>NC_056450.1:10276416-10628916 GCF_018296145.1 Oncorhynchus tshawytscha | reverse complement strand
GCACTGTGCTAACTAGCTAGGCTATTAGCTCAGGTGGCAAAGGCGAAGGGGACCTCAACGATGATGATGGCATGAAAGACTCCCTCCAGGCAGCGGAGGAGGAAGAGGACGAGGAGGCGCAAGCCATTACCTCTAGACCCTCTTCTGCCCTTAGCGGGGCACCTGTGGCAGATGACAGATATTCACTTATCGATGTCTGCAAACGAGCAGCCGCCAGACTCAGCGTTGAGTGACCTGAACCCATGGGGGGTGGCAGTGCAGAGAGGGACTGGTATGATGGGAGGTAACTCCCCTCTCGCACCCTCCCAGGCAAACAACTCCTCTCAGCTATTCCAGATTGTGTGGCAGATGCCAAGACTCATCTCTTCAGTGGGTCATATGATTGAGTGTAGTCTGGCCCAGGAGTGGGAAGGTGAACGGAAAGGCTCTGGAGCAACGAACCGCCCTTGCTGTCTCTGCCTGGCCGGTTCCCCTCTTTCCACTGGGATTCTCTGCCTCTAACCCTATTACATGGTCTGAGTCACTGGCTTACTGAGGCTCTTTCATACCGTCCCTGGGAGGGGTGCGTCACTTGAGTGGGTTGAGTCACTGATGTGATCTTTCTTTCTGGGTTGGCGCCCCCCCCTTGGGTTGTGCCGTGGCGGAGATCTTTGTGGGCTATACTCAGACTTGTCTCAGGATGGTTAGTTGGTGGTTGAAGATATCCCTCTAGTGGTGTGGGGGCTGTGCTTTGACAAAGTGGGTGGGGTTATATCCTTCCTGTTTGGCCCTGTCCGGGGGTGTCCTCGGATGGGGCCACAGTGTCTCCTGACCCCTCCTGTCTCAGCCTCCAGTATTTATGCTGCAGTAGTTTATGTGTCGGGGGGCTAGGGTCAGTTTGTTATATCTGGAGTACTTCTCCTGTCCTATTCGGTGTCCTGTGTGAATTTAAGTGTGCTCTCTCTAATTCTCTCTTTCTCTCTCTCTGAGGACCTGAGCCCTAGGACCATGCCTCAGGACTACCTGACATGATGACTCTTTGCTGTTCCCAGTCCACCTGGCCGTGCTGCTGCTCCAGTTTCAACTGTTCTGCCTTATTATTATTGGACCATGCTGGTCATTTATGAACATTTGAACATCTTGGCCATGTTCTGTTATAATCTCCACCCGGCACAGCCAGAAGAGGACTGGCCACCCCACATAGCCTGGTTCCTCTCTAGGTTTCTTCCTAGGTTTTGGCCTTTCTAGGGAGTTTTTCCTAGCCACCGTGCTTCTACACCTGCATTGCTTGCTGTTTGGGGTTTTAGGCTGGGTTTCTGTACAGCACTTTGAGATATCAGCTGATGTACAAAGGGCTATATAAATACATTTGATTTGATTTGATTTGACATGGAGGAGCTGGGCCACGGCAAGCCAACGGTGGTCGAGCTGTCACTGGCCAGCCACCTCAACCCTAGTGCCTTGTCACCGACAGGCAATTCTCGCCCTGATAAGACGGACCACTTCTCCGCGTCCTTCTACCAAAAAGTCAACGTTTCTGCTGCACGTTCTGTACGGCTGTCGAATGTTACATCCCTGCTGCTGGCTTACCAGGCTGATTTAATGCTAGAGATTCACAATCTCCTAGTTGTCGGCAAGCCTAACCCAGACATTTGGGATGAGATCTGTGTCATCACAGATCTCAACCTCAGAGCCTCCAGTGGTGCCATTCAAGGCTTTGGCCGTGCCATGAGCCTTGCGGTGTTAGGGGAGAGAACCTTGTGGCTCCACTAGTCCAGCCTGTCTGACAAGAAGAAAGCAGACTTCCTTGACGCTCCTGTCGAGCCAAAGGAACTGTTTGGGCCAGCTGTCGCCGCCATTGCGTCAGAAGTGCAAACTTCGAAAGAAGGAGGTTGACCCCTTCAACTTCTGGCTGCCCTGTAGACCCGGGAATCATGGCTACCTGGCATACACCTCTGTTGTAATTCAAGCGTATTGCCAAGGACACCGAGCAAAAATACAGAGGGTGCTGCGGCACCACTAGTGAGCGAGAGTCTGTCGACCTGTGGGCTACTCACCACCAGAGCTGGGAACTGGCGCTCATGTGCAGTCCAGCCCTGGATCTGGTCCACAGTTATGAAGGGGTAGAGACAGCAGTTTGCTCTGAGTCCACCCGCTTTCAGTAGCAACTGGCGACTTGACACGCATACTAGAGCAAGATGGCTCCTCTTTATTACACAAAGGGGTTATCAGGGTGATACCAGCTGCCGAGAGCCACCTCGGCTTCTACTCCCGGTACTTCCTGGTTCCCAAAAAGGGAGGAGGGGTTCTCACCATTATGCTTATGTTCAACGTGCTGTCTCTCTCTATTTGTCAAAGCAACTGTTTCCTCTCAGTTGACCTGTGGGACAATTCACATAAGCATCCTGCCAGCACACATGAGATTTTTAAGGTTTGCTTTTCAAAGCACAGCAAACAAATACCTCGCTGTCCAATTCGGGCTGGCGCTAGCTCCCCGAATGTTCATCAAGTGTATAGAGGCAGCTCTCACACCACTGAGAAACAAGGGGCTGAGAGTCTCCGTCTACACAGACAATCACCTGCTTTGCTCCCCATCCCGGGAGCAAGTGTTACGAGACACGACTATCCCACGTCTCCGAGCCAGTGTTCAATATCAATCGGAAAAACAGGTGTTTTGTGCCAAAACAGGGAATAGAAGACCTAGGCGTGATGCTGGATTCTCTCTCTAATCAGGCAACACCCTCTGGCGACCGCATCGGGTCGTCCCGACGTTTCCTCTCCCTGTTCCACAGGGGGAGCTCGGGTCACATTCAGTACGTGCGTCTGAGTGCTGGGGTTGATGGTGTCCTCCATCTCAGTAGTACCCCTTGGCCTACTGAGGATGAGAGACTTCCAGTGCTGCCCAGCATCTGTGTACACAGCATCACCTCAACCGTCAGATAGAGGTGACCTCTGCTTGTCTTTCAGCTCTCTGTCACTGGAAGAGCCCCTTGGTCTTTGTTTTGGGCACTCCCCTAGGGGTAGTGGCAACGGGGATAGTGGTGACGCGTTACTTACGGGCTGGGGCGCTGTTCAAGAGGGGAATGCAATAAACGGACTGTGGATCCCACAATGCTGAATTTCTCATATAAACTACCTTGAATTGCTGACAGTGTTTCCTACTCTGAGATACTTTCGTCCCTCCCTTCGGAATTATCACGCCTTGATTAAAACAGACACTATGACTGTGGTGGCATACATTAACCGCCAGGGTGGCACTCTCTCCCTGCGCTTACACAGACCATCAATCAGAATTATTCTGCTGAGCAAAGCACACCTACTGTCACTACACTGTGCGACTCATGTCCCAGGCATACTTGACGTAGGAGTGGACTTATTGTCCACAGGGAATCTCTAACAAGGGGAATGGAGATTCCATCCTCAAGTGGTGAAACAAATCTGGGAGAGATATGGACAAGAATCAATATATCTCTTCTTGTGATGCAAAAATCCTAGCAAAATGCTTGGCACACAGAATTTAAAAAGTATTGTCAGATATTATTCATCCTAATCAGACAGTTTTTTTTACATGGACGATACATTGGAGATAATATAAGACAAGTACAGGAAACAATAGAACACTATGAAATATCGGGGACACCAGGCCTGGTTTTCATAGCTGATTTTGAAAAGGCTTTTGATAAAGTACGACTGGAGTTTATATATAAATGCCTAGAATATTTCAATTTTGGGGAATCTCTTATAAAATGGGTTAAGGTTATGTATAGTAACCCTAGGTGTAAAATAATAAATAATGGCTACATCTTAGAAAGTTTTAAAATATCTAGAGGAGTAAAACAAGGTTGTCCACTATCGGCATATCTGTTTATTATTGCCATTGAAATGTTAGCTGCAAAGATTAGATCAAACAATAATATTAAGGGATTAGAAATCCGTGGCCTAAAAACTAAGGTGTCATTGTACGCTGATGATTCATGTTTTCTTTTAAAACCACAATTAGAATCTCTCCATGGCCTCTTAGAGGATCTAGATACTTTTGCTAACCTCTCTGGATTATAACCAAATTATGATAAATGTACCATATTACATATTGGATCACTAAAAAATGCACATTTTACATTACCATGTAGTTTACCAATTAAATGGTCTGACGGAGATGTAGACATACTCGGTATACAAATCCCAAAGGAAAGAAATGATCTCACTCAAATAATTTTTTATAGAAAGTTAGCAAAAATAGATAAGATCTTGCTACCATGGAAAGGAAAATACCTGTCTATTTGTGGAAAAATCACCCTGATTAACTCCTTAGTTATATCACAGTTTACCTATTTGCTTATAGTTTTGCCTACACCTAGTGACCTGCTTTTTAAATTATATGAACAAAAAATATTACATTTTATTTGGAACGGCAAACCAGATAAAATTAAAAGGGCCTATTTATATAACGAATATGAATTCGGTGGGCAGAAATGATTAAATATTAAAGCATTAGACCTCTCACTAAAGCCATCAGTCATACAAAAGTTATACTTATATCCAAACTGGTTCTCTAGTCAATTGGTACGAATGTCTCATCCTATATTCAGGAAGGGCCTTTTCCCCTTTATTCAGATTACACCTGCTCACTTTCGGTTGTTTGAAAAGGAAATAATCTCCAAAATATCTTTCTTTTTTAAACAAGCCTTAGAAAGTTGGTTGCAATTTCAGTTTAATCCACCTGAAAGGACAGAACAAATAGTACAACAAATATTGTGGTTAAATTCAAATATACCAATTGATTAAAAAAACTGTATTTATCGAAGAAATGTTTAAAAAGGGTATAATTTTAGTGAATAATATCATAAATAGGACTGGTGGAGTTATGTCACACATGCAGCTAACACAGACATATGGAAATGTCTGCTCTACCCAAAATTACAACCAATTAATTGCAGCATTACCACAAAAATTGAAGAGGCAAGTAGAAGGGGGAAAAAGTAAGGAACTTGTATGTCGACCCTATATTAAAGAACATAAATGGTTAAAGAAAAGTGTGATAAATAAAAACATATACCAATTTCATTTAAGGACCAAAAAACTGACAGCTGTGCCATATAAATTGAGAGATTTTCGATGTACCCATTCCATGGCACATGGTTTATGAATTGATATACAAAACAACGCCGGATTCAAAACTTAGAATTTTTCAATATAAATTACTATACAAAATTCTTGCAACTAATAGAATGTTATATATATGGGGGGATACAATCTTCCCAGCTCTGCAGATTCTGCTGTGAGGAGACAGAGTCATTAGATCGTTTATTTTGGTATTGTCTTTATGTAGCTCATTTTTGGTCACAGGTCCAGGAATGGCTGAAGAATTGCAACATTTGCCTAGAACTAACACTACAGATAACAATACTGGGTGATTTGAAAAGCCATAGTCAATCAATCAATAATATAATAATTATTTTAGCAAAAATGTTTATTTTTAATTTACAATCTGCAGAAGCTATGAGAATAGGAAGGTTCAATTATTTTGTGAAGTATCACAGCACAGTTGAAAAATATATGGCAAGTAGAAATCCGAAATGGATGATGTTGAGAGACAGATGGGAGGGGTTGAGTGGAGCTGAAGGGTGGGACTAATATCAAGATAAGCAATGTAGGGCATAAGGGATCTGTAGAATGTATATAGGTTCGGAGCTTTTGTGAAATAGCATAGTTACAAATAGAAATCAAACTGGATGGACATCAGAAATAGAGGAAGGACTAAGAACAAACAAGAGAGAACTATTGTAAAGTAGACTGTGTGTGTAGAGTGTGTATAAGATGTATGGATTGAAGGTAGAAGCAGAAGTGTTTGAATAGTTTACTCCAATTGGGGGATCGGCAGAAGGGTTTGCGGGGAATAATAATAAAGGTATATTCTTTAAAAAAGTATGTATGTCTATATAGGTATGTGTATGTACTGTATATATGTGTATGTATATGCATGCGTATATATATATTTACCCCAGAAAATATGGGGGATTGGAAATGATGCAGACAATTACATTGGAAGCAACATTCTTTCCCCAATATTAAGCTGATCCACCCTCAAAAAAAAACAAAAAAAACATGAAAAAGATCTTTTCACATTGCAAAGAAAACTCCCCGTTGTTCTTCGCGCTAGTAGGAGACACACCTCTGGGGGTGGATGCACTGGCACAGCCTTGCCTGAGGGTATTGCTTTACGCTTTTCCTCCCCTCAGCCTCACACTCACCACTGTAGCCAGAGTGAGGGACGAATGCTCATCCCTCATCTTGGTAGCCCCACAATGATACGGCAAGCTCTGGATTGGGGGGGGTTTAATGCTGGATGCGACAGGCCTATCTCTCTGTCATGTAGACTTTCCAGAGTGCTAGGGTTACTTCGCTAAGCTCACCATATGGAAAAAGTTGGTGCATTTTTGAGAAGCTGGTGTGACCAAAAACAGATAATTCCTTTCCAATGCTTTGTGTCTGAGGTTATATGCTTTCTGCAGGACATTTTGTACAGAGGGAGGGTGTTCTCCACTGTTAAAGTCTACATAGTCGCCATCACGGCCTGTCATATCGACTTCGACAATAAGACTGTGGGTAAACACCCCTTGTTATGTCATTTCGTGAAGGGAGAGCTTTGCTTACATATCTAATCTTTAAGACTGCTTTACTGGTTGCCCTTCCATCCGCAAAGTGAGTAGGTGAGCAACACGCACTGTCAGCTCACATCACCGTTGGTACCTGCCTTTATGCCTAAGGTCAGCAGCAATTACAATTGCCATTGCCTCGCCTGTTTAAGGGCATTTCCTTGCAGGAGATTTGCGATGCGGATTGTTGGGCATCCCCTCATACTTTTCTGAGGTTCTACCGGCTAGACATCACTACACAGTCTTTGGCGCAGTGTCGTCAGTGTCCTTTGAGGATTGAAACCTTGAGAATACCTGGCTTCAGAAAGCATGTGCGATACGGGAGTTGGCGATATATCCCATATGTGAGATATTGAAACAAATAATTGAAAGATAATATTATGATATTATGAGTGAGATATCCCCACCACATTCCCCTACTCACAAGAGTGGTTCTTTAGTATGAGGTGAGGGGCTCTCTGATTCGCCACTTGACTTGTCTGTCTCTGACAGACATGTATGATTGATTCTTCAAGCTGCTTAGAGATTCGGTGAATCCCACTGTGAGATATCTCACTCATAATATCAGAAAACCGGGGTTACGCAAATAACCTTCAGTACACAAAGGTATCTGCTTATGGAAAGATAATTACATCTGTTTATGGAAAGGTAACATACTGTAGAAATAGCCATGTGCAATGCATTCAGACACACCTAAACCAACAACACATCCATTTCTAGCCACAGTTACTACAAATAACTGGAGAACAAATAAATACGGTCCAAGGACCAAATTCATCTGTGAGACCACTTCCTAACATGTGGTGAGCTGTGTCAATATTTTTTAGCTGAGACTGTGCCCTTTACTACAGTGGTGGAGAAGTACTGTACTGCATACAGCACACTGAAGACATCTAACACACTGAAACCACTGAGAATTCAACTGGGATTTAGCCTTTATTACAATGCAAACCACTGCTAAAATGAATGAATATGTGATGACAGATGTGACCGGCAGTGGGCTGCTGTGAAAACGCATGACATATTGTGTGACACAATGCACATGGAATGTTATGGGAATGTTTAAGCCAACAAAGTTGCTGTGAGAGAAGCTCAGCTCGGGAACGTGTGTGATGGATCACACCTCTTTTCGTTGCTGAGGGCCCCAGAATGACACAAACTGGCATTGAATTACAACTTGTAACTTACAATTTGAATGGCATTATCAATCATTCACTGTGAATTTGAACTCAATGAGGATACACATTCAATGAGGGCCGCATCACTGTGTTATGAATGTTTTAATACTCTGAACAGGCTATGACACAGCCTGTCAATGCTTTCAAGTTAATATAGTACCCAGTATAATTCCAGGTCAGGTGACGTTCCTTGTCTCTTGCCATGTTTTGAGTTCTTTTGTCATAAAATTTTTCAATTTGATTTGGCAAAACCTTTGTCAGAACTAGTATCAACAACCATAATACTTAAATATCCCGATTATTTGCGGTTTTGGCTCTTTCTTGTCTCAGCCCTCACTCCAGGGAGGAGAACATGTGTACATGTTGTAAAGTGTGACATTTTTTATTTAAAGGGACAGTTCACTTCTTTAAAGTATATTTTAGATTTTTTTATTGTGGGTAACCACTATCACACACATGACCAGACTCCATCAACTTGAACACAAAACAAATCTCTGTTTTGTATAGAACAAAAACAACATGAGACATATACAACTGCCACTTTGATTTATCACACACAACACAGGTTAAACATGTACTGTGAATATGAAGCCTATGATGATCAGTTCATGTTGACAAAATGTGATACAGTAGGCTACCTGTATATCAAATACGTAGGAATACTACAGTAGATTACAATGATAAAATACATCTAAAGATGATCATAATAGTGAGGCTCATAAAGTTCAGTCATACTTACTGTATCTATGCAAATGTAAAGAGTTCCTAGTAGGACTAATACTGTAAGAAGTAGTAGTATTAAGTAGTAGTAGCATTTAACACTACTAGTACTTATTAATCTTACCAGGAACTCTTTACTTCAGTTGGTGCTAAATACGGCTGCTAGAATCCTGACTGGCTTCCTGTCAAAGCAAGGGCTGATTTCAAGGTTTTACTGCTAACCTACAAAGCATTACATGGGCTTGCTCCTACCTATCTCTCTGATTTGGTCCTGCCGTACATACCTACACGTACGCTACGGTCACAAGACGCAGGCCTCCTAATTGTCCCTAGAATTTCTAAGCAAACAGCTGGAGGCAGGGCATTCTCCTATAGAGCTCCATTTTTATGGAACGGTCTGCCTACCCATGTCAGAGACGCAAACTCGGTCTCAACCTTTAAGTCCTTACTGAAGACTTATCTCTTCAGTGGGTCATATGATTGAGTGTAGTCTGGCCCAGGAGTGGGAAGGTGAACGGAAAGGCTCTGGAGCAACGAACCGCCCTTGCTGTCTCTGCCTGGCCGGTTCCCCTCTTCCCACTGGGATTCTCTGCCTCTAACCCTATTACAGGGGCTGAGTCACTGGCTTACTGGGGCTCTCTCATGCCGTCCCTGGTAGGGGTGCGTCACCTGAGTGGGTTGATTCACTGACGTGGTCATTCTGTCTGGGTTGGCGCCCCCCCTTGGGTTGTGCCATGGCGGAGATCTTTGTGGGCTAAGTTGGTGGTTGAAGATATCCCTCTAGTGGTGTGGGGGCTGTGCTTTGGCAAAGTGGGTGGGGTTATATCCTTCCTGTTTGGCCCTGTCTGGGGGTGTCCTCGGATGGGGCCACAGTGTCTCCTGACCCCTCCTGTCTCAGCCTCCAGTATTTATGCTGCAGTAGTTAATGTGTCGGGGGGCTAGGGTCAGTTTGTTATATCTGGAGTACCTCTCCTGTCCTATTCGGTGTCCTGTGTGAATCTAAGTGTGCGTTCTCTAATTCTCTCTCTCTTTCTCTCTCTCTCTCTCTCTCTCTCTCTCGGGAGGACCTGAGCCCTAGGACCATGCCCCAGGACTACCTGAAATGATGACTCCTTGCTGTCCCCAGTCCACCTGGCCGTGCTGCTGCTCCAGTTTCAACTGTTCTGCCTTATTATTATTGGACCATGCTGGTCATTTATGAACATTTGAACATCTTGGCCATGTTCTGTTATAATCTCCACCCGGCACAGCCAGAAGAGGACTGGCCACCCCACATATGCTCTCTCTAATTCTCTCTTTCTTTCTCTCTCTCTGAGGACCTGAGCCCTAGGACCATGCCCCAGGACTACCTGACATGATGACTCCTTGCTGTCCCCAGTCCACCTGACCGTGCTGCTGCTCCAGTTTCAACTGTTCTGCCTTATTATTATACGACCATGCTGGTCATTTATGAACATTTGAACATCTTGGCCATGTTCTGTTATAATCTCCACCCGGCACAGCCAGAAGAGGACTGGCCACCCCACATAGCCTGGTTCCTCTCTAGGTTTCTTCCTAGGTTTTGGCCTTTCTAGGGAGTTTTTCCTAGCCACTGTGCTTCTACACCTGCATTGCTTGCTGTTTGGGCTTTTAGGCTGGGTTTCTGTACAGCACTTTGAGATATCAGCTGATGTACGAAGGGCTATATAAATAAATTTGATTTGATTTGATTTTACATTTGCATAAATCAGTATGACTGAAAGTTCAAATCAAAATCAAATCAAATCACATGTTATTTGTCACATGCGCCGAATACCTTACAGTGAAATGCTTACTTTACAAGCCCCTAAACAACAAGCAAAAAAAGAAAAAATGAATAATAGAAATATAACAAATAATTAAGGAGCAACAATAAAATAACAGTAGCGAGGCTATATACAGGGGGTTCCGGTACAGAGTCAATGTGCGGGGGCACTGGTTAGTCGAGGTAATTGAGGTAATATGTACATGTAGGCAGAGGTAAAGTGACTATGCATGGATAATAAACAGAGAGTAGCAGCAGTGTAAAAATTGGGTGATGGGGTGGGTACAATGCAAATAGTCAGGGTAGCCATTTGATTAACTGTTCAAGAGTCTTATGGCTTGGGGGTAAAAACTGTTGAGAAGCCTTTTTAACCTAGACTTGGCGCTCCGGTACCGCTTGCCGTGCGGTAGCAGAGAGAACAGTCTATAACTAGGGTGGCTGGAGTCCTTGGCAATTTTTTGGGCCTTCCTCTGACACCGCCTGGTATAGAGGTCCTGGACGCCAGGAAGCTTGGCCCCATACCAGGCGGTGATACCTTTGAAACTAATAGATGACTGAAACCCTGTTCACAATTCAGAAATATTTCATTAGTGGCAATCAGCAGTGGAAATAATAACAAAGCATGCTCCCCACCCCTGTTTTGGAATGGGGACTGAGAAATGTAACCCCTCTTAAACTCATAGACAGAGGTATGGCTGCAAGGACTGACCATACATGATATCAAAAGTATAGTTTTAACCATGCTTTGAGGTTGTATAGCATTTGTTTAGATTTACTTTGTTAACAAACACTGGAGTAAAACAACTTTATATTTTGGGTTCTGATGGGGTACAACAGTTGAACTAAACTCATGAGGCATTTAAAAATTATATTCTTCGAGAATCAATGGACACGTGTCATTAAGTCCAAAAATGGATGTAGCAACTGCTGATTGCACCCTTTAACTGCATATTCATGGGAATTGAAATTGTGTTTTTAGACAACCTTTCTTATCTATGTTAACATACCTTGCAAACCTAAAGGGTTGAATCTTGGAGGTCCCAAGGGTATTAATGTAATATGTGGAGGAACCAACCTGTGCCGGAGTAGAACAAAAAGTCATTGGAAGTCATTGGCAGTCTAGTGTCTTAAAATGTGTATGTTTCCCATTGTACACTACAGTCACTGGTTTTTAACGGGATATACTATAGAACCATGTATATTTGAAGGCAGCCTTCAGATTACAACCACAGGGGGGTGCTACATCCTAATAGTGTTGTGAATTTCAACAACCTGTTAGTGGGTTACCCTAACACCACACTGTTTCACTTGATTTTTATAACCTAAATAATCTGTGTCAAAGAATAGGCATTATACAAAAAAATATGCAACTGCAACTGTTTTTTCCCCGAGTGGCACAGCGGTCTAAGGTATTTGCATCTCAGTGCTAGAGTTGTCACTACAGACCCCGGTTCGATCCCAGGCTGTATCACAACCGGCAGTGATCGGGAGTCCCATTGGGCGGCGCACAATTGGCCCAGCGTCTTCCAGGTTTGGTCGGAGTAGGACGTCATTGTAAAACAAGAATGTGTTCTTAACTGACTTGCTCAGTTAAATAAAGGTTAAAAAAATAAAACAAACAAACAAATTATTATAAACGAGCCATGCAGGCAGAACTAATTTAACAGTGTGTATACTGCAAGGGTGTATACTGTCTGTAAGGCATTAATAGCCTACTGTACCTGATGGCAATGCTGTTAGAAAGATGTCAGTTTGTAATTTTGACTGTAGGATGCACCTATTTCCTGCCTAGAAACAGGAAGTGGCCCAGCACTTGATGGACATCTCAGTCAGTTCATCAAGCACAACTCACAGTTAAGACTGACAAACATGGAACCTGTCATAATATGCTCATCATGCTGATCTTTAACTCAAAGAAGAGCACATTCAATAGTGGCCCCAGGGCAGGCCCCACAAGCTCCTGTAAGAGGACCTGACACATGGGTCCCATGGATGTCCCCTTTTCCCTTACACCACAGTGTGGCACCACCAATACAAATGTAATGGTTTTGATGTAACATTCATCATCATCATTAGGCCTTTATGTGTTTCCTTACCAGAAGTACAGTCCTGGCTATAGTAGCTCTGGACAGGATATAGGCCTAATCAGGTCATTGTTAACCCTCTAAGCATAGGATTAACCTGTGCTGCTAATCCTACACACCACAACTATTCTACTGGTTACATCGTGGAAACATTGTAACCATGAAATGTATCCATAGGTCTTAATAGATGTATAGAGGTGGAGTAACTCGATTTACGAGCGCGTTTATGCCAAATACCGACCGACTGGAACGTGGAATAGCTGTTGAATTGACGTCTGTGCTCAGTGTTGTGGTGGGTTGGATCAAGGCGTGTCGCGCTAGCCATGTAGGCCTGCCTATATAATGGGAACGTTAGTCCTGACCGGGAGAAGCTTGAAGTCGCGCCACTCATTCTGTGCTATCAGCAGTTTCACATTCATCGGCAGTCACAGGAGAGCTTTCACAATGGCAGAACACTTTACAGAGCAAATAGTATTTAACAAACCAAAGGTAAGTTACAAATGAAGAACATAATGTATCAGGCAAAGCGACTTTTGCAGTAAAGGATTCACTCGTATTACTCAACCACGTTCTTGTATTTAGGAAATATACCAGTTCACTCAGCTACTTTGTTTATATGGTAAGGTTTCACTTCGTTAATTCATCTGTTTGATTCTAAAACCCCGGATGCACATGGTTAGAAGAAACGAAAGGTAGTCTACAGGTTAGGAGAAATCACGCAGCAGGTTAGGAGAATTAGGTTAAGGTTAGCGAAAATGCTTCCCTAACACTGCTACGAAAATCACTTCGGACAAAGTGGCATGTTTTTAAGGAGTCCCAGTCTACTACTACTACAGCAGAACTACCGTCCTTGCGCAATTAACCTATTAATGTGCACAAGCCTCGCGGAGCAACACGTTAAATGGAGAATGTATAGCCTAGATCGGTGTTACTCACTATTTTTTGTAAGGGGGCACTTTGGGTTGAGACAATCATTCAGAGGCCGGCACAGAACTTACATTTGTTGTACGTTTTCTTCCAATATTATCAATTGAGAGCAAATTCGGAGCAGTAGAGCACATGTAATTGATTTGATTACAGCACATCACAAATATATAAACTCAGTAAAAAAAAAACACGTCATCACTGTCAACTGCGTTATTTTCAGCAGTCCTAACATGTGTAAATAGTTGTATGAACATAACAAGATTCAACAACTGAGACATAAACTGAACAAGTTAAACAGATGTGTGACTAACAGAAATGGAATGTGACCCTGAACAAGGGGGGGGGGGGTCCATATCAAAAGTAACAGTCAGTATCTGGTGGGGCCACCAGCTGCATTAAGTACTTCCAGTGCATATCCTCCTCATGGACTGCACCAGATTTGCCAGTTCTTGCTGTGAGATGTTACCCCATTCTTCCACCAAGACACCTGCAAGTTCCCAGACATTTCTGGGGGGAATGGCCTTAGCCCTCAAACTCTTCTTACAGGAAATCATGCACAGAATGAGCAGTATGGCTAGTGGCATTGTCATGCTGGAGGGTCATGTCAGGATAAGCCTGCAGAAAGGGTACCACGTGAGGGAGGAGGATGTCTTCACTGTAATGCAGAGCGTTCAGATTGCCTGCAATGACAACAAGCTCAGTCTGATGATGCTGTGACACACCGCCCCAGACCAAATCAATCCCGCTCCAGAGTACAGGCCTCAGTGTAACGCTCATTCCTTCGACGATAAACGCAAATCTGGAACCGCGACCCGTCAGTGAAGAGCACTTTTTTCCAGTCCTGTCTGGTCCAGCGATGGTGGGTTTGTGCCCATAGGCAACGTTGTTGCCGGTGATGTCTGGTGAGGACCTGCCTTACAACAGGCCTACAAGCCCTCAGCCCAGCCTCACTCAGCCTATTGCGGACTGTCTGAGCACTGATGGAGGGATTGTGCGTTCCTGGTGTAACTTGGGCAGTTGTTGCCATCCTGTACCTGTCCTGCAGGTGTGATTTTTGGATGTACCGATCCTGTGCAGGTGTTGTTACACATGGTCTGCCACTGTGAGGACGATCAGCTGTCCGTCCTGTCTACCTGTCTTAGGCGTCTCACAGTACATTGCAATTTTTTGCCTTGGCCACATCTACAGTCCTCATGCCTCCTTGCAGCATAACTGCAGATGAGCAGGGACACTGTGCATCTTTCTTTTGGTGTTTTTCAGTCAGTAGAAAGGCCTCTTTAGTGTCCTAAGTTTTATTAACTGTAACCTTAATTGCCTACCGTCTGTACGCTGTTATTGTCTTAACGACTGTTCAACAGGTGCATGTTTATTAATTGTTTATGGTTCATTGAACAAGCATGGGAAACAGTGTTTAAACACTTTACAATGAAGATCTGTGAAGTTATTTGGATTTTTACGGATTATCTTTGAAAGACAGGGTCCTGATAAAGGGACTTTACATACACACACACACACACACACACACACATACATATACACACACACACACATATATATACATAATAGGCTACATCACATGTATAAGACCCATATTAAGGGTTACCTCAGTAGTTGGATGAGTGAAAATGTCCCTTCTGCTCCTTGACTGAATTAATTCTAAATGTATAGTCTGTTGCTGCTATTCTTGTGAGGCAATCCAGGTGTGCATTGGTCAGTCTGTTTCTCTGTTTTTGTTTCACAATGTACATTGTTGAAAATTTTGCTTCACATAAATAAGTGCTGACAAAATGTTTTACCTTTTGCACACACTGCTTCAGAAGTGGATGCTTCAGAAGTGGATACACTGTGTCTTACACAAGGCTCCAGAAATGGGTAACACCTGATCTTAGTTCACTTTGAAATGTGTCATTTGCCTGCAGCTCCACTATCTCACTCTCTATGCCAGCACGGTCAGGACAGAGGGCTGTGATGACTGGGGTCAGAGATGCCACTAGCGCATGGAAGGGGTTCTCAATGAAGTTGAAAAACTCCTTGTACTCCATCATATCCTTGAATCTTGACTCAAACTCCAACTTCAACTCTTCCAACACACGCACAAATGCATCATAGCTAAAATGTTGCGGTATGTCTGGGTTGGATGTGGTGACTGCTCTGAGTTTTGGGAAATGAACAAACTGTCTGTCAGGTATGAACAGTGTGGTGATTTTTATTTTGAAATGCTGTGACCACACGCAGCATTTTGTCCAGAGTTGTATCTTTCCCTTGGAGCTGGAGATTCACCATGTTCAGGTGGCAGGTGATGTCAGTTAAAAAAGCCAGCATTAATATCAACTGTGGATCATCCACTTTAGTTCCTCTCCTCTTTCTTGCAACAAATTCACAGATTTGAGGGAGGAGAGAGAAATCTATCCAAAATGCTGCCAGGAGACAGCCATTTCACCTCATTGTGAAATATCAAGTCGCCGTATTCTGTCTGGTATTCCTCCAGCAACTCACAGAATTTCCGGTGGACATGTTTTGTCAAAGTGGGCATGATGTGACTGGAAATGTCACTCTCTAAATGTGCTTGTTTAAAACAATTGACTGCCTTCTGGCAAATAAGACAGTGAGCTAGTCCCATCATACAGTACAAAACAATACTTGTCTGTCCATTTCTCTTGGAACTTTCTGTGTTCTTCTTGAATCGACCGCATACTTCTCTTAGCTACGTTAGCTGCATTAGCTAGCTTCATTTCCCCGCCGCCATCTTCCGGATTTTCCTGGTTCTCCGGCGGTTGTTCGTTCATAGCTTCCCCCTCATTTTCATTGTCAATGGATTTACGTTTCTTTTTTTACAATAAATCGATCCATGTCGACCAGACTGCAAAATGAGCTAGTAGCAAACTGATATGTGTCAGTCGCTGTAGCTGAGCAGTTGTGTTCTATTTCGGCCTTTATGTTCAACAGCTGTGCTATACTGCTATCTATCTGCCGTCCAGGTAACAATAGATATATTCAACAAAAGTGATTCAGGCCTGCATTAAACACATTTAATTGAAATTGCGTCATTGTTATGTATTATGAATGGAAAATAGGTCAATCAGAGCGAGCCACAAATTAATGGCTCGGCCTGCGGGCCGTGCAATGACTACCACTGGCCTAGATGGTCTACATTTTCTATTGATATATTTTGTCAGTCACTTACTGAGGTTTTACATAGCATGCAGTATACTTAAGCAATAGAGTACCACAGTATGAGTCATTGTACCAATAAAACCCATTGCGCAAACAGGGAAATGGTTCCAATCGTTTTCCACTATTCATTTCTCCCATCGGGGATTTTAGAAACACTTACAATAAGGGCTGTTTTGTGTATGCTCAAATAAATAACACACGAGCACAATGATTAACACATGGGACGAGACCCGTAATCATCTGCGCAATCCTCAATGGCACAAAAACAGGTACTCGCACGCACCAACGAACATTGGAGCAATAATCGACCACCCAATGGAAACCATATGGCACACTTATACAAGTACTAATCCGTGTGATTAGGGGACAGGTGTGCGTAATGAAAGTTCCGGTGGGATCCGTGACAGTTTGATTCCCACGGGGGACCAGTATGAAAAATGATGCACTCACTACTGTAAGTTGCTCTGGATAAGAGTGTCTACTAAAATGGAAAAATAATGAATAGACAGACCATTTCAGTTTTCACATGGAAATACGTTGCATATTCAAAGTATTTAAAGAAACTGTAAAACATATATCAAGCAAGTATTTTTATATTCCACAAATATCAGATTACCAATGTAATTAGACCAGTACACTTTTTTGTCATACCCATTGGTATATGGTCTGATATCAGGTCTTTCAGCCATCGAGCATTCAGGGTTTGAACCACCCAGTTTATAATGAGTATTAGGTAACATGCCACTGTGGTGATGGATGGTTGAATTGGTATGTGCTTTACTGGTGGAATCAGACTGATTAATGTGTTAGGCAGTAGGATATGTACTGTTTATGTAGAGTATAACATAAACAAAATATAACACCAGTAAAAAAAAATCCCCTCTACCTAACTTCCCCTCACAGGCCCTTCAGTTTCCCTTAAATCCTGTTAGGTTTGCTGCTCAGCCTACCTTAGTTATCTTAGCCCTGCCATTCCCAACCTATTAGAGCGCTTGGAAATGCTCATCTAGACACTTGCACCCGCCCATTCAGGTCAGTGTTATCGTCTTCCGAAGGGAGAAGACTCATGTTTCAGAGAACTTTTCATTGTCGACAGTGACACGAATGTCTCTGAATGATGTGCTTGCACTGAAATTTAAGTTGCAGGGGGGTTTTAATGGGGGTGTTGCATGCTTTCTAATAATAATAATTACCACTAATTACTTAATGTTACTTTGATAACTTTCAACCATACTGGATGGCTGTAACATTTATTTGAATGTTAGAGTTGCCAATACTGGTTTGTGTATTGTTTATTGTATATAGTATTATTTTGTATTGCCATAAGTGTCTTTATTGCATTGATTGCACAAGTACTTTTGTAGAAGTGGTTTAATTGCTGTATTGGTAAAACATTAGGGGTAAAACGGTTCTCAAAATTCATGGTTCGGTAGGATACGGTACAGTGGTGTCAAGGTTCGGTACGATACGGTACAGTGGTGTTATGGTTCGGTAGGATACGGTACAGTGGTGTCAAGGTTCGGTATGGTTTCGATACATCGACAAAATAAATGCCTGAGAAATATGTAATTTGTATGTAGATTTTCCATGTATTATAATAGTAAACACGGGTAGCTTGAATTCCCAGGAGCAGATGGAAACACAGGGACAACAAAAAACAGCAGTGCCTGCTTATAACATGAAATGAAATAGTCATTTAAAACAGAACTTCAACAAGATTGCATAGTCCAGCAGCATATATCACAATTAAGTCCCATAGCAGTGTTTTAAACAAAATAGGACCACTTGAAACTGGTTACTTGGAAAAAATAACAACATTTCTATCAGATTTTCAAGATTTTCTTTAAGAAGATTAGTCTATCCACATTATCTGCAGTGAGCACAGATCAGCTTGCTGTGACAATGTTAGGGGCTGTGGAGAATACCCTCTCGCTAGGGACAGAGGTCCCAGGCACAGCCAGGTAGCGCCTTGCTAACACGGCAACATGTTAACTCTTTGGTCTTCCACCATGTAAGTGGATCAGCATCCAGGGGAATTACAGTCCACTTCCCTGTATGAGGTCACCTCCTCCTCTATGACCTTGACCTTTGACTTGGTTCCCTGCTCCTGGGTCGTGAACAACTCCCCAAAAAGCTCCACCATGGCAGACTTCTTTTCTGGAGGAGAACGTCTGCCGTCTCTGGAGAGGGGTTGGCTCGTGTGGTATCTGTGGCTTGACCCTGTAGAATTAAATTAGTAATTTTAATCTATCTTTGAAGTGGCTTTAAAAATATGATTTGTTGTTAGAAATATATATCATATATGACAATTACAATTATTACTTTGTAATGAATTGTTAAATCACTAATTAATCAAATAATAAATGTCACGTGAACAAAATAAATACAATACCTGTTGTATATTGGTCACAATCTCTGCTGTGAGTTCATTGTCGACTCTCAGACGAGCAGCAGCATCCAGGTGCAGCAGGGACTTGAACCGGGGGTCCAAAGCGGTGCTCTTGTGTAAGAAGTCTTGGACACCAGGGTCAGCATATCTAGGCTCCAGGTTAACTCTGATCGCAGTCTTGACATCCCTTACTGCAGGTTCATCTTCATCGGATGCCACCGTTGAGTTCAGGATCATTGTTTTTCATAGGCAGGACCATGGAAACCGATGAAATGCTCTTGGTGCATATCAGTGTTGTGACTGTTTTGAGACGTTTGCACACTTTGATAACTTCCTCTGCTAGTCTTATGTCATTTTCAGACAGTCACTATCTTTGACATTCTTCCTCACAGCTTGATCAGTCAGTGTAAGAACACACTGCAACTTTCTGCTCAAGGTATCTCTCAACCATGTCATGGCTTGAAATCCATCTAGTAGGGACATCTTGAATTAGTTTGTAGTTTGGCAGCTCCAGCATCTCCTGTTGTGTCTTGAAAACATGTGCAGCAGTTGTGCTGTTATGAAATAAGGATACCACCCTCCTGATCTTTGCTAGAAGGCAAAATAATGGATTCAATGACATTGCTTTTTGAGATGCTAGATTAATACACTTTAAACATGTTTCTGAATCCCGTATTCTCTAACACAGAGAAGGGTCTCATATCTGCCGCTATGAATTTTGCTATCGCTGTGTTTCGCCAAGCCCCACAGATTGGCACTTTTGGGTGATGCCGGTGCAAATGAGTAGTCATGCTACTCGTATTGTCACTTAAATAGGCTATCGGCAATGAACAGAGCCTACATGTTGTAGAGGTTTAATCCACCACTCGTTGGCCATCCTTGTTACAGTTTACAGGGAAACCGAAAAGTTCCCAGTCGGCAGACCCGAATGATACTGGGGTGTCTTCTAGTTCTGGCTCGTCAATGCTTGCCATGTTGCTCCTTTGCATGTAGCTAACTGCTAATTCCTTCGTAAGCTAATTGCTGCTACAACGGTCTCTCAGCTCTGTTCCCGCTGGAGTGAAATAACTAATGAGCAGAGCTGCATACAGCTACAAGTCGAAACTTTTTATTTTTTTAAGACAACTTTATTACTATGTGAATATTTTTCCCACGTTAATTTATACGCCATTGGTTTATGCAATAATAATAAATAAAAAAATTAAATATGTATATATTTTCCTAGCTATATGATTAATGTATTGTTCGGTTCGCAGTGTGTACCGTGCACCCTGGACCCTGTTCCGAACGGTTCGATAAGAATACACGAACCGTTTCACCCCTGATAAACAGTCTTTGGCATGCACACGCTATCTCAGCTTTTTCCATAGTTGCCTTTTATTATCCAGGCTGTAACACATCTGGCCATGATTGGGAGTCGTCCCATAAAGCGGCGCACAATTGGCCCAGCATCGTCCGGGTTTGGCCGCCGTAGGCTGTCATTGTAAATAACAATTTGTTCTTATCTGACTTGCCTAGTTAATTTTAAAAAATGAGGATGTTTATTGCCTTGGATGAGCTTCTAAATTCATCACAGACTGTTCTTGGCGCTTGCTCATGCTCTGAGTAATTTATGACCCTGTGGCACCTTGCCAGATCTGATAAAATTGCAGATTCTCGCACCAGGCTGGAGAGAGGTTGTCAATCCAAGTAATTTGTTTTTCTCTCTCTCCAAGAGTGAATGTTTATGTTGATGCTGTGTTTATAGCCCTTTATAGACATGTTGTAAGCTTAATGCTGTTTGTCAATTATCAATCTACATGTACAGTACCAGTCAAAAGTTTGGATGCACCTACTCATTCAAGGGTTCTTCTTAATTTTTACTATTTTCTACATTGTATTTTAAATTTGAGATTCTTCAAAGTAGACACCCTTTGCCTTGATGACAGCTTTGCACACTCTTGGCATTCTCTCAACCAGCTTCATGAGATAGTCACCTGGAATCCATTTTAAATGAATAAGTGTGCCTTGTTAAAAGTTAATTTGCGGAATTTATTTCCTTAATGTGTTTGAGCCAATCAGTTGTGATGTGTCATGGTAGGGGTGGTATACAGAAGATAGCCCTGTTTGGTAAAATACAAAGACCATATTATGGCAAGAACAGCTCAAATAAGCAAAGAGAAATGACAGTCCATCGTTACTTTAAGACATGAAGGTCAGTCAATCTGGAACATTTCAAGGACTTTGAAAGTTGAAACTGGCTCTCATGAGGACCACCACAGGAAAGAAAGACCCAGATTTACCTCTGCTGCAGAGGATAAATTCATTAGAGTTACCAGCCTTAGAAATTGCAGCCCAATAAATGCTTCACGGAGTTCAAGTAACAGATACATCTCAACATCAATTGTTCAGAGGAGACTGTGTGAGTCAGGCGTTCATGGTCAAATTGCTGCAAAAAACACTACTAAAGGATAAGAAGAAGAAGAAGAGACTTGCTTGGGTCAAGAAACACGAGCAATGGACATTAGACCGGTGGAAATCTGTCCTTTGGTCTGATGAGTCCAAATTTTAGATTTTTGGTTCCAACCGCTGTGTCTTCGTGAGACGAATAGTAGGTTTACAGATGATCTCAACATGTGTGGTTCCCACCGTGAAGCATGGAGGTGTTATGGTGTGTGGGTGCATTGATGGTGACACTGTCAGTGATTTATTTCAAATTCATGGCACATTCTGCAGCGATATGCCATCCCACCTGGTTTGCGCTTAGTGGGACTATCATTTGTTTTTCAACAGGACAATGACCCAACACACCTCCAGGCTGTGTAAGGGCTAATTGACCAAGAATGAGAGCGATGGAGTGCCTCATCAGATCTGGCCTCCACAATCACCGGCCCTTAACCCAATTGAGATGGTTTGGGGTGAGTTGGACCGCAGAGTGAAGGAAAAGTGGCCAACAAGTGCTCAGCATATGTGGGAACTCCTTCAAGACAGTTGGAAAAGCATTCCAGGTGAAGTTGGTTGAGAGAATGCCAAGAGTATGCAAAGTTGTCAAAGGAGGGCTACTTCAAAGAATCTCAAATATAAAATACTTTTGCTTACTACTGTACATGATTCCAGATGTGTTATTTCGTAGTTTGTCTTCAGTATTATTCTACAATGTAGAAAATAGTAAAAATAAAGAAAACCCATGAATGAGTAGGTGTGTCCAAACTTTTGACTGGTACTGTATGTGTATTGCATAGTTATAACCCTTAACTAATACTGTTTACATGTGTGCAGATATTTGTCTTCTAGAACCACAACAATAATATTCCAAGTCATTCGATTTACTACAATCATACATATACCAAAGTATGTGGACAACCCTTCAAATTGATGGATTCGGCTATTTCAGCCACACCCGTTGCTGATAGGTGTATCAAAATCCAGCACACAGCCATGCAATCGCCATAGACAAACATTGGCAGTAGAATGACCTTACTGAAGAGCTCAGTGACTCAACCTGGGACCGTCATAGGATGCTACCTACGAGCAACAACGGCTCAGCCGCGAAGTGGTAGGCCACACAAGCTCACAGAATGGGACCACCAAGTGCTGAAGCATGTAAAAATTGTCTGTCCTCAGGTTGCAACGCTCATTACCAAGTTCCAAACTGCCTCTGGAAGCAACATCCGCAGTACAACCATTTGTAGGGAGCTTCATGAAATGGGTTTCCATGGGTGAGCAGCCACACAAGCCTAAGATCACCATGCTCAATGCCAAGCGTCGGCTGGAGTCGTGTAAAGCTCACCGCCATTGGGCTATGGAGCAGTGGAAACACGTTCTCTGGAGTGATGAATCACGCTTCACCATCTGGCAGTTTGACGGACGAATCTTAGTCTGGCGGATGCCAGGAGAATGCTACCTGCCCTCATGCATAGTGCCAACTGTAAAGTTAGGTGGAGAAGTAATCATGGTCTGGGACTGTCTTTCATGGTTTGGGCTAGGCCCCATAATTCTAGTGGAGGGAAATTTTAACGCTACAGCATACAATGACATTCTAGACAATTCTGTGCTTCCAACTTTGTGGCAACAGTTTAGGGAATGCCCTTTCCTGTTTCAGCATGACAATTCCCACGAACATAAAACGAGGTCCATGCAGAAATGGTTTGTCGAGATCTTTGTGGAAGAACGACACTGGCCTGCACAGAGCCCTGACCTCACTAATGCACTTGTGGTGTTATAGCAGCAAAGGGGGCAGCATATTAATGCCCATGACTTTGGAATGAGCTGTTCAATGAGCAGGTGTCCACATACCTTTGGTGATTGTAGTGTATAAACATATTCAAATGGTCCCCAACACACATAGCTGTTTCCAAGTGTTCAGTATGGGCCTCAACATCATGTTCTGACCAGACCGTACTATAGTGGGCAGAACCAAACCAATATGGGGGCATTCATAGCCGACTGCTCAGAAGGTGAGGGCATACCAGCCAACCGTTTCAACATGGTCCTTCTAGACGGATTTAGCTACCAACAGTTTTTTACATGGTCCTTCATTCCGACAGATTTAGCGACCCAATAGTTTTTTTACACCGGTATACCATTATTAGATATAGGTAGGACAACCCCTATGTATGTGTGCGTGTGTGTGTGTGTGTGTCTGTGTGTATAGAAACCCTGTATGTCCATTTTATTATGTTACACTGACTGTGTAAGGAGGTAGACCGTAAGAAAGGGGCAGGACAATGACTTGACACATTCACTCTTTCTCTTATCGACCACAGGTCAACTATCCATGTGACATAAGCATATACTGTGCATTACATAACATGTTGCATCGTTTGATAAGTCTTGTTTATGTATTCTGTTACTGCCATGCCTGCCTGTTACACACGCTAACAAAATAAAGTTGAAATAGACATTTTCTTTCAGTTCCTGTATCTATGTAAGCGGCAAGAGCACAGATTATAAATAACTATCTTTTCCACTGCATGTACAATCGCGGGCAAATAAATTGTCACCCTTGCACTTTTCCGAAAAATGTCCTGAACATTGCACTCCAAAACACCTTGATAATCTGCCGAGTTCATGATATCCTGCACACGTTCAAGGCCTCCAGTGACAGAGGCAGCAATGTGACCCAACAGCCACAGAGTTTCTAAAACCAGGTGCAAGATTTCCAGAAATGCTTGCGAAGCAGACTAAGCAGATGTGGCCGGGGTTTGGGGTTTGAGAAGTGAAACATTCTTCCTTAAGTTGTTCATGTTCTCTAAATCTAAAGGCAGAACCTAGATTGGAGCCAATGTCTTAAGTAGTCGAACATGTTATTGCTTCAACCTTGTGAAAAGTGTTTTAGTCAAAACAACTTTTATATTGAAGGAGTGCCTTTGATTTGACGGCCTGCAAACTGTGCAGTTTGGCGCGAGATGACCGTTTGACCGATGACATGTACCTGCGCGTGAGCTTAGCTAGCCAACGTCGCCAGGATATCGCCTAGTGTGATCGGGGATAACCAGAGGCAGAAACTGCTTCTCCAATCTTCATAATGTACTCCCTTTTGAAACAGCATTATCAAACCTCCCCATGTTTGATTGTAGGGAGAATGTATGAATGGCTCATTTGGTCATTGGAAAAACATAGGAAGACCCCACTGCTGAAGAAGACAAAAGATTTGTACTTCTCAAAAACCCAATCAAACAAGACTAAATCCTGGGGGAAATGTTCTGTGGACAAGTGAAACAAAATGTGAGCTTTTTGGAAATACAGATCAGCGCTGTGTTTACTGACAACCAAACAACCAAATTTAGCATTCAATGAAAAGTATACCCTCCCTACAATCAAATGGGGGAGGTTTGCTAAAGCTGTGCGGGTTGATTTTTCTGCCTCTGGTACTGGGAACCTTAAATGTGCAAGGCATCATGAAATCAGCAGATTATCAGGTGTTTTGGAGACCAATGTTCAACCCAGTGTCCAAAAACTGGGTCTCCGTTGAAGGTTGTGGGTCTTCCAGCAGGACAACGACCCCAAACACACATAAAAAAAAACACCCATGAATGGTTCAAGAAGAGGTTCTGGAGTGGCCAGATCTGAATCACATCCATAACCTATGGCAAGATCTGAAAACAGCAGTTGGTGGAGGTCACCCTTCAAACATTGAAGAATTAGAGACGTTTGCTGCTTAAAAGTCGGCCAAATTGCCAGTTGAAAGATGCAGCAAAATGCAAGGGTGACAATATATTTGGCCACAACTGTATGTCCCTGTTGATATTGCTCATGGTTAGTAAAGTAGGAAAGCACAGAAGAATAGACCATGAGGAAATAAGTTGTTACTACAATGCCAGAAGATGACCTCACCTCTAAATTACTTAAACAGCTGTCTTAAACCTGATCTGTCTATGTAGCCTAGAGTGGATTGATGCTCTGACATCATTGCCCACGTTGTTGTTGAGGTAGAGAAGCTCTCTGCTTGAAAGTCTCTGTGAGATTGTTTGTCTCCCAGCCTTGATAGACCTGTAATGGGCCTAAACAACAGACCAGAGACCAGAGAATATCTGTACTCCTTAAAACTCACTAATGTTATTGAAACACTGTCTTCTTCAAAACCACAATGTATAACTCATTGTTCAAATTATACACATGACACATTATCTAAGCACACATTCCCTCATCCTTTTGTCTGTTTCTTTCTCGCATAGGCATGTACACATATGCAGGCACATTCTCGCACACATGGAGGAGTGTATTGAATAGGGATGCTGTAACAGTCATGGGAGACTTACACCCTGGGCATGTTGTCAGTGTGAAAAGTGGTTGTGGACAAAAACCTTATTATAGGAACCTCTGTACAGCCGAGGAGCACATTGGTGGTAAATAACCACATCATACTCAGTCTTGCATTTTAAGCCACTCTAGTGCTGGAATAATACATGTGTATTGACTGATAGGTTTCATGTCTCAATCCGAACACAAAACCTAATGGCTCTGTGAGGCGAGATTACAGCTGTTGCTGTAAATTCACGAAGGCCTTTTGGTGTACTCTGACGTAGTTTTACTAGGGTGTGTAGTACACCGTGAAGTCTACCGAGTCATAGCGTGTTCAGACAGGCTCCACATTCTTTCTAAGGATGTAAATCAGGGGTGTCAAACTCATTCCACGGATGGCCTAGTGTCTGTGGGTTTTTTGTTTTTTTCCTTTTAATTAAGACCTAGACAACCAGGTGAGGGAAGTTCTTAATAATTAGTGACCTTAATTCATCAATCAAGTACAAGGGAGGAGCGAAGACCCGCAGGCAGACACTCGGCCCTCCGTGGAAAGAGTTTGTCACATGATTGAAATGTTTCTCAGGAACTGATTTATTTCCCTATATTCCATAAGGTGACATCTAGAGAAAAATGGCTGTTGTGTTCAACTAGTTAGGATTTAGCCTTCATACAGCAGGCCAATGCTGTGCCAAAGATAACCCTGTTGGAGACACATTTGTATTTACAGTGCAGTCTAAAAAATATTCAAACTCCTTGACAGTTTCCACATTTTGTTACGTTACAGCCTTATTCTGAAATGGTTTAAATATTGTTTCCCCCTCATCAATCTACAAACAATAACCCATAATGACAAAGCAAAAACTGTTTGTTTTTTGTTTTTTTTGTAAATGCATAAAAAAAACAGATATCACATTTACATAAGTACTCAGACCCTTTACTCAGTACTTTGTTGAAGCACCTTTGGCAGCGATTACAGCCTTGAGTATTCTTGGGTATGACGCTTCAGGCTTGGCACACCTGTATTTGGGGTATTTCTCCCATTCTTCTCTGCAGATCCTCTCAAGCTCTGTCAGGTTGGCTGGGGAGCGTCACTTGCCAGCTATTTTATTAATCATATTAATCATTACCTCTTATCATTTCATCATTCTGAACAGTCGTAACCTGCTTGCATTTGCAAAACCCCCAGCCTTACTAATGATTCAGTACTACAAAAATTGGTTTAATTATTTATTTACTAGCTAACTAAATAATAGCACAGGATAACATACACACTTACTTAATACATTAGAAAGTGTCCCTAGCGGACTGACACAACAACATATGGCGGCTTGTTACACAACGACATGGGGAGGGAGGAAAAAGAGACACATCGTTGAAATTATTCTCACAGTAATCATATACTTTGCACACAAATTGCCGCCCGTTTGGAGTAAGATAAATGTATTTATGTGTGAATGCCTTCGTTCGTTTTTGATCTCTGTCCGAACCAGCCCTCCTTAGGAAGGGTGTTGGATTGGCCTTTCAGCAGCACGCTTGTAAGGCTCTGATTGTCCGAAAGGGGACCCTCTTTCCCGTTTTCTAATGTTGTTCACTCTGGAAGATGCTCCTTGGAAGATAGGCTAGCCAGCCGTGTCGATGGTGATGAAAGTAGCGTACTACAGTGATTTGAGAAGAGTAGTACGGTGGAATGGTTTGAAGAGTAGTAGGATGGTCCCACTTAAATTCGCTTTTCTAGATATTTGTTTTAGGACAGCTAATCAGCTGTACCAGTGATTGTCTGAGAGGGTTTTCTTCTCCAAATCATGTTGGTATTCAGGGTTCAAACCACTCTGGCGTGAGCTGCAGCTCGACGCTTTTCTGGTCTGGGAGTTGAGTTTATTTTCTTCACCTCGTGTTGAGGTTCAAAGTTCCAATCATTTCAAATGTGTAGCTACCACTTAACGTTTTTCTGGTCTAATGTTAACTTCTTTACCAATCCTTCTATGTACTCTGGTAGAAGTGGGCGGTTCCATCAGGCTGACACACTCTCTGACCTCACTCGGGGCGTGGCTACTTACCATGTGTAAAGTTTATAGGAGACAAATTCTCATGGCTCCTAAAATCACATTCAAAACGTATGACAAATGAAAGTATTTTTGTTATTTCATATACAACGTTAAGGATGGAGACTTCATACATGTAGTGTATATACTTTTCAAGTTACAGTATTTCCTTTATAACCTTTTTAATGACATCACAAAATATCAACCCATATGACATGATTATTCTTTAGTTCACCACTGACCATTCCCCACATTCGTCTGTTAGAAATATTGTTCCAGTATTCGCTTTAGGACGTGTTAGGGTTTCGGCGGGAAGACTGTTTGTATAGATGAAGAACATCCCTCTCTTAACCAAAACACTTTCATAATTTTTTCATATATCATATTGCCCTGTTCCCCGACGAACCCAGGAATTTCACGTATATACATTCATGATTTCTTACTCAAAGTGGGCCACGTTTTGTGTGCAAAGTATATGGTTACTTTAGGTGAGAGGAGTTTCTGAATGTACCAATGTTAAGTGTCTCTGTCCCTCTTCCCCTCCATCTCTTCTTTAACAAGAGTCAATGTTGTTGTCATTCCGCTATGGACCTGTTATTAGCGTATTACGTCTCCAGTCAATAACCGGTGCGGAGTGTGTATGTTTATCCTGTGTTCCCATTTCATTAGCTTGTAAATAAATAATTAAACCAATTTGTGTCGTGCTGAATCATAACTAAGCCTCAGGTTTTTGCAGATGCAAGGAGGCTACGACTGTTCAGAATGATTATATGATACGAGGTTATGATTAATAAGTTGACTGTTTATAGATGTGATGGGTATAAAGACCTTTTTAGAGTTTAATTCGGGAGATGGTAACTCTTTATAGAACCGCTCTCGTGGTGCCCCAGATCATAATGAGTTAATTGTTACATGATTAATAAAAAATTGGGTAACAATTAAACATAGTTAGTTAATTAGATAAATAACAGTCTTCAGATTGATGTTAAAGTCAAGTCACGACACATAGGGTCTACAGTGATTTTCGCACTGTTAATTACATACATTAAATTATACTAAAGTAGACTACCTTCACATTTCCTAGAGAAAACATATTAGTATTTCAAGGCGTTGGTTTCCTGTCATACCATTGTTAGTGGCCGGGATCATGTCAGACCATAATTATCACACTCGTACTAAACTCAATATGTAATAACCGTAATGGTATTCCCTTCAAGAGCCAACCTGTCAGACACATTCAGGTGTAGGATCTTAATTAAAAAAAAAAAAACTTATTGTTGAATTTTACCCCTTTTTATCCCCAATTTCATGGTATCCAATTGTTTAGTAGCTACTATCTTGTCTCATCGCTACAACTCCCGTACGGGCTCGGGAGAGACGAAGGTTGAAAGTCATGCGTCCTCCGATACACAACCCAACCAAGCCACACTGCTTCTTAACACAGCGCGCATCCAACCCAGAAGGAAGCCAGCCGCACCAATGTGTCGGAGGAAACACTGTGCGCACCTGGCAACCTTGGTTAGCGCGCACTGCACCCAGCCCGCCAAAGGAGTCACTTGTGCATGATGAGACAAGGACATCCCTACCGGCCAAACCCTCCCTAACCCAGATGACGCTAGGCCAATTGTGCGTCGCCCCACAGACCTCCCGGTTACGACAGAGCCTGGGCGCGAACCCAGAGTCTCTGGTGGCACAGCTGGCGCTGCAGTACAGCACCCTTAACCCGGGAGGTCGTAGGATCTTAATTTGACCAGTATGGTCAAAACAAAATAGTACTGCATCAACAGGATTTTAACGTTTAGTCCATACGTACTTTCTGCCAACGCAATGTTGCTTGATCAATGGTTAGGCTATAACCAATTGTTAGTGCAGGTTTTCAGTAAATCCTATGGTGCAGAGAAAATTCCCAGCAATAACAGAGTGATCAAATTAAGATCCTACACCTGTAAACTGTAAGATGATAAAGATGGCTTAGAACTTTTCAAGGTTCTTTCCTGTTGCTCGTCTTGGAAGATTTGTTATTTCTTAGGAATACATTACCTATATTCTCAATCTCATCCAGTATGTGCCTCAGACGGTCAAAAGATAACAAAATCGATACATTATATACCTTCCCTTTGCAATCGAATCCTCTGGTCATGTTTTATTAGTTGTAACTGAGGCTTGGGGTGACCACAGTCAATCTGCCCTGTAGTCAGCTGGTGTAGAGTAGCTGGGCAAGATTTAGCACTTTCCTCTGTCAGCTCTGATGGAATAAGGGCCGAGCACTCAGTTGCTCTTCTTTGAACCTTCTCTGGCATCCCTGGCCTTTTCACCGACTGCAACAACTACGGTGCCCAGTCATGCACACTGCATTCGTTATAGATGTGGTCCAGCCAACACATTGCATTGAACCACATCACACAACAACACATGCTCTCTCATTTGCCAATGTTTAGTTTATTGATTTGTTTGAGTTCATCCTGATTGTCTGTACTTCAATTCAGGCTAAATTACTCTATAGGTCATTAGGTTAAAGTACATTACATTTTGAATTTTGTCTCATCTTCAGATTGAGCTGCATGTGCATCTTGATGGCGCTCTCCGAGTGGAGACCATCCTAGACGTTGCCAAGTAAGTCTATAAAGCTGTTGAATTCTTAGTATTTTGTTTAAATAGTGTGTTTTATTACAGGTTATGCAAGTTCTCTTTAAACATTAACTGTCAATTACCTTTGATAAAAGGGCTATTAGACTCAAGTGACATGGTTTATTAGGTTCATGTGACACATTGTTCTTTGAGTATCTTTCGTTTGGAACATGTAGGCCTATTTATGGGGCTATTTTTAAACTAGCAATTTCCTTTAAGTCATTAATATAATTAATTGAAATGAACATTGAGCAGCTGTGGCTACCTATTGCTGGTTGTACTTTTAAAGTCCTCTGTTTCTGTATGTCTGTACCAGGCGACGTGGGATCCCCCTACCTGCACACACAGTGGAGGACATGAGACGAATCTGTGTGATACACCAGCCTGCCACCCTCACAGAGTTCCTCGGCAAGTTCGCAGAGTACATGCACGTTATTGCGTAAGTACCCTGAACATGAAGATGGCTGAGATAATGAGATGCTGACTACTGCACGAATCCCCTGAGCTTTTGGTTTCATACTGTTGTTATCACCGGGAGAAGTTGTCTCACGATGTCAAACTCAATAGCAGTGGTGGAAAAAGTACCCAATTGCCATACTTGAGAAAAAGTAAAGATACCATAATGGAAAATGACTCAAGTAAAAGTGAAAGTTACCCAGTAAAATACTTATTGAGTTCAAGTCTAAAAGTATTTGGTTTTAAATATACTTAAGTATCAAAAGTAAATGTAATTGCCAAAATATACTTAAGCATCAAAATAATTTTAAATCCTTTATATTTAGCAAATATAAAGGCACGGTTTTCTCTGGATAGCCAGAAGTCCAATCCAACACTGAGATATAATTTACTACAAATTTATTTGTGTTTAGTGAGTCCGCCAGTTCAGAGGCAGTAGGGATGACCAGGAATGTTCTCTTGATAATTGCATGAATTGGACCATTTTCCTGTCCTTCCTAAGCATTCAAAATGTAACGAGTACTTTAGGAGTTTTCTTTAGGAATGTAGTAAAAGTAATCAAAAAATAGTAAAGCAAAGTACAGTTAACAAAAAAACTACTTAAGTAGTACTTTAAAGTGTTTTTACTTAAGTACTTTACGTGTTACAGCACAAGATGGTGTCAAGGGGCTAAACTACCAATCATAACTGCTGTACAGTGTGTTAGGAGTTAAGAGTTTAAATGTGTTTGCATGACACGCAATGCAATCAACAAGCTTTTAAAGACTGTCATTTGGGACTGTCATTTGTAATGATTGTGAATTGTGTGAGTTAAATAGCAGCCCAATTAACGTACCTTCACTTTTAAGACCAGTGCTTGATAGGTCTTCTTCCTGGTTAGTATTATGCAATGTTTCCTCTGGTGGCCAGATTAGGGGGTCAGTTAGTTGAAATGCAGATCATGCAGCACAGAGGAGCACGTCATGATGCCAGCAGGTGTTTCTTTGGCAACCAACTGAACTCAGACAGAGTCAAGGTTGTTATGTATTCCATTCCCATTACAACACTACCTTATATTTAACCCAAAATCTACAGTACCAACATATTTCACATTTTGGCCCCCCAGATGGTACTTTTGAAAAAAGCAACAATCCTAGTAAAAATCTAACCTCAAAACCAGTACATCACTGGGGCCAAACTTCCTGCCATCCAGGACCTCTATATCAGGCGGTGTCAGAGGAAGGCCCTAAAAATTGTCATAGAATCCAGCCACCCTAGTCATAGACTGTTCTTTCTGCTACCTCACGGCAGGTGGTACCGGAGCGCCAAGTCGAGGTTCCAAAAGGCTTCTTAACAGCTTCTACTCCTGAACAGCTAATCAAAGGGCTACCCAGACCCTTCTTTTACGCTGCTGATACTCTTTGTTTATAATCTATGCATAGTCACTTTAACTCGACCTACATGTACATATTACCTCAACTAACCGGTTGACTCTGTACCGGTACCCCCTGTATATAGCCTTGCTTGTTATTTTGCTGCTGCTGTTGAATTATTTCTACTTTTATTTTCAACTTCTTCCTGAACACCTTTTTTTTTAAACATCTTAACTTCTTAAAGTATTGTTGGTTAAGGGCTTGTGGGTAAACATTTCACTGTAAGGTATTCGGCGCATGTGACAAATAACATTTGATTTGATTTTAACACGTGATGTTTCTATTCTCTGCCAGACTAACCAGGAACCTCCGACAACTATGAAAAGAAACAATAATGGTTTGTAGTTGTAGCCTCTAGCCAGGACAGAGCAGCTGATAGCTAGCGGTTATGCTGAATAAAGCATTCTTTATCAGGTCCTTCGCTTGAAAACCTTGTTGCCTCTGGTGCGACCCCACACACACACACACACACACAACAAAATGGGGAACTTGATAGCTGCGTTTGGCTCATGCAGGATTTTTGTGTGTTTAGATGGATGGATAAGCATGGGGGTGGGGGAACAAAAAAGCATTCAGACCAGGCCAGTTAGCAACAAGTGTACGCGTTTTCACTTCCAGTGTAAAAGCCAGAAGCAGTCTTTCTTTTTTTTCCAATCATGTGATGTGAAACAGAATCTGTGTTGTGAAGTCAAAAAGCAACAGAGAGGGAAACGACGCTAGGAACATCTGAGTGAGTTTGCAGACATTTCCCCCCACTCCAACATACCCATTACTCCACAAGGACTGTTGCAGAAATATAAATAGTAAATCAAAGTACAGATACCCCCCAAAAAATCAACTTAAGTACTACTTTAATGTAATTTTACTTACGTACTTTTTTTTGCTCCACCATGCTCTTTAATCAGCTTTATTATTGCAGATGGCTCTTAGATGGAGATGAAAGTTCAATCTGTAGAGAGCCATGACAGGGAGATGACATGTACTGTATGTACTGTTACTTCCCTGTTTTATTTCAACAAGAATCATAACTGCTATACGGTGTGTTAGGAGTCAAGAGTTTAAATGTATTTGCATGACACGCAATGCAATCAACAAGCTTTTAAAGAACACGTGATCACCTAATTTGTTAAATTACGGCTAAAATATGAAAGTGAGGGGAGCTTTGTATTGGGACTGTCATTTGTAATGATTGTGAATTGTGTGAGTTAAATAGCAGCCCAATTGGGGTACCTTCACTTTAAGACCAGTGCTTGATAGGTCTTCTTCCTGGTTAGTGAGTGAATGTAATGCAGACAGAGACAGTATTATTCAATGTTTCCTCTGGTGGCCAGACTAGGGGGTCAGTTAGTTGAAATGCAGATCATGCAGCACAGAGGAGCACATCATGATGCCAGCAGGTGTTTCTTTGGCAACCAACTGAACTCAGACAGAGTCAAGGTTGTTATGTATTCCATTCCCATTACAACACTACCTTATATTTAACCCAAAATCTACAGTACCAACATATTTCACATTTTGGGCCCCAGATGGTACTTTTGAAAAAAAGCAACAATCCTAATAAAAATCTAACCTCAAACCTCACCCACTGCTCAGACTAACGTGATGTTTTAATTCTCTGCCAGGCTAACCAACAACCTCCCACAACTATCAAAAGAAACAATAATGGTTTGTAGTCGTAGCCTCTAGCCAGGACAGAGCAGCTGCTAGCTAGCGGTTATGCTGAATAAAGCATTCTTTATCAAGTCCTTCGCTTGAAAACTTCCAACAAAATGGGGGAACTTGCGAGCTGCATTTGGCTCATGCAGGAGTTTTGTGTGTGTAGGTGGATGGATAAGCATGGGGGTGGGGGAACAACACGCATTCAGACAAATCATGTGATGTGAAACAGAATCTGTGTTGTGAAGTCAAAAAGCAACAGAGAGGGAAACGACGCTAGGAACATCTGAGTGAGTTTGCAGACATTTCCCCCCACTCCAAAATATCCATTACTCCACAGGGACTTTTGCAGACATGTACACAATATAACAGAATGATATGCACTCAAAATCCAATGAAACTACTATTACAAATGACAATAATATTCTATTATCCCCTATGTCATTCTTCAAATACTGTACACAGGCTGATCTTACGTCCTTTATCGTCATTGCAGGGATAATGATAATTACAGGGATAATGATAAGTCATTTTCTCCTCCAGACAGTCAGTCCTATTGGCAGTAGCAGCTAATTGCTCAGTGTAAGTTCAAGTGCAGTTCAGAGGTCACGTGGAGTGTTGGTTCAGCGGCTCGCTATGCTCTGACTCTGTGACAGTAATAGTCCTCCTGCTGTGGTGTGCTGAGGATCTACGATCAGATTACCCTTCTGTCATTCAGAGACACACTACTACCCTTTTACTAACCCTTCAGGCAAAGAGGGAAAAGACGCAAAGAATAGTTGGCCGTTCCTAGAACATTTCCTTTGTTTTATGTGTGTCCTAAATCAAGTTGTTTTAAAAATGTATTTGTATCTGGATGAGCATAATTTGAGGAAATCCCCCAACAGTGTAGGGCCTTTTGTTGCTGACTAACAATTAGCATTTTACCCGCCATCGTTGAGTAGATATTCGTGTTGTTTCTCTTGGCCTTCCACTGATTTTGTATTCCCTTTCCAGTGGCGACAGAGAGGCGATCAAGAGGATAGCTTACGAGTTTGTGGAGGACAAAGCCAAAGAAGGGGTCATCTACGTTGAAGTTAGATACAGCCCACACTTGCTGGCTAACACTGACGTGGAACCCATTCCATGGAACCAAGAAGAGTAAGTGGATATGATATGTTTCTGAGTTGGTAAGGTAGCTGGCAGAAAAGTGTGAATTTGAAACATACCGCATTAGCGATTGTCACACTTGAATATATGGACATGTGCAATACAGTACTTCTTTGAGTTCCTTGTGCTCTCCAATGGCAGAGTTTTGTATTGTTCACATCATTTGTAGGTATCTGTTCTTGTCCTCAGAGCTCAAAACGTATAACATTCAACATAGAAATGCATTCAAGGATTCTCGCGGTCTTGATTTCACTCGCTCTCTTCTCCCAGAGGTGACCTGAGCCCAGATGAGGTGGTTCACTTGGTGAACCAGGGACTGGCCGAGGGAGAGAAGGCGTACAAGATCAAAGCCAGGTCCATTCTGTGCTGCATGCGCCACATGCCAAGTAATGCCCTCACTGTCCTGTTCATGCTCCTGTCCTGTCTGTCTGGCACGACTCATCCCCTCCTCGTTGTCTGTAGTTAATGTCTGTGATCCTTATCACACTGTAGGAGGTTGCAAGCCAAAACATCTCACATTTAAAAACACCTCCCACACTTTCTGTTGTCGTCATTTTCCGACTGTCTCTCGTTTCATTCCATCCCCAGTCAACTGTGTTGATCTATACTTGACGATGGTTGTGATGCTGTGCACATTTATTTATTCTTCTCCTTAGCTGATGTTACCATTTGCAGACAGTAAAAAAGGGGCTCTTGTTTGTGTATTGTATCACTGAATGAACAATTGCAAGTCTCATCTCCTATGTTACAGTACAGAATGGAGCTAGCATTGTCTCCCATACAAAAGATCCCCTTTCAGGGCTTCCCAAACTCGGTCCTCGGGACCCCAAGGGGTGCCCGTTTTGGTTTTTGCCCTAACACTACACAGCTGATTCAAAAGACCAAAGCTTGCTGGTTAGTTTATTACTTGAATTAGCTGTGTAGTATTAGGGCAAAAACCAAAACGGGCACCCCTTGGGGTCCAGAGGACCGAGTTTGGGAAACGCTGCAGTTATTAGTTAAGTCATTTGGATTGATGTAACTTTCTGACTTACCAGAGCATAGTATCTGTATTTGTAATTACATGTAACAAAATGTCAGTGGCTATTTTAGGCAGACATTCCAGTGAACAGTGCTCTGTAGTCAGTTTTGGGGATTTTGATTCTGCTTTTAAGTTTTTTAACTGGACAATTTGACATTTTCAACTATTACTTTTAGCTTTTACTGAGATGCTTGGCATATTACACGTTCGTGGACTGCAGCAGACCATTTAGATAACCATTAGGTCATAAATCTAGCATGAAAACATTTCAGAAACATCCCCACAAATCAAACATTATGCATTTAAAAAAAATCTCATCTGTTTGACCTTACTGGGTTGCTACTGCTAATAAACGTGTGTGTTGCGTTGCACAGACTGGTCCATGGACGTGGTGGAGTTGTGTAAGAAGTATAAGAAGAACGGAGTGGTGGCTATTGATCTGGCAGGAGACGAGTCACTCAACTGTGAGGCCTTCCCAGGACACAGGATGGCCTATGAGGTAACTACCTAACTTTGAACCCCTCCTATCCAATTCATACTGTATGTGCTCTAGTCAACTGTTTTATCATTGTCATGCAAGCATGCATGGTTAACGGAAATGCTAAAGGACTAGAGTTGTCTTTAGCACATCGTATGCACATCGTATGCAGGATATGAGGTTAACCACTGTCCTGCTATCATGCAGCATACCATGCTAGGTTTTATGGCTTAAAGATGCGAGCTCAAACTCCAACTTGCTCAAAACTTAAAGGAGTGGGAGCATAGAGCGAATGTGTACTGAAAACACTAAGAATTATTCACATTTGATTGTTGCAGAACCGATGTTGCAGAACATCCGGACATGTTGCAGAACTGCAGACATTTAAGTCCTGCAATTGGTTGATGTATTTCCTAACGGGCCAATTACTTGCACCTTTCTTGTCATTATAATGAATGGAGTTACTCTGTAGCAGAACCCATTCAGTACATAGAGGCATGACGGTCACTTTAGAGACACATTTGATGGCGAGATCATTCTTGTGAGCCATTTCTTGAAACCAAAAAACTTTCTTAAGAATAACAAAGGACTTTCAGCAATAAAACTATTCGCGCTGTGGTAAAGTGGGCCAACTTCAGAAATACCATAAGTCGGTAATAAATGTGGTAATAACAAGCCGACCAAAAGTCAGCATACGTCACATCAACACGACTTTCGTTCGTACTGCTTTGCATAGATCTATTTTCCATGTTTGTGGTGTAAATAAATACGAGACCGTTAAATCATTCCTTCAGGACGATATCTGGAAACACTGTGGTAAGTTTGACCAGAGGCTGGAGTGATACATTTGGACATGCCAGGGCAAAATACTAGGGGCTGGTATCTCAGAGCCAGATTAAGCCTAGTCCTGGATGGCACTTTCAATGGAGAATCTCCATTGAATATAAGGATGCCTTTTAGGCCAGGACTAAGCTCCATCTGCATCTGGTCAACTGGCCTTAAGAGAGTATTAAAAGCACTGCACTAATACAGACTAATACAGACTGGTAACATAACTGAACAAGCTCTAGATGGATTTTAGATGGTTTCTCAAATGTTGTTGGTGAGATGTAGTCCTTTTCAGTCTAGCCCTTGGCAAAAAAAAAAAAAAAAAAATATCTCCCTACTCGTGACAATAGCACAAGCTCTTGGAATCTCTGAGGTCTTGGAACAATCTTGTGACTGTAGGTCATCCATGTATAATTACATAGTTTCAAGACAATGAAAAGTATTTAGGTTGCTAATGTAAAACCCAGATAGTTCTCTGGTTAACTTGGTGTTGATGCTTTTCATTGACCTTGATTGACCTTGTTGACAGGAAGCAGCGAGATGTGGGATCCATAGAACAGTCCATGCAGGAGAAGTGGGCCCTGCCTCGGTGGTGAAAGAGGTGAGCTTTCCTTTCCTCTATAGTCTTTGGGGAACACTAAATATGTCAATTTTAAATGACATGTCTAATGGCTGTTCAGCTTGACCCAAGACTTCCTCTACTGCTCAACACACAGCAGCGTTATTATGTTATAAGTGATTGCATTGTGAAAACCTTTTATAACAACTTAAATATGTATTTCAGATGGAAACAACTAAACAACTCAGTACACACAGCACACTATCCAATTTCATGTCTCCCGGAAAGTCTTCGCTAGCCTATGTGACTTCCTTTCAATGGAAGCCATCTTTTAAAATGTTGCAACCAAAGACTGCATATTACCAGGCATAGGGTGAACTCATTTGAATTCAATCCCTTTTTGACAGCACCCCTTTTGATTAGAACGAAGCCTTCCATACATATTTGCCCATTGTAGAAGTGTTCAGAAAGTTGCTTTTTTTTCTTAAAGGGTTACTTCAGAATTTTGGCAATGAGGCCCTTTATCTACTTCCCCAGAGTCAGATGATTTTGTGGATACCATTTTTATGTCTCTGTGTCCAGAATGAAGGGAGTTGGAGGTAGTTTTGCGAGGCAATGCTAACTAACATTAGCGCAAGGATTGGAAGTCTATGGGTATTTAAAATCTTAGAAACAGGGTGGTAAAACTGTTTTTACAAAAATGTGACCCGTTTCAATAAGCTAGGCTTACGTTGCACGTCACTACTGCACAGGAGAGACATTTCAAGTTTTTATTTATTTATTTGAGGAAAATGTGTTTTTTGGGGGCAGAAATGCCTTGTGGAACATGTTAACTTACATGTGCCTTAATAACAAACGTGTATGCAATCTGTAAATAAAAATAAAATTGTAAAACTATGAGCCTAGTTGGTTTAGCCACAGAAAAAGACAGGAACCTTCCCTCTAGCCATGATTGTCTGAAATAATGGATGGGCTGGACTTGCCGGGAGAAGTTCGGATTGGTCTGCCCTGTAGCATGCTTCTGTCTATAACATGAGCTGCTCAGTAAACAGTTAATGAACATGCACCTGTGGAATGGTCGTTAAGACACTAACAGAGTACAGGCGGTAGGCAATTAAGGTCACAGTTATGAAAACTTAGGACACTAAAGAGGCCTTTCTACTGTCTCTGAAAAACACCAAAAGAAAGATGCCCAGGGTCCCTGCTCATCTGCGTGAACGTGCCTTAGGCATGCTGCAAGGAGACATGAGGACTGCAAATGTGGCCAGGGCAATAAATTGCAATGTCCGTATTGTGAGACTCCTAAAACAGCGCTACAGGGAGACAGGACGGACAGCTGATCGTCCTCGCAGTGGCAGACCACGTGTAACAGCACCTGCACAGGATCGGTACATCCGAACATCACACCTGTGGGACAGGTACAGGATGGCAACAACAACTGCCCGAGTTACACCAGGGATGCACAATCCCTCCATCAGTGCTCAGACTGTCCGCAATAGGCTGAGAGAAGATGGACTGAGGGCTTGTAGGCCTGTTGTAAGGCAGGTCCTCACCAGACATCACCGGCAACAACGTCGCCTATGGGCACAAACCCACCGTTGCTGGACCAGACAGGACTGGCAAAAAGTGCTCTTCACTGACGAGTCGCGGTTTTGTCTCACCAGGGGTGATGTCGGATTCGTGTTTATTGTTGAAGGAATAAGCGTTACACCGAGGCCTGTACTCTGGAGAGGGATCGATTTGGAGGTGGGGGGTCCGTCTGGGGCGATGTGTCACAGCATCATCGGACTGAGCTTGTTGCCATTGCAGGCAATCTCAATGCTGTCCGTTACAGGGAAGACATCCTCCTCCCTCATGTGGTACCCTTCCTGCAGGCTCATCCTGACATGACCCTCCAGCATGACAATGCCACCAGCCATACTACTTGTTCTGTGTGTGGTTTCCTGTAAGACAGGAATGTCAGTGTTCTGCCATGGCCAGCGAAGAGCCCGGACGTCTGGGACCTGTTGGATCGACGGGTGAGGGCTAGGGCCATTCCCCCCCAGAAATGTCCGGGAACTTGTAGGTGCCTTGGCGAAAAGTGGGGTAACATCTCACAGCAAGAACTGGCAAATCTGGTACAGTCCATGAGGAGAAGATGCACAGCAGTACTTAATGCAGCTGGTGGCCACACCAGATACTGACTTTTACTTTTGATTTTGACCCCCCTTTGTTCAGGGACACATTATTCCATTTCTGTTAGTCACATGTCTGTGGAACTTGTTCAGTTTATGTCTCAGTTGTTGAATCTTGTTATGTTCATACAAATATTTACACATGTTAAGTTTGCTGAAAATAAGCACAGTTGAAAGTGAGAGGACATTTATTTTTTTGCTGAGTTTCCTTGGTTCTAACAAAGATTATTCAACCCCAAAATCTGCTAAGGAGCAGGTTTGATCCAAACTTTCTGATCTCACAAAATATAATACTTTTCTTGCCTCACACCTAAGCTAACTGGCTAATGTTGGCTAGCTTGCTAGCTAACGCTACTTCCAGACACGAACAAGAGAATACATCTTCCCTCTCCGCTGGTTAGGCTTTTTTCATGTTTATTTGAAATGTTGGTGACTAACTGTGCTGCTGGCAATAATTTAAATTACGTTATTTCCCTAACATTTACTGATGCCGGCTATATTCAACCAGCAATAGCCAGAGCGAATTTACCAAGTACCCCATTTAACAATGTCCATACTCAAATTACTTCACAAATAGTACAGCTAATGCGATTACGCTGATAGAACTCTAACATCAATACACTGGTGTATTGAGCTAATGATTCTTCTTCTGCCAACTCACAATTACATCCCTGAATTCTCTAAGATTGGAATTTTCTTTCACCAGGGCCGAATTGGTAGAATGCTTGTGCGCTTCTATTAGTGTTTTTATGGCTTTGTTCGTGTCACTCTCTTCTATGAATTTATTTCCGCTCCTGTTTTAATATATGCCAGTCTTTTTCTGAGACTATCTCCCAGATCCTGTAGACAGTCATATAATGCTTTAACCTGATCTCTAACAAATTATCCATAAAGAGACCACTCTTGAAACTACAGTACGTACTTCTACATATGGGTTGTTTAAGTTGCATCTCAATGTACTCCCAGTATTACTAATCGATTAATCACACTTTTTTTCTCATTCACGTTTTTTTTTCATATCTTCACAGAATCAATATATTATCACATAGGAAATCTAGTTTGGAAGTCTAGTTTCCATCCGGCTCACACAGGTTTGGATGGTCAGTCGCCCCCCCCCAAGGTTCTAGCGATACATCCGGTACACACAGATTTGGATACTCGCGTTCTTTTGATCATAACCAGCTCCCACAGGTTTGAATGCCATTGTTAATTGGTCATACTGACCCTAGTCATCATCCGATACACACAGATTTGGATGTTAACGTCAGTTGGCAGTCCCCTCTGAACTCCGTTTTCTCTCTCTCAAATTTTTTTTCTCTAAGAAATATCAGTCTCAGCCTATTTATCTGTCTCTGTTCGGAACACTGTAACCACCCGCCTGACACCTTCCTTCAGATCCTAGGCAGGCCCCGTGCACAGTTAAAACCAGGTCCTCAGGAACAAAAAAAACAAAAAAAACAAACAAACAAAAAAATCAAACAAAAAAAATCGCAATTTAATCCATTTTAATTTTAGGCTGTAACACAACAAAATGTGGAACAAGTCGAGGGGTTTGAATCCTTTCTGAAGGCACTGTATCAAACTCAACCATTGATCTTTTCCAGTGATGAAGACATGGATGTCTCCTAGTAGGGTGGGGTATGCAAAAATGGGTCAACTTTAAGCACTTCTATGTTTTGAAATTCAGACCCAAAAAGTCCCTTTCTCACCACTTCTTCCATGGGCAAACATGTATGGAAGGAAGGTTTCGTTTAAATCATATGGATTTACCCAACAGCCAGTAGTTCTGTTGACGTGTAAATTAAAATATTTGTACCTTTTTGTGCATAGCCGCGGAAAGTAGGGGGGCTGAGGGTTCTGCAGCACCCATTGATATATTTATCGGGGCGGCAGGGTAGCCTAGTGGTTAGAGCGTTGGACTAGTAACCGGAAGGTTGCAAGTTCAAATCCCCGAGCTGACAAGGTACAAATCTGCCGTTCTGCCCCTGAACAGGCAGTTAACCCACTGTTCCTAGGCCATCATTGAAAATAAGAATTTGTTCTTAACTTAAAAGGTCAAAAAGAATATATCACAATGAAAAAAATAATGATAGAAAAAATATATAATAATCACAATTTGGGCACTAGGTCTTTATTACTCCCATATGAGCGGATAATGTACTTGAGAGCAGAGCGGGGAGAGAAATACCCCTCCTCAGCCCAAAACATCTTTAACGTGATTTCTCTGCCATTGCCTTTGAACTGCTTGGTGACCCATATCTGATGTCTTCTTCAGGCTGTGGAGGTCCTGAAAGCAGAGCGAGTAGGACATGGATACAACACACTGAAGGATCAAGTGTTGTACAAACAGCTCCTGGAGCAGAACATGCATTTTGAGGTAAGAATGTGCACGTTACTTTTCACCTGTAATGAAAGTTACATTGAGCTTTGTAGACACAGTATATTACATGATGTATCACTCACTTTATCTCATAAAACAAGCCATACACACTGTGTACAAAACATTAGAAACACCTTCCTTAATATTGAGTTGCACCCCCTTTTGCCTCAATTCGTCGGGACGTGGACTCTACAAGGTGTTGAAAGTGTTCCGTAGGTATGCTGGCCCATGTTGACTCCCATGCTTCCCACAGTTGTCAAGATGTCCTTTGGGTGGTGGACCATTGTTGATACACACAGGAAACTGTTGAGAGTGACAAACCCAGCAGGGTTGCAGTTCTTGACACTCAAACCGGTGCTCCTGGGACTTACTACCACACCCTGTTCAAAGGCAATTAAATCTTTTGTCTTGCCCATTCACCCTCTGAATGGCACACACACACACACAATTCATGTCTCAATTTTCTCATGGCTTAAACATCCTTCTTTAAACTGTGTCATCTACAACTGATTGAAGTGGATTAACAAGTGACATCAATAAGGGATCATAGCTTTCACCTGGATTCACTTGCTCAGTCTGTCATGGAAAGAGCAGTCATGTTCCTAATTGTGTATATCCTACCATGGAGGCCTGTATGGCAAGCTAGTGCACAGGGACCTCTGGTGGTCACGGAAAGACATCACACATCTCATCCGCTAGCAGTACATCTGACTACGTCCCGATTCACCCACTCCTTATTTTGAAGTGTGCACTTCTACACTTTCTGGCATGGATTTAACAATGGTGGAAACTTACACCAATCATATGTTGTTGTTTTTTTAAACCAATGAGTGGGAGAGGTTGGCGACTATAGGTACATGAAGGAATGCTGTGTGATTTCAGGTGTGTCCCATATCCAGCAGACTGACTGGAGCCTGTCATCCAGACTTCACCGAGCATCCTGTCATCACGTAAACTGTCTTTCACTCCCTATATTATTTGAATGATACGTCTTTGGATCAAGTTTTCACCAATTCATGAAGATCGCAGTTACAGGCTCAGCTTGTTTCATTTTCGTTAAGGTTTACTTCATCGCCTCGGAATGACGTCTGTGTGTGTGTGTGTGTGGTGTGTGTGTGTGTGTGTGTAGATTCAGGAAGGATAAGGCCAACTACTCCCTGAACACAGATGACCCTTTGATTTTCAACTCCAACCTGCACTTAGACTACAGCACTGCCCAGAAGTACATGGGTTTCACTGAGGAGGAATTCAAGAGACTGGTACAAAGCAAATTTGAACTCTTATTCCAATTTGGCATTGTTGTTTAATACTGTGAAATACAATCTACCACTGTTGATGATACCATGTGTGTCAAATACTACAGTATACTCACCTTTGGATGGTTGAATGTTTCTCTCTCGCTCACCTTGTTTTCCAGAACATAAACTCCGCTAACTCCAGCTTCTTGCCTGAGAAGGAGAAGAAGGATCTTGTTAACGAGTTGTATGAAGCCTATGGGATGGTGGAGAACAGTCTTTTGAAATGAAGCGCTGATCAGATCCGCTTAAATGGCAACACAACAAACCAGGAACCAACCACTTTAAACTCTTACTTCCACTCTGGAATGTCTATGCTCCTATGAGTACATACATTAAACTAGCAATATGTTATTGTACTGCTGTACATAGCTTAAACGCTCTCATTGCCATGGAGAAAAAAAACGGTTAATTAGTATTCCATCTAACTGGATCCCACTGATAAAGCAGTTGTTTAGCCTACTGTGGAATTGGTGCAGAGATATAAAGATGGTCTTAAATGATTTATTTCAACCTGATGGTAAACAGTACAATCTGTTTGGTCTTTCTCAAAGTGAAACTAACAACTTACCTTGCCTCATCAAACAACAAGCACTTTATATGCCTCAGTCAATTCTCAAAGTACTTTTTGCATCCGGTATATATCATATATCATTAATTGAATGTAATAGATGTGTACTATCCATTTATGCTTAAAGGTAAGTACTTTTCATCTACTGGTGGTAAAGGAAAGCTATTGTGTACTATATATGAGTTGTGCCTAGGTCAAGTGAGATAGGCCAATAGACCGTTTGAATCACTATGCCCACAACTTACTTAAAAAAAAAAAATGTGGGGATGCATCGGGTTTACCAGCTCTATACCAAATATTTTCTAAACATTTAATGTTGTTGTAGTTCGCCACCTAGTGGTCAACTATAACTATCTACTAGCCATCTCATTGTAAGACCACCTACTAAAGTGGTCTTACAGTTTTAAGAATAACTTGTGTAATATGTTTTTCTCTGATTTTTATAGCGTAACACATTTGATACATTTTTACTAATTTGAAAGTAATTCAATGTATTATACATCTCTTCTGTGGAGGACAAAATACGAGCAATGTCTACAATGAAACACTTTTGCATCAAATGGTCTTTTCATTCTTGAAACGTATCAGAATAAAACTACAAGATGGACATCACCGCGCTATACACAATGTAGTTCAAATGTAAAACCACATTTCATGGCAACCTCCGTATTGAATCTCTTACTGGAAATGCACACATATGGAGAATCAGCAGGACCCAGGCACTTAGAGAGCTTCCTGATGAGTAACACTTCACTAAAATGTGCTTCTTCTCCTTTATCGAATAAAGACTTACTGTAAATGGAAGTTTAGGTGCTCCTTCCTATTGGCCGAAATGTAAACATTGGCTTCCTGTGACCATTCCAATGCACACAAAGCTGTTTATGGTCATAATTATAAGTGCAAATATTAAACTTCCACCAGTCATGTGTTTCTTTGAAGGGGCTAACGCCATTGTTTAAAAAAAGAATATACACTAATCAAAAATATAAACGCAACATGTAAAGTGTTGTTCCCATGATCCATGAGCTGATATAAAAGAACCCAGAAATGTTCCATAATTAAAACATCTCTCTCATTCTGTGCACAAATGTTTTTACATCCCTCTTACTGAGCCTTTTTCCTTTGCCAAGATAATCCCTCCATCTGACAGGTGTGGCATATCAAGAAGCTGATTAAAGAGCATGCTCATAACACTGGTGCACCTTGTGCTGGGGACAATAAAAGGCCACTCAAATTTTGTTTTCGCATTTTGAGGGAGCGTGCAATTGGAATGCTGACTGCAGGAATGTCCACCAGAGCGGTTGCAAGATAATTTAATTTCCATTTCCCTTCGATAAACTGCTCCGAACGTTGTTTTAGACAACTTGGCAGAACGTCCAACCAGCCTCACAACCTCAGACAAAGCGTATGGCGTTGTGTGGGCAAGTGGTTTGCTGATGTCAACTTTGTGAACAGAGTGCCCCATGGTGGCGGTGGGGTTATGGTATGGGCAGGCATAAGCTACAGACAATGAACACCATGCATAGTACAGAGATACCATGAGATCCGGGGGTCCATTGTCGTACAATTCATCTACTGCCATCACCTCATGTTTCAGCATGATAATGTACTGCCCCATGTCGTAAGGATCTGTACACAATTCCTGGAAGGTGAAAATGTCCCAGTTTTTTCCATGGCCTGCATACCCCCCAGACATTTCACCCATGGGGCATGTTTGGGATGCTGTGGATCGACGTGTACGATAGCGTGTTCCAGCTCCCTCCAATATCAAGCAACTTTGCACAGCCATTGAAGAGTGGGACCACATTCCACAACCTACAGCCTGATCAACTCTATGTGAATGAGATGTGTTGCGCTGCATGAGGAAAATGGTGGTCACACCAGATACTGACTGGTTTTCTGATCCACGCCCCTACCATTTATTTTAAAGGTATCTCAAAAACAAATGCATTTCTGTATTCCCAGTCATGTGAAATCCATAGTTTAGGGCCTAATGACAACTTAAATTGGCTGATTTCCTTATATGAACTAACTCATTAAAGTCTTCAATTGTTGTTTATATTTTTGTTCAGTATAATTAGCATAATACAAAAGTCCCCATAAAAATCTGTCCATTTAAGAGAGATGTGGAGACCCCTTCAAATTAGTGGATTCAGCTATTTCAGCCACACCAGTTGCTGAAAGGTATATAAAATCGAGCACACAGCCATGCAATCTCACTGCTCAAACATTGGCAATAGAATGGCCTTACTGAAGAGCTCAGTGACTTTCAACATGGCACCGTCATAGGATGCGACCTTTCCATCAAGTCAGTTTGTCAAATTTCTGCCCTGCTAGAGCGGCCTCGGTCAGCTGTAAGTGCTGTTGTTGTGAAGTGGAAACATCTAGGAGCAACAACGGCTCAGCCTGAAGTGGTACCCCACACAAGCTCACAGATCGGAGTCTCCGAGTGCTGAATTGCTTAGCGTGTAAAAAAATCTTCTGTCCTCAGTTGCAACACTTACTACGGAGTTCCAAACTGCCGCTGGAAGCAATGTCAGCACAATAACTTTTCGTTGGGAGCTCCATGAAATGGGTTTCCATGGCCGAGCAGCCGCACCCAAGCCTAAGATCCTCATGCCAATGCCAAACGTCGGCTGCAGTGGTGTAAAGCTTGCCGCCATTGGACTCTGTAGCAGTAGGAAACGCATTCTCTGGAGTGATGAATCACGCTTCACCATCTGTCCGACGGAGAAATCTGGGTTTGGCGGATGCCAGGAGAACGCTACCTGCTCCAATGCATAGTGCCAACTGTAAAGTTAGGTGTAGGAGGAATAATGGCCTGGGGCTTTTTCATGGTTCAGGCTCGGCCCCTTAGTTCCCGTGAAGGGAAATTTTAATGCTACAGCATTCTGTGGTAAAAGTTTGGGGATGGCAATTTCCTGTTTCAGCATGACAATTTCCCCGTGCACAACGAGGTTCCAACAGAAATGCTTTGTCGAGATCTGTGTTGAAGAACTTGACTGGCCTGCACAGAGGCCTGACCTCAACCCCATTGAACACCTTTGGGATGAATTGGAAGGCCGACTGCGAGCCAGGCTTAATCGCCCAACCTCACTAATACTCGTGACTGAGTGGAAGCAAGTCCTCACAGCAATTTTCCAACATCTAGTGGAAAGCCTCTCCAGAAAAGTGGAGACTGTTAATGCCCATGATTTTGGAATGAGATGTTCGAGGAGTAGGTGTCCACATACTTTTGGTCATGTAGTACATCAGTTTTGTTTTGCATTGGATGTGTTTCAATCCACCGCATCCGCCAATGTCACACTTCCGCATCTGCGGTGAAAGGTGGCGGTGCTGCAAAACTATTATGACCCTTCTATGGAAAGATGAGACTCATGAACAAGATGGGGTTCTCCGTTTTGCTCTACGACCCCCACAAGCGTCTTGGGACTCGTCTGAATTCAGTACAGCTGATCTGCCAACTTCTGTCTGTAGCGTCAGAACTGTTTGGGCTACACACCAATATGACCCCTCTGTGAAAAGGTGAGACTCTCACGAACATGTCAGTTGTTTTGTTCTAGGATGCACACAAGACTTGTCTGAAGGTCCCTAAGTACCAGTTGAAAAAAATGAATGGAAGTATATATGGAGACTGTTTAGTGCCCAAAATAAGGGGTTAAATACAATGTAAAAATTATATTTAAAAATATATATTTAATCTCTCTCAGATATAGGATAGGTACTTCAGTCCCCCCCAAAAAATCTAAAGGAAGTTTGTTCTGTTGTTCCTTGTAGTGAATCTGTAATTCAATGAGTTTGTATGGGCTAATAGCAGTAAAGACAAATTACATTTTTTTTGTTCAAACAATTCCATATAGCCTAGCACTTACTACACATTTTATTGCACAAAGAAATTCCAATTACAAAGATATCAGAGAACCATTTGAAGTAAATATGACCTCCATTACAGTACATTGTAATTGCAACTTCATGTGTTCTTGTAAAAGAAAGGATAAACTAAGGAACATTTTTAACTGGGCCACAAACGTACACATAACAAAAGGAGTAACAAATGATTATAGATTCTGTATAGCTCTTCTTCTTGATGGGAGTTCGGTCCAAAGTTCTGTGTTTTCTCATAGTGATATGAGAACATTTCCTTTACCACTGTATTCCAGCAGCAACTATAGGCCAGGATCAGATGTAGTCCTACTTGTCAACTGTCAAGTTCTGTCAACTCCATTTCCCACAATGCCAATTGATAAAGGAGAAGAAGTATCATGCAACTGGACCAGCAAAGCTCCATCAGAGCTACACAGTGAGAGATTATGTCATCGCTGTTGAGGAGTAGGATTCAGGCAGGCAGGACAACCAGTAGATCCCCTCTCTCTGTGTCTCCTGCTGTCCCTTCCTGTCTGTGTCCCTCTCTCCTCTCCTGTGAGGTGGTTTACGATGGGCCCTTGACTCCCTGGGCCTCTTGGCTGGTTGACCCTTCACCCTCAGGGGCTGGTGATGCACCAGTCTCTCCTTCTGAAATACAGAGGAAACATGGTCCATTAAAAAAAAACACAGCAACCACAAAGGATATTTTTCCACATAAACTGTTTCATACGGCGCAAGTGAACAGCAAATAAGGTATCGTTTTTTTTAAATTCATAATAAATGTGAAGAAAAAAAATTAAAAACTGTTTTTGTCATTATGGGGTATTGCAATTTTAGAATAAGGCTGTAACGTAACAAAATGTGGAAAAGGGGAAGAGGTCTGAATACTTTCCGAATGCACTGTATAAGTCTAATATCTATGTCCATGTTTTACAGGTATGTCAATTGTAAAGTATTTTTGTCTAATGTATTTTTCATTATATGTTGGACCCCAGGAAGACTAGCTGTCGCCATTGGCGTCGGCTAACGGGGATCCTAATAAAATCATAAACCATAAAGACACCTCCTGGTTATATAGCATATACGCTCACCTGCAGCCTTCAGGTCCATCCCTTCCATGCCTTTGGTTAATTCACTGGTGCTGGCTGCTGCCCCCTGTCCCTGGATGTCAGGTACTGCGTTCCTGCGGCCTGTACGATCACAATTGATGAAGTCAGAGTACGACGTTGTTGTCTCCACATCCATCATCTGGCCATGACCAGAAACCTCATTACACCTGCAGAGAGAGGGATGGAGAAAGTGGGAATGAGAGAGAGAACACAGATGATGCAAAGGACATCAATGCACACTTGGGCTTTTCAAAGTCCTACTACAGTTCCAAACACGGTAGTAGCCTGGTTATGCATCCACCATAGCAGCTGGAACTGTGTAAAAACAGAAAATAAACAGTTTGGTTCTGGTTGACACACTAGTCTGAGGGGAATGACTCTGTCAATGTTGAGCCATACAGGTCTGTGCCATTCTGTAGCAACAGTGAAGGAGTTCATTATTGCCATTTGTATTTCTGCACAGGGGCTAATGGAGCTGGTGTCAGTGTTAACTCACCAACCTAATTACAAAAACAAAAAAACAGGAGTGCTGATCTGGGACTCAAACCTTCAAGCCCATCACTCACTTCGGCCGTCTAAAAACTACTCACACAAACAATGCAAGCTTGCAGGAAGTTCCTCTTTATAGGAAATAAGGAGCTTTTATTGAAGTAAAAACACAAGAAGTGATCAATATGAACCAAAGTGTCTGACTGTGCTTATAAAGCCATTCAAAAGGGCGGAGGCTGGCCGGGGGAGAGAAAAAAATAAAGAAAATAATGAGTTGAAGTAAAGAGCGTATTGAGCTCAGCTCACATTAGCTATCGATTCCTCCCTGCTCGGGCTTTTTCTTCTTAGCCCATATTAAATTGGGTCATGGATCCTGCCAGGGACTACAACACTGTACAACTGGTGGTTCCTAGGAGAAAAGGAGGGTGGAGGAGAAAACAAGCTGCTCCAGAAAGAAAAGACAATCATCTACTTTTCAAAGTAAGGGCCTTTCCTCTGGAAAAGAGATGGAGACGGAATCTATGAGCTGGTTAAACCAGACTGAACGCTGCACTCACCATTGTTTGAAACAACTGTGACATGTAGCAAAAAAAATGTGGTCGACAAGCTATGAATTTGTTGGCCCGGTGTGTCGGACAATTACAGGCAGCCAGACGAGTGGACCTATCCTACTCCCACACTTCCCTCCTCCTCCAACCACCATTAAGAATCAGCCATGGTTGGCCTATGGTCAAGAGCCTCGTAGTGGCACTCAAAACAGCATTACAAAGAGTTGATAAGAGAACTGAATGTCAATCTCGAGCATAACAAAGTTCTACATAGTTTGATAGTCAAGGTCAGGTCGCCACAAATAAGCAACTTTGTCTGCCAACAAAGTGTCAACGGATTCAACAAAACATTGAACCCTGAAGAATTCCCGGAGAAAAACTAAGTTGGCAGGAACAGCCTTCTCTCCTTCCATTTTAGCAGTGACACAGTAACCCTGGGTCGGGTGGTTGTCAAACACTCCACTCACATTCCTTTAGTATCACTCAGAGGAACTCATTCAGAACGGCTTCCTCTCTACAGATATTATAAATATTATAATTACCCAGTGTCCGTCGGTATGGGGCAAGGGCAGCTGTGTCTCTGCTGCTTGAAAAAAGAGGAATGAGCTGCAGGGGAGAGAGAGAGAGAGAGAGAGAGAGAGAGAGAGAGACGAATAGAATTAGATTACTAGAACAGATATTTGCATTCAAGTCAACACTCTGTGATGGGTGGACCGGTGACCTTATTAGTCAAATTGTCATGGTCTGAAAGGTTTTATCCGTCCTCCCCTCCAGGAGAGGACAGCACCCCAGGAAATGTCACTGAGTGTAGGGCTTCCCTGGGCTGATCCAGAGCACTCATCATCCACCCATCAGCTAGTACCATGACCATGCTTCTCACAAAAAACATCCAAAAATTAAACTAAATACCTCCTCAAATCTATTTTCTCTGCACACAGAAATTGTATTTAAAATGTACCTTAGATCAACATTAGAAAACTTGCTAATGCAGCACTTTCTCAGTGAAAGATGTTCTGTTGTTGTCTGCCTCGCAACAGCGTTTGGGACCTTATCTAATTGCCATTTTTGTGGTCTCATGAGGACTTACCCACACATGCTGCTTTTCAGCCTCACACACACACACGATCATTAACAAGCTGGTTTCCATGGAGGGATGTTCTGATGTTCTGCCCTTTAGCACGTTTACTCTGCTCTGTTCCAACGCTGCTGTGGAGGCTTAAGGCTGCAGCATCTCATTGAAACTACTGTGTGTGTGTGTGTGTGTGTGTGTGTGTGTGTGTGTGTGTGTGTGTGTGTGTGTGTGTGTGGTGTGTGTGTGTGTGTGTGTGTGTATATATAATCTACATAGAGTATACATAGACGTGTTATTATAATGCATGGCACTGTCTGCTTGAGGCAAGCAGTTTGTTACTGTAACCAAGTTCTACCTCAGTTCGCCACTTCACTTTTACTGTAGTCTATGGCTTAACAGTTTGTTTTCCCAGTGCCACAGTTTAAAAGTCAATGGTAACTCAATACATTAGCCTAAAGGGCTCTCTTTATGTCCTGAAAGGGTAGAGCAGGGGAGGAGAGGAAACTGTACCCAGCTGCAGCTTTTAACATTACCAGAGGTCAAATGTGTGCTTTCAGCCCAGACAAAACACCTCAACTCTCTACGGGAAACGACTACTGTAGAGTGCAGTACCAGTCAGTGTGATCTGTTAGTTTAGCTCAGTGCTCGCTCTACTGCAAGACACTAATGTGTGTTTGCAATGTTCTGTGAATCTCTGAGGAAGCTATGATTCTCGGAACAAGAGGCGGAGCTTTCATTGGCTCCATTTACAATACATCACTAGTTGAATTTGTGAGGGAGAGAGCAACCTGGAATCAGGGGTAGATGTAACATAGTAAACGTAAAGCCGAGAGACTAATTGGTATACGTTACATTTTGCATGGCATATATTAATTTGTGGATGTTCATTTCGTATGGTATTTGTTACGAATTGCAATTTGTACAATATGTTACAAAACTTGCCAAACGTATAATATGTTACAAATTCCGATTTGTTGTGGCTAAAGCTGTTAGCTAGGTGGCGAACATTAGCTGGGTTAGGGGTTAAGATTAGGAGTTAGGTAAAAGGGTTAAGGTTACGGGAAGAGTTAGCTAACACGCTAAGTAGTTGCGACGTAACTAAAAAAGTAAGATGAAGTTGTTGCAAAGTTGCTAATTAGACAAAATGCTAAAGTTGTTTGTGACGAGATTTGAACACGCAATGTTTGGGTTGCTAGATGTTGGCGTTATACGGCCAACCAACCGTACTTTCGTTTTGGCCTTAAGTAACCTTAGTCGAATCCCCGAGCTGACAAGGCCAAAATCTGTCATTCTGCACCCGAGCAAGGCAGTTAACCCACTGTTCCCCGGGCGCCGTGGATGTCGATCAAGGCAGCCCCCTGCACCTCTCCGATTCAAAGGGGTTCGGTTAAACGCAAGACACATTTCAGTTGAAGGCATTCAGTTGTACAACTGACTAGGTACTCCCCTTTTCCCTTACCAAACGTAACATACAGTCTGAGTGGCCTGGGTTTACGTTTACTATGCTACGTCTTTGAAACCAGGCTGGAGCGAGAGAAGGCTCTTGATTGAATAAAAGGCTTTGTTTACAGTATATGAACATCACCGACAAGACAACATGATGTAATAGGACCACCACCACACACATGCACCAATAATCATCAACAAATTAAATGACATTGTATTGGTCACATACACATATTTAGCAGATGTTTTTGTAGCCAGTGAGATCAGCCAGGGAACCGAATGGATATGAGTCAGCAGAATGACCATAGTGCTTTCACTGGCCATTAGGGAGAGATGCTGGTCCAATCACACCGGAGCCTTTTAAGCCTGATCACTGTAATAAACTCTACATTACCTGCAATAACCTGCACAAAGAAAAGCCGCCTTGCTGTCTTCTAAACCCCATTAGGGCAGTCTCCTGCCCAATTTGAAGTCCGGCAACTATTTCACTGCATTTATTGAGTAGAGGGGAGAAGGCCTAGGCTACACATGACTTAATCCAACTCTCTCATAGCAACAAGCTAATCTTCTGTGACTATTCTTAGCTCCTGCCTGGTTGCTTTGGGGATCTGTTCATTATATTTAAGCTAGAGTAATGGAGAAAAAAAAATTAAGGTGTAATTATTATAGGCTAAACATGTTAGCTAGACTATAACAATGATCAAAACAAGAGCCCTTCACTTTTAAATAGCAGAACAAAGGGTATGCTTTGCTGATATTGGGATGAGAAACCATAGGAAACCATGTGCAACCAGCTGAGTAGGACACTCAACTTCCCTAATATTCCTGTTAAAACAGGAATTCCAAGTCCAGCCAAACACCAAAAAGCCTTTATAATCAACCCATATATGCCACATTCATTCAGAATTTTCAGACAGAAAAAGATAGTAAGGTTCTACAATTTACCAAAAATAATCTGAAGTGTGGAAACAAACTTGTTTTATTTAAAAAAAAAAAAAATTGAATTTGACCCCTTTTTCTCCCCAATTTCATGGTATCCAATTGTTTTTAGTAGCTACTATGTTGCCTCATCGCTACAACTCCCGTACGGGCTTGGGAGAGACAAAGGTTGAAAGTCATATGCGTCCTCCGATACACAACCCAAACAAGCCACACTGCTTCTTAACACAGCGCGCAGCCAACCCGGAAGCCAGCCACACCAATGTGTCGGAGGAAACACCGTGTACCTGGCAACCTTGGTCAGCGCGCACTGCGCCCGGCCCGCCACAGGAGTCGCTGGTGCGTGATGAGACAAGGATATCCCTACCGGCCATGCCCTCCCTAACCCCCACGGACCTCCCGGTCACGGCCGGTTACGACAGAGCCTGGGCGTGAACCCAGAGTCTCTGGTGGCACAGCTGGCGCTGCAGTACAGCGCCCTTAACCACTGCACCACAAACTCCAGTTTTAGAACTCCAAACTCAGTGTGTGTAAAGCAGACAGCAGTCCATCGAGGCTCTCTCCTTCCCCTCCTCGGAGCCAGGGCTTCACCGAGACACTGGGAGTCTGGGTGCTGGCCGTTCTCATTCCGTCAGCAGCAACTGCCTGCCTGTGTTGACTACCAGCCCATTCCACAACACTGAGTTGTAGTATTTCCTCCAGCAACAGGGTTAGCATTGTTGTTCTACACAGCGCTTCCGTTTCTTAAATAAATAAAATCAATAAAACAGTGTCTATTGAAAACTGGTGGCGAGTATGTGCTCTGTATATCCTTCCTCTTTTTATGAGGCCGCCGGACTTTGGTGCAAGTACTTAATTTCCCCTGGTAGTAGTGAGAAGTATAAAAGTTAAATCAGAAAGATAGCCTGGTGTGAGTTGAGGGAGAACTTGCAGCAGTTTGCGTTTGTGAAGTAACAAATTCCCTGACTGACACAGGGAGGCTTAGGCTCCAACATCTTTGCCAAGTTTAATTTAGAAGAGTAACTAAGGGCTTTTTCAGAACCTCACAACTGCAGTTGCCCTCATTGCTCCCTGTGGCGCACTATGTAAATCCCTATGTAAATCTAGCCAAATCGTTCCCATAGCTACAGACCTAGCCTATCATTAAGGGATAATACACTACTTAATGCAATCTGTTTTCTCCCTCTTTTGATGCTGAAGAAACCATGTTGATTGGCAATATCCAATTAGCATTTCTTGAACGATCATTTGGATCAGTGTGTTGGCAATAAGTGGTGGGGTGAGCTGAGCAGTGCTCTGAGGGAGTAACAGTGACAAGGAGACCCAGGGGATGTGGAGTCCTATAGTGGGCAGCCTGGTTCGTGTTCAGTAGCGCACTCTGTAGCAAAACATTTTGCAACAGTAAACAAAATCGTTGATCTTATTGAACAAGTTCCGCTGGTAATTTACTGTTTCAAAGGAACTGTTTCAAACAACACAACCATTATGCTTTAGGTACTTCAGCTGGAGGATGACATCACTGGGGCTTCACCCGTCGTCCCTCACATGACTCACCACATCTCAGGAAGTCCTTCATAACTTCCACATATTCTCAAGGCGCCTAATCAACTAACACAGCTTCCCAGAAAAACTTGCTGCTCCCAGGCCCACTGAATAAAAATCAACATCATCTACTGTAACACACCAATGGCAGGCCTGACATCCACTCGCGTTATTGAATTTTGACTACCTGAAAACTCATACATTAATTAACATCTAAACAGCCTTTTGAATCTTTTAAAATCCTAGTAGGCCAAAGATCCTGAGGACGTCAAACTAACACAAAGTGTAATATTAATCTTGCTTCATAGGTTCTTCAAGGCATTTCAGAATCCTCCTTGATGCCCAAAACCAGAAGGCAAAGATAAGGTCATGAACAAGAATAAAATAGTCTCACAATACAGGTAGAATACATTCTTTACAGTAGGCCATTCTGTTCTCTATGTTGGCCTAGTTCAGTGTGTTACAGGCTACCGAAAGCTAGGTCAATATCAGTGCCTGTGGACCACAGGCTTTAATGCATTATAACAATGTAGGGCCCGTGGAGATACATAATGGTTGGTCTTCTCACAATGCAACCACACCACCACAATGGAATAAAGTGACTTCCATCTTGAGGGCAAAGCAGCACAAAAGCAGAAAGTGTATAGTACCTCTGGTGAATGAATGTCGTCCATGAGTGGAAATAGAGAGGAGAAAGGAGCTGTACAATTAAATAAGCTTTTCTATTCTCTTCTCCAGAATACATTAGAGGGATACGTGTGTAGATTACCCTATAACCCTGCTCCACTCTGTCAGCCAGACACGTCAGATCAGAGAGCAATAGTAATGGCGTATTTTTGTAGGCACTAACCGAGGCTAACTCCACCCTGGCTCAGTGTCCAAAGCCTATGGGGAAATGAATGGGTGTTTTGGTTAAATGACTCAAATAAAGCCTGTGGTAAACACAGGCTGAGGAGATCTTATAAGTTGTGTTCTATAAAATAATCTTTATCGGCTAACGTCAGCTAAACAATTAAAACGCTAACGATGTGCTAACATTTAAACAATAAAACTATAATTCTGGTTGCATGCCTTTCACGTCTAGCTAACAGGCGTCGCTTGCCTTATCAGGCGGACCCAATGTCTCCTCTGGACAACATTGTTCAGGAAGCGATAAAAACAAGCACCTTCCCCCTGAAGAGATATGGTTGCAGCCTGGAGTAAATCAACATACTATCCTTGCGTTTTCGTTCAAGCTGGTAAGCAGAAAGCTAACTAACTAGCTTTTTGTCAGACTAGTGTAGCGTAGACTAGTTTGCGTGGTCCGCGTTGTTACGTGAAAAATTACGCGACTAATGTTGTAGTTCCAGATCTCTGGCCGTTAGCGACTAATTAGTAAATAGCTTGAGCACATAAAGGCTTCATAATTCATAAAAAGTTCATGTTAACTGACTGACATCTCATAGAACAAAACATACAAGATCTAAGCCTGTGTTAACCTCAGACCTTATTTTCGGCGTATATCCCAAAACACTATTCTTTTCCCCATTAATTTCCCCCACAGGAATAGCCAACGAACCAGAGGTAGAAAATACTAACTTACTTCAGTTTTTTTAGGACTACAAGCTGGCGAGCTCTATAAGTGTACTGTAGCAACATGGCCTGCCAGACCTATAGAGCAAGGGGCTTCCCCAGTCCGTGTGTGCGTGTGGAGGACAGCCACAAATCACAGCTGAGGCTGAGTCAGAAGCAGGTGTTAACAGCTTTAGAAGAAAACTGCTGATGTTAACAGTCCAAAGAACTCACTCATCTCTGGACGTCATAGAAAAGCCGCATACATATTGGAACTGGTCTCCCCCCCATGCTGCTAAATCACCATCGATTTACCATCGTAAATCAAAATGTTTAATGGGGATTAAAACATTTTTAATGTACTTTTGAGACAGACTGGGAGGATAAGCAAAGGCACAATCACTTACACTCTCCTCTTTTCTGTTGCAGAATGAGTTTATAGGAAAAAGCTAACGAGTTAGGACACCCATATGGTGAGGCACAGGGGTGTTTCTGAAATGGCAATCTATTCCACATACGGCTCTGGTCAAAAGTAGTGCACTATATGGGAAATAGGGTGCCATTTTAGATGCAGTCAGAAACTCACTGGAGAAGATAATGTTTCTGATATGAAATAGAAAAAAGCTCTGAAGTTCTCCTGAAGAAATGTTCCTAAAACAACAGTGACTAAAACAACCGTGCCAGAAAGTACAATTTGTGCTGCTTTTCTTTAGAGTAAATGTCATCGTGCTATCTTTCTAAGCCAGCTAAACAAACACAGATCTGTTTCCACCAAATGAAATATGATATGGCCTACCTAACAATGCTGAACATGTGCAAGAGTAAAGTTGAGTATGACATGTTTTTTTTTTTTTACAAACATTTACCAATTATCCCTGTTTGTTACTTTAAGCTGAATGCACATGTATAGGTGTCAAGCAGAGCCCGGGTTTCCACGACAACAACTTAGGAGCGTTTTAATACGCATCTTCCCTTCAACAGCAGAAACCACTTTGTTACCAATTATTTTTCACTAGTCTTGTTCAACTAAAAATGTCTCATCTCAACTTTTTAAGTCACTCATACAAAACGATTGATGTACATGGGGCAAAATGCCCCCAGGGCAATCAACACAAGTCAAATGGTACATAATATTAGCATTTTCCAAATCATGTCCAAATCATCTAAGTAACATTGAGTTACACAATCAACAGATATTTTAGGATTATTTGGACAAAAACAATGTCAAACTATATTAATAGTGACATGTGCAATGTCTTTTCTTTCAGATATTATTTAATTAAAATAAGACAGACTTCAGGTTAAGAGTCAATTACTCAAAAATGTCCAAATAAAATGCATAAAATACATTTTAACACACTAATCTTTAGGGGGCATTTCACCCCATAGAAGGGGGCATCTTGCCCTTATAGTGGCGCAAAATCTGTTTTTATTGAACAACAAATTGCCGCCTTATTTCCCTTCAAAATGTGTCTTACCAAACATAGCTTTTTTTTTCTGTCAGAAAACAGACATTGCCCTTAAGGGGGACAGTTTCCCCCAAGTTACCTTACTGATAGGACAGAAAGAAAAGGGAGTTTTGTTCTCTGATCAGCTTTCTCTATTCAAAACTTACCCTAACATTATAATTATTTCACAATACTAATGACGGATCAGCTCCTAGAGAGATATTGCCACCTTCGGCTGCAAATATTGAGGTGGCTTATTCTAATGCTTACTCAATAAAAATGCACAAAAATCACCGATTTCGCACGATTTTCATCATTGCGCACGTTAGGCTACACACATCATTAAAAATAGAGACAAATTACACAGTAGTCTACAAGTAGCAAAATAGTGATTGTACATGAAATATATTTCAATATGATTGAAAAAGGCCAATACCGTTTATTTTAATGCAGTCATATCGGATTTCATTTGAAGCTTCTCTTTAAATGCCGCTTGTTTGTGTAATTTGCAAAGACATTGGCAACTGTGTGTTTGTAGTCAACTTCGTTCTAAAGTTATCAGAGGTCACAGAGAGAAGGCTAAATGTGATTCTATGTTTAGCAGAGATCTTCTGTGTATGAAGTGACGCGGGGGGGGCAAATAAGCATCTAATGACGCACAGCTGTTCTATGAGTGGCCTGAGGCAGGCGTAAGATTACGAGTATTTTCAAGTGAAACGATAAAGGGAAATTTTTAAAATGGTCAACTTCATATTCATAATTACCAGCACTACCTGAATATCAACATACTGTATGTGAAAATGGCACATCTATGTTTTGTAGTGCAATTAGTATGCAATTAACAGGCGATACCTACTCATAATTGATTAAAATTACAGGATGCACACCGATGTCATTGGAAACACTTATTGTCTATCTTTTTTACTACAAAACATAGGAACGCTCCATTTTCACATATGTTGATGTCGGGGTGATGCTGGAGATGAAGTTGAAACACTTTGACATTTCCCTTTAATACCGATGATTTTGGGAAACAGCTCTGAGATTTAATGATGCTCTATGAAAGGTTCTAACGGTCAACTTACATGCTGACCACACCACTCGCGTTGAAAAATAAAATGCACACACATATTATTTAATCATTGCACCCACACTGCTCACAAGCGTCTGCATGGCCAGGCACTAAAATAGAATTTGCTTCTATTTGTGACGCTCAATGCGATAAAAGTCCGGCCTCTCCCATCTCCTCATTGGTTGTTAGTAGCACATACACACGTGGGTAATTGAAAGATGAACTGAGGTTCCCAAGTGGCGCAGCGGTCTAAGGCACTGCATCTTAGTGCTAGAGACTTCACTACAGACACCCTGGTTTGAATCCAGGCTGTATCATAACCGGCCGTGATTGGGAGTCCAATAGGGCGGCGCACAATTGGCCCCGCGTCATTCGGGTTTTGCCGGTGTAGGCCGTCATTGTAAATAATAAATTATTCTTAACTGACTTGCCTAGTTCAATAAAAGGTTAAAAAAACACCTGGAGGTCCACACTCCAGTCGGTTGTGGTAACGCACCGAAAGTTGGTGGCCAACCGCCATATAAAGTCCAAAATATGAAGAAGCCTAAAGAAAGGAGAGACAACTGGAAGCCGTTTTATCTGTGGATTAATTGTCGGAGTAGAGGACCTTGTGCATTTTAGGTAAAATAACAACCCCATGTTAATATCCCAGGACAAATGAGCTAGCGACAGCAAGCTAGCTAGCTAAATTGCCATACATTCTTAATGCTTTTCGACCCGTCCTGATCGCGTCCGGTGTGGGTGGACAAAATCAAATTGCGCACGCGGTCTGGTCAGCATGTTAGCCGTAAGATGTTTTTTTGGGGGAAACCGAACACAGGCGACATTGCAAAGACGAGACAAGCAGATAACTCTGAGAAGGAGTCAAGAGAGTGGGAATATTTAGACGTCTCTTTAGCTCTGTTCACTATCACGGTGGTAGAAAGGGATCATGGTGACAGACTAAGTATATTTCTGCTCCCATATTTAACATACAACTCTGCTAGAGTTGTTTATGGACTGGCTTCTCCAAACCACCCCGTCAGACTTAAAAGTAAAAAGAGGATGGGACTGAACAGGACCACCATGCTTTACTTCTTAGAATAAACAAGGGGAGGGAAGAGAGGAGAGGAAAGAATGCATGTTTATTATTGTGGTTGTGGCCAAATAAGGCAATCTGTTATTGGATCATACTGGAAAACACCCTGTTATGCATGTATGTGTATAGCGACTGAACTGGTATCTACACAAAACAACTAGTAGGTTGCAGCATTTTTTCAACACCTGTTACAGTAAAGGTCCTCCGCAACCAAACTGAACACATCTCAATCACTTACCAGGGCTAAAACATATCCACAGCTGCACCAGGTCTCGCAGCCGCAGCCTTGTCCTCTCCAACAAATCTACCAGGATGTGGATGTCCAGTGATTCGATTTGCTTTGTAAAGAATGAGGAGGGTGAAAGTGAAGGCACAACATTCCCCGTAAGCAGCAAGCCTTGAACCAGCAAACTTGGGTCACCATTATGGTTTGTTAGAAGTAATCAAACCAGCTCTTCACTATAATAACTACTAATGTAGTACATGAAGATTATTGAGAAATGTAATCTTAGTTGCTAGTTATTTACTCAGGTTACCCAGTCATGTTAATGAGTTTTTAAAGTCAATCATTAGCATTATTCTAAGAGGGCCTCAATTATACCCACTTAGCACTAACTAACCAACCCTTTACATGTTCTTAATGACTAAGCCTACGTAGTTATTTTGCTAAACCAATTAGCATCTAGACTTCCTGAAAAAGTTTGAAAACACAAAGTGATGTGTAATATGAAAATCATGACTCAACTTAACTAAAGTAATGCCACGATTAAGTTAGAGACTTAAGAAGCAGCAAACAAGCACATTCGGACAAATCTTAAGTCTGGTCTACAGACGAGGTGTGTGTACGCGTATCTATGATGTCTTTGTGCAGTAAAATACATTTATCTTCCTGCTAGTCATTTGGTCATGAGAAAGTGAAGGAGCTAAAAACAGACACACAACCAAATGTCCTCCAGCCTGGTCTAACTACAGAGCATATGCTCTACAAGTCCATCAAATTTTCAGAGAGGGCTCACTAGTAATTTTGAAGGTAAAATAAATTATGAGCACCACCAACACAGTGAATGGGAAAATGGATTCAAAGAGAACTCTGCTGGTGATTTGCTGAATGTACACTACTAAAAGGAGGGCTGTGATTGGTTAATGACATACACTACCGGTCAAAAGTTTTAGAACACCTACTCATTCAATGGTTTTTCTTTATTTTTACTATTTCCTACATTGTAGAATAATAGTGAAGACATCAAAACTATGAAATAACACATGGAATCATGTAGAAACCAAAAGAAAAAGTGTTAAAACAAAATATATTTGAGATTCTTCAAATAGCCACCCTTTGCCTTGATGACTGCTTTCCACACTCTTGGTATTCTCTCAACCAGCTTCATGAGGTAGTCTTTCTGGAATGCATTTCAATTAACAGGTCGGCCTTGTTAAAAGTTCATTTGTGGAATTTATTTCCTTCTTAATGCGTTTGAGCCAATCGGTTGTGTTGTGACTAGAGGTCGACCGATTATGATTTTTCAATGCCAATACCGATTATTGGAGGACCCAAAAAAACTGCTACCGATTAATTGGCCGATTTGTATTTATTTTTTATTTGTAATAATGACAATTACAACAATACTGAATGACCACTTATTTTATCTTAATATAACAAATCAAAATCAATTTAGCCTCAAATAAATAATGAAACATGTTCAATTTTGTTTAAATAATGCATAAACAAAGTGTTGGAGAAGAAAGAAAACGTGCAATATGTGCCATGTAAGAAAGCTAACGTTTAAGTTCCTTGCTCAGAACATGAGAACATATGAAAGCTGGTGGTTCCTTTTAACATGAGTCGTCAATATTCCCAGGTAAAAAGTTTTAGGTTGTAGTTATTATAAGAATATTTCTCTCTATACCATTTGTATTTCATTAACCTTTGACCATTGGATGTTCTTATAGGCACTTTAGTATTGCCAGTATAACAGTATAGCTTCCATCCCTCTCCTCGCTCCTACCTGGGCTCGAACCAGGAACACATCGACAACAGCCACCCTCGAAGCAGCATTACCCATGCAGAGCAAGGGGAACAACCACTCCAAGTCTCAGAGCAAGTGACGTTTGAAACGCTATTAGCGCGCACCCCGCTAACTAGCTAGCCATTTCACATCGGTTACACCAGCCTCATCTCGGGAGTTGATCGGCTTGAAGTCATAAACAGTGCAATGCTTGAAGCACAGCAAAGACCTGCTGGCAAAACACACAAAAGTGCTGTTTGAATGAATGCTTACGAGCCTGCTGCTGCCTACCACCGCTGTCAGACTGCTCTATCAAATCATAGACTTAATTATAACATAATAACACACAGAAATACGAGCCTTAGGTCATTAATATGGTCAAATCCGGAAACTATCATCTCGAAAACAAGACGTTTATTCTTTCAGTGAAATATGGAACCATTCCGTATTTTATCTAACGGGTGGCATCCATAAGTCTAAATATTCCTGTTACATTGCACAACCTTCAATGTTATGTCATAATTCCGTAATATTCTGGCAAATTAGGCGGCCCAAACTGTTGCATATACCCTGACTCTGCATGAAATGAATGCAAGAGAAGTGACACAATTTCACCTTGTTAATATTGCCTGCTAACCTGGATTTCTTTTAGCTAAATATGCAGGTTTAAAAATATATACTTGTGTATTGATTTTAAGAAAGGCATTGATGTTTATGGTTAGGTACACGTTAGAGCAACGACAGTCCTTTTTCACGAATAAGCACTGCATCGATTATATGCAACGCAGGACACGCTAGATCAACTAGTAATATCATCAACCATGTGTAGTTAACTAGTGATTATGATTGATTGATTGTTTTTTTTTACAAGTTAAGTTTAATGCTGGCTAACAACTTACCTTGGCTTACTGCATTCGTTTAACAGGCAGGCTCCTCATGGAGTGCAACAAGAGGCAGGTGGTTATAGCGTTGGACTAGTTAACTAAGGTTGCAAGATTGGATCCCCGAGCTGACAAGGTAAAAATCTGTCGTTCTGCCCCTGAACAAGGCAGTTAACCCACCGTTCCTAGGCATTATTGAAAATAAGAATGTGTTCTTAACTGACTTGCCTAGTTAAATAAAGATTAAATAAAGGTGTTAAAAATAAATTAAAAATAATCTGCCAAATCGGTGTACAAAAATACAGATTTCCAATTTGTTATGAAAGCTTGAAGTCGACCTCTAGTTGTGACAAGGTAGGGGGGTATACAGAAGATAGCCCTATATGGTAAAAGACCAAGTACATATTATGGCAAGAACAGATCAAATAAGCAAAGAGAAACGAGAGTCCATCATTACTTTAAGACATGAAGGTCAGTCAATACGGAACATTTTAAGAACTTCGAAAGCTTCTTCAAGTGCAGTCGCAAAAACCATCAATCGCTCTCATGAGGATCGCCACAGGAATGGAGGACCCAGAGTTACCTCTGCAGCAAACAATAAGTTCATTAGAGAGTTACCAGCCTCAGAAATTGCAGCCCAAAGAAATGCTTCAGAGTTCAAGTAACAGACATCTCAACATCAACTGTTCAGAGGAGACTGTGTGAGTCAGGCGTTCATGGTAGAATTGCTGCAAAGAAACCACCACTAAAGGACACCAATAATAATAAGAAGAGACTTGCTTGGGCCAAGAAACACAAACAATGGACGTTAGACCGGTTGAAATTTGTCCTTTGTTCTGGAGTCCAAATTGAAGATTTTTGGTGCCAACCATGTCTTTGTGAGACGCGGTGTGGGTGCTTTGCTGGTGACACTGTCTGTGATTTATTTTGAATTCAAGGCACACCACAGCATTCTGCAGCAATACGCCATCCCAACTGGATTGGGCTTAGTGGGACTATCATTTGTTTTTCAACAGGACAATGACCCAACACACCTCCAGGCTATGTAAGGGCTATTTGTCCAAGAAGGAGAGTGATGGAGTACTGCATCAAATGACCTGGCCTCCACAATCCCCCGACCAACCAAATTGAGATAGTTTGGGATGAGTCGGACCGCAAAGTGGAAAGGAAAAGCAGCCAAGAAGTGCTCAGCATATGTGAGAACTCCTAGAATGTTGGGAAAGCATTCCAGGTGAAGCTGGTTGAGAGAATGCCAAGTGTGCAAAGCTGTCATCAAGGCAAAGGGTGGCTATTTGAAGAATCTCAAATATATTTAGATTTGTTTAACACTTTTTTGGTTACGACATGATTCCATATGTGTTGTTTCATAGTTTTGATGTCTTGACTATTATTGTACAATGTAGAAAATAGTAAAAATTAAGGAAAACCCTTGAATGAGTAGGTGTTCTAAAACCTTTTGACCGGTGGTGTATGACATATTTTATACATAGAATATCTTTAATAGTACCTGAGAGCCCACTATGGAAATGTAACACATCTAAAGATTATTTTGTTTCAAACAATATGTCTAAAAAAGGTACTTTTCCAGATAGTAATATGAATGTTTAATGTTGAAAAAATGTGAAAATTGTTATTTAAGAATCTGGACATACTCCATATTTGAGAGCACACGACAAGGAGTATAATGACACCAAGATGTTGTCTGTATCATGTACAGTTCACAGATCATAGGGTCTTGCATGTATAGCTCGAAAAGGGTCTAAAATGGCCACTTTCATCATGATTTTATCAAACACTGTGACACAAATGTAAAAAGTACATAACACATCCTTCCTCCCAATTAGGTTTCTCTGTGAGAATTGCCAGAACAACCAGAGACACCAAAAATAAGCCTATCCTGGCGTGGGATCGCCCACGTAACCAGATTTACACCAGACTAAAATAATGTACTTCCTGAGGGAAGAAAGTGATGGCCACCACACCCAAAACGATAAACAACCATACACAACAACCCAACAAAACACACACACAGTACTTTACACTCGCCCAGAGTAGGCCTACTCTACAGTGGATTCAATCTGAATTTTTCCTGGCTAATAATGTTATTGTTACCTTGGCAGCTATCAACATACACACAGATATGACATCCATTAGCTGAAGTGGGAGTTGTAAAAGAAAGAAGAGAGTGGTTCTGCTGGTGCTACTGCAGATACACAGTACAGGCTTACAGTACATTAGCATTATTGTTGATCCATGAAGCCTTAACTTCATCTGAAAGATAGAAAATGACTCATGTTTTTCACCCCTGGTCTTAAAGGTGTGTGCAGGCTTTTGTCCAAGTTCATATCATCTGATTCAGCTAATGGTCTTGTTTATCAAGTGATTGTGCTGCTGGCCTTGGAACAAAAACCCTGCAAATACACATGGCATCCCTACAGGACCAAGAGGGAACATTGACCAAAGCAAGAGGGCTATATTTTTCTACCAGAAACATGCAGAGGCTGTATCCACTAGAAACCAAACGAGAAGTGAACTTGTCCACTAAAAAATGATTGTTTTTGGTTACAGTTCGCACTAATTAATACACCCCAGGTCCACTGGGGCCCCCCTTCATCTACTACTGGGTCAATAGGCAACATCTCCATTTACACCAACACACCCAAATGATAATCATGTGTTCATACAGATAACCAGATACAGCAGTACCTGTTCACAAGAAATCCCCCTGTCAAGGCAAATTGTAAACTGCATATGCAAATGTGATGATCATGATCTTAACAGAGGGTATTTGTTGAGAATGGTTATTTTAAAGAGGACTATGTGAAAACACCAATAGCAATCCTCTTTAAAGTGAACTCTGGGGTAAACAAAAATAATAATAAAATAATAAAAACTCAGTTCTCTTTGCATTGATGCTGCCCTTGCCTTTGAAAGAGGACTCAACTCTTTTCCCAGTTTACTTAATCATTTTGTGGTCTGAGTCCCCTTTGCATTCACTATGTTTAGAAAGGAACCAATATTTTTTTTCCAACAATCACTCAATGCAGGACAGGCCATTCCGTCAGAAGTCAGAACGTGTTTTTGGACAACTAGATATACCTACTTACATTTTGGAAGATGGCGCTTATTATTTGACCCTGCTGGCCATGTATGAAAGTTTGAACATCTCGAAGAACAATCTGGCCGTAATGCCCATGTACCAAATCTCCACCCGGCACAGCCAGAAGAGGACTGGCCACCCCTCAGAGCCTGGTTCCTCTCTAGGTTTCTTTCTAGGTTCTTAACCATTTCAACTTCAATGGGGTCCCAGGAATTCCAGATAGCAATTACCTTTATTTTGTACGCTATTTTGTGACTCTCACCAAATATGTGGTCGTCTTCTCACACTATTCAAACCCCACAATCGCATAAACAGTTTATGAAGCTCGCTTAACATATAGAACACATAGTGCAAACTAATAATCTGAATGTATTAATGTATCAAAACGACACATATATTTCGGAATTTCTGTGCATCCTTGACAGTCGCTAACCAATATCCCAAAACAGTACACGTTTTTTTCGAAGTTCCTTTGGAATGTTCACACTGCACACAAAACATGACTCGAACTGCACTGACTTCAAACAAATTGGCTGATAGGGGCCAAGTGTGAAAACGCCCATTCTTTTGAAACTGTCATTGTACAGGATCAGTTTATCGGTGCTGAAAGCTGAACTTATTTATGTGTTTACCTGATTATGGTGCGCAATACGCAAAACTGAATCGAATGTTGAAATATTGGACGAGTACATAAATCGCCCAGAATACTGAGAGAATAATAGGCATTGATAGGCTATTTCACCAGACGACAGTACTTTCGGGTCAGATAATATAGCCGCTATAGATAGGAACTCCAATGAGCAAAGAAACAAATAAAACGTCCCTCAAATCCCCAAATGCTGGCCACTTTGACGAACACACGGCCTGCATCAACATAAGAATTGTAGGCTAATTGCTCTTAGTCTAAAAGCACATCGGTCGAGGTCGTGCCGCTACAATCATTTTCACAACAATGTGTTATACTGTAACCAAAATACACATTACTAACCTTGATTCGCAAGCCTTTCTTATCTACTTGTTACAATCGGATCAAACACCAATTAAGTTTCCGGGATCATCTGCAACACGTAGAGTAAATCTTATAAGGACGTTGGTCTGGATTAGTGATAAAAAAGTATCCGAAAGCGGGATGTTTCTCTGGGAACCTCAGGGAAACAATGAGGGAAGGGTACTTCTCAAACAGCTGTTTCCAAAATGGAGTTAGCCACCCCACAGCCAATCAAACACCGTCTTGTGTTTCAGGCGTATTATTGTATTGTGTTCTGTTCTGGGCCCGGTTTCCCGATATCGGTGGAATTTATGCTTTTAGTGATCTTTCCTACAACGACCGAAAGATGTAGGCAGAGAAAACGGTCGTTGTTGGACCATGTGTCAATACTGACAGGATCGAAATAAATGGAGTGCTGCTCTCAGATTAAAATATTTCCTTAACATATAAAACGTTTGAAATTGATTTAACACACGAATCTTTAGGGGGCATTTTGCCCCATAGACAGGGGCGTTTTGCCCTTATAGTGGCGCAAATAACAACGTAAATTGTCCACTTTTTTCCCTTCAAAATGTTGTTGCCAGTATGCACATATAGCCAGTATGCACATATCTAAATCTTACCAAAAGTAGCTTTTTTTTAATAGCCTCCTTTTTTCAATTTTCGCCTAAATGACATACCCAAATCTAACTGCCTGTAGCTCAGGCCCTAAAGCAAGGATATGCGTATTCTTGGTACCATTTGAAAGGAAACACTTTGAAGTTTGTGGAAATGTGAATGTAGGAGAATATAACACAATAGATCTGGTAGAAGAAAATACAAAGAAAAAACCAACCAGTGTTTTTTTACCACCATTTTTGAAATGCAAGAGAAAGGTCACAGTAATAGTGGTTGTAATTGTCCACAAGTGTCCACAAGATGGCATCTTAGTGTCCACAAGATGGCAGCAGTGCATGTGCAACGTTTCAGATGGATAACTTGAAGTGTGACTGAACCTCAAGACTTTTAGTGTGAAGTCCCCAGGTACATTTGGACAAATCGTGAAGGAGACGTTCACATTAATATTACATTTTTCTGCAAGGATATCATCAAATGCTTACCCAATACAAATGCACTAAATTACCAATTTGGCACATCATTGCGCACGTTAGGCTACACATCAATAAATCTATTGAGACAAATGACAGACCTTCAAGTAGAAAGAAAGACATTTCAGTGTGGCCTCCTTGTCCACCTGACATTAAAACGAGAAACTTAAAATAGAAGTCAATTCAAAATGCATTGTATTTCAATATGATTGAAATATGCCTATAGTCTACTGTTTATATTTTAACACAGTCATCTCGGTTTTCATTAGATTATGAACCAAGGGTATGCATATTCTTGATGCCATGGAAATGTGAAGCTAATGTAAGAGAATATAACACATTAGATCTGGTTAAAGATAATACGAAGAAAATACTGTTTTTGTCTTTGCATCATCTTTGATGAGAGAAGGGCCATAATGTACTTTTCCAGGTTATGCACAATTTAGCTTTTGGCCATTAGATGGCAGCAGTGTATGTGCAAAGTTTTAGGCTGATTCACTGAACCATTGCATTTCTGTTCAAAATGTTGTATCAAGACTGCCCAAATGTGCCTAATTGGTTTATTAATACATTTTCAAGTTCAGAACTGTGCACTCTCCTCAAACAATAGCATGGTATGCTTTCACTGTAATAGATACTGTTAACTGGGCAGTGCAGTTCGATTAACAAGACTTTAAGCTTTCTGCCCATATCAGATATGTCTATGTCCTGGGAAATCTTCTTGTTACTTACAACCTCATGCTAATCATATTAGCCTATGTTAGCTCAACCGTCCCACGTGGGGACACCGATCCCGTAGAGGTTTTAATATGCATTTGGGAGGCCGGTCCATGTTCTAGTCTTCATATGCATACCCTAGGACATGGATCATCAACTAAATTCAGCTCCAGGACAATTTTTACTTAAGTGGATGGTCAGGGGGCCAGAACATAATTACAAATCATTTCTAGACTGAAAATTGACCGCAGGAAGCCCAAGCATATATAACATTTGACTAAAACATAATCATTTCAGACCTTGCTTACATTTGTATATAATCACATATTATGTGTGGGAATACTTTGGAACTAATTTCCAAAATTAAAATCACTTGGAGCCGATTTGCTGGTGTTTTTAGTCTTTTATGTCCAACAATAAAATAAACACTTTTTTTGCTCAGAAAACTTGGGGGGCCAAATAAAATCACCCTTGGGCCAAATTCGTCCTGTGGGCCGCTAGTTGGGGAACACTGCCCTAAGATCTCTATGTGCAAACCATCCTCTAGGCCTAATGGACATGTAAGGGTTTTGCAGAATACATAACATCTGCATTTGAAATTAGTTTATTAATCTTTTGATCGATATATGTTTACTCTGCAATATGAGGGAGGACATCTGCATTGCATTGCAGACATGCTTAGAAAAATACATGTTTTAGCTAATTACAATATAACATTGTGCAATGTAACAATGACAAAATAAAATATTTAAAAAACACTTTGGCCTTTCATAAAATAATGAATAATAGGCCTAATATATATATATATATATATATATATATATATCCAGTACCAGTCAAAAGTTTGGACACACCTACTCATTTAAGGGTTTTCCTTTATTTGTACTATTTTCTACATTGTAGAATAATAGTGAAGACATCAAAACAATGAAATAACACATATGGAACCATGTAGTAACCAAAAATTGTTAAACAAAACAAAATATATTTTATATTTGAGATTCTTCAAAGTAGCCACCCTTTGCCTTGATGACAGCTTTGCACATTCTTGGTGGCAATATAACCTAATCTCTAAATGATTTCTTTGCATTATACCAATAGTGACAACACTTCGGGCTGGTTTCCTGCACACAGATTAAGCCTAGTCCTAGACTAAGGATGTTCAATGGAAATTCTCCATTAGTACAGAACTAGGCCTAATATGTGATTGGAAAACCAGCCCATAATGTTTTGTTTTAATTGCAAACCCAGGGTACAGAAGCCAGTTCTATAGAGGACCCCACCCAGCAACACTGGAGCTATATGTCAGTTTTTGCCAAATATTTTATTATTACCACAGTTAAACTGACATATAGCTCCAGTGTTGCTGGGTGGGGTCCTCTATAGAACTGGCTTCTGTACCCTGGGTTTGCAATTAAAACAAAACATTATGGGCTGGTTTTCCAATCACATATTAGGCCTAGTTCTGTACTAATGGAGAATTTCCATTGAACATCCTTAGTCTAGGACTAGGCTTAATCTGTGTGCAGGAAACCAGCCCGAAGTGTTGTCACTATTGGTATAATGCAAAGAAAACATAAAGCAGGTATCTGTCTGTAAATATGAAAATAATGATCTGTCTGTGGATTCAAACTTGTCTAGAACAATGCATTAACTAGGCCGTTTCATGTAGATAAATGTCAGCTATGTTGACGTTAATATGTAATATTGTAGTTACTATTTTTTAACTATCCACTATCTACAATGCTAGTGGGCGAAATCAAATCAAGATGAACGAGAAATAACCAACCTGGACTCAGGGGTAGATGTAACATAGTAAACACAAATCGGTCTCCTCCATTTAATATATTGGCTCCCAAGTGGTGCAGCGGTCTAAGGCACTGCATCTCAGTGCTAGAGGTGTTACTACAGACCCTGGTTCAATCCTGGGCTGTAATCACAAATGGCCGTGATCGTGAGTCCAGCGTCGTCCGAGTTAGGGGAGGGTTTGGCCGTCATTGTAAAATAAGAATTTGTTCTTAATTGACTTGCCTAGTTAAATAAAAACAATTACAAAATATGTATGGTATGTATTAATTTGTGGATGTCCACAATCCATTTCTTATATGTTACAAATTGCAATTCGTGCAATGTCTTACAAGTTGGCGATACGTATGATATGTTACGAATTCCAATTTTTTGTGGCTAACGTTAGCTAGGCTAGAGGTTAGCTAGCTAACATGCTAAGTAGTTGCAAAGTTGCTAAAGTTGTCTGTGATGTGGTTCGATACACATGACCTTTGGGTTGCTAGACGTTTGCGTTATACGCCCACTTTAGTTTTTGGCTTAAGTAACCTTCTGTCTTATGTAACCATACCAAAGGTAACATATCATACTACTGTAATTTGAGTGTCACAGATTTATGTTTACTATGTTACGTCCTTGAAGCCAGGTTGTATTAACTGATCAGGACTAGTAAAATGTGTCTTAATAAGAACAAATGCACATGTGATACTGTAGGCTAGGGCTCTCAGTAACTCAGACATTACAGGTCTTGAGTGGCTCAGTTAGTAAGAGCGTGACACCACCGATGGCAAGTTCATCACTTGTTTCAATTCCTGCAGGGATCACATACACATGCTAAAATTGTAGGCTATCCACTCATTGCACTAAATTGCTTTGGATAAAAGTGGCAACCTTGCATGGTTACAAATTAAATCCCATTCATAATCCCTTGCACATCAATCATTATCGAAAATAGATTAAGGCAAAGTATGGATCCGGTAAGGCTACAACATGGTGTTTGAATATGACCACGCAGAGGAAGTCTAACAGGAACAGCCTCAGTACATGTATTCTGAGAAATTAAGGAGAAAGCGGAAGTGAGTGGCATTTTAAATGGGCACAGTTAACCGTCTTCCTCTATAAGAAATAAATGTAACACTGGAAATGGTTTGAAACCGAGAGGCAGCTCCTATTAAGCCTCTTTGCCAAAACCTGAAGCTGCCTTATGCTTGGCCATGTAGCAGGCCCTGAACTCGTAAAGCGTCTCCCATGTCCATATAACTGTATTAATTATGATCTCAAAGGTAAAAACCAATCCTATAATCAACACTCCTACTCTGAGACGCTTTTTGAATATGGGCCCAGACGACTATTTAGCTCCTCCTGTAGTGATTTCTACTAAATAACATTGAAAACTTGCCCCATGGGACCATGATAAAACATAGATAAATGTTTCAAAAGAAACAGTAGTGTTCTCATAGCCTAGTCCCAGATCCAGTTGTGCTGTTTAACCAACTCCTATGGCCATTGTCACATAAATGACTATAGGCGTTGGCAAGACAGCACAAACACATCTGGGACCAGGCTAGTGTCCTCACAGTAGTTAAACGAGAGAGAGGTGATGGTCATCAGTAACAGTAGTAGAGCTGAGAGCGTAGACCCCTGAAGGTGTCATCATCCTGGGCAGCACCACCGGGCTGCTGCCCTTCAAACAGCATGGAGTTTGGGAGAACTACGCCCTCTAGAGGATCTGGCTGGCAGAACTCCACTATAAACTCCTCCTCAGAGTCCAGTAATGTCTTCGACCAGGCTGACATGTCGAGGTGGCCGGCTACCCCACCATACTCATCTGGCAGGACGGATCGAGGGATGTTGCGGTGCAGAGAGTGCAGGTCTGACCCATGGAGAACGTACTGTATGAAAAATAAAGGGAATTATGTTAGGCTGATGTGTCACAGAATCACAAAAGGAGCATACAGTACTTCAAGTACTCCTGTTCACTTGATTAAGTTAATTCATAATGGCTTTTAATACATTTGAATTCACTTCAAATCATATCACTGGTAACAAGCTGTCTTCATCAGGGTATAACCCCTGTATATATATCCTCATTATTGTCTTTTATTGTGTTACTTTTTCATTTGTATTACATTTTTTACTTTAGTTTATTTAGTAAATATTTTCTTAACACTATTTTCTTAAAACTGCAATGATGGTTAAGGGCTTGAAGTAAGCATTTCACAGTAAGGTTTACACCTGTTGTATTCGGCACATAAGACAAATAAAATGTGATTTTATTCAATTAAATCTGAATGCAGTGATCAAAATTCAAAAGGCTACTGTGTACAGAAAAAAAGGAAGATAAGACTCACCCTCTCTGCCATCTTCTCCTTCAAAAAAGGCTTAATTATTGCAAAGATCCCTTTGAAAATCCGGGGCTCATTTATGATGTTAACAGCCTTGATTCTTATTGGGAAGCTATCCTGAAATGTAACATTGAAATTCAAATCTATTAATATTATTTACAAAATACACAAGCCAAGAGTATCTTCCTTAAGGGTGTTTGATAAGATAAATATTTGAGATCTGATTTGAGTGTACTTTGATCATGTTGTTATGGATGATAATATCAAAACATAAATATCAGAACAGTAATAAGGTTACCTGAAGGATGCTGACAACCTTCTTGGCCAGGAATGGGCCCGGATTGGATGCCTGAGACAAGCCCACCCCAGTGTAGTCTGCTAAGATGACGATCCCATTAACCTGAGTCTCCTCTGGCTGAATCAGCTTCTCCAGAGTCAGGTAAATTGCCCGGATGTTGTCCTCAAATGGATAATCATTCGCTTTCCATTTTCCTGTTGTAAAATAATTTGTATTTAGTAACACCGAAGAAGGTCAAGCATAGGACAATTTTAATCTGTTATATCAAGGCTATTGGCAGACATGTTTTCAAGATTCCAATTTTTGTTTTTGCTGTATATGTTTATGAGCAACTATTAGCTCCTATGTCATGCATTATAGTGTATTATAAACTGGGTGGTTCGAGCCCTGGATGCTGATGGGCTGACAGCCGTCGTATATCAGACAGGATACCAATGGTATTACAAAACATTTATTTTTACTACTAATTACGTTGGTAACCAGTTTATAATAGCAATAAGGCACCTCGGGGGTTTGTGGTATACAGCCACTCCGCTTTGCGTCGTGCCTAAGAACAGCCCTTAGCTGTGGTATATTGGCCATATACCACCCCCCCCCCGTGCCTTATTGTTTCATTATACATAGCCCATAGGGCATTGTAAATTATCCATTTCCATCCCCTATGGATTAAATACAATTAGATTCTATTGTTCTATTCTTCTACGATGAGTATGTCCATATGAAGTTTTACCAAATAAAGATGAAAAAAAAAAGTTAGAGCCCTTCTTGGACATGGAAATACATTAGATAGTGCGAGCTAACACACTGACCAGGTCTGAGACAGAGGATGTAGCGTCCATTAGGGTCTGGATGGGGCAGGACAGTGAGGAAGCCCAGGTCTAACACATGTTTGATAGTGGAAGGTTTCAGGTCCTGGAAGACCTCAGGCCAGGCCCGCCGACTGGTATGGTAGTTAAGGAGAAGCTGCATGGCACGGTCATAGTCAAACTTCCTGGTGGTTGGACAAGGACATGGGACAGGTGACAGGACACCATTATGTTAGCTTCAAGATAGAACATCTTCAATAAGAAGAAACCAGGGCCCATATTCATAAACAGTATTAGAGTATGAGTGCTGATCTAGGATCAGTTTTGACTTTCAAATCATAATTACATAATTATATGGACCGGGGGCCTGATCCTAGATCAGAACTCCTACTCTGAGACGCTTAGGGACAGTTACCCAGAGAATTGTGGATAGGTACTGTAATACATCATGACATACCTGGCCCGTAGGAAGCGCAGGAGGAAGGCATCGTCCAGCCTGGTCCGGAGGTTAGGCTGCTCCTTCAGCACCATGTCCCTCAGGGCCTGCACGTCTCTCAGCCTCCACTCGGGCTTCTCCTGTAGCTCCTCCCGGGCTTTGGCTACCAGCTCAGGGGTCAGAGTGCAGGAGTAGATGGGTGGCGGAGGGCCGGGGAACCTGTAACCAGCCGCTGGTGGTTCCAGAGCAGGAGGAGACCCAAGATCAATGTGCCTCATAGGTGCACTTTCTTCAGACATCATTTTGGCCACTAAAATATAAACAAATACTAAATACATGTCTGGATAAAACAACACAGCAGAAATAGTCGTGGTACAAGAAAACCTGGACTGGAGAGCATTACAAGACAGTAGAACCACATGAGAAATACCACAATTACCACAGGACATCTCTAAGGTTGTTATCAGCAATTAGTCATACACGGTAGCCACAAAATTGTGTGTATTCTCTAGTCTAGCCTACAGCAGTGGCCTAAACAACATAAATGTCACGACAATATCTTGAAAACACTGTATTGTAAACACTATCCTGTATTTCCCATACGTTCTGCTTTTGACCGCGCTGCACTCGAGAAGCTGTGCTTGCAAACCACTGCGGATTCTGAATACCAACCAGTATGACGATAGTTTTTTTTTGTATTTTCAGAGTCAAAAGTGTTCTCCAGGCGAATGCTTAGTAAATCAAAACAGAAGCTGCCCACAACAAACCAACATTTCTGGGTTTCCACTAGTTACCACAGCCACAGACAAAATTGGCTGTATCGTAAAAATTAATTAAAACAAAATTTGCATTTTGGTCTTAACTTAAGGTCAGGGTTAGGCATACCGTTATCAGTGTGGTTACTGTTGGGGTAAGGTTTAAAATCACATTTTGAGAAGGTAAATTGTAGAAATGGGCGGGGTTTACAACTTTGTGGCTGTAATAACTTGTGACGACCTTCTTTCTGGCGCAATCCGCGGCGAGTTCCGGGTGGCGCGAGATTCTTTCTCTCTTTGGTTACTCTGAAGCATGTGATGAGCTGCGTCATTCAGTACTTGCTATAGTACATTGTAACAACAAATCATCATCAAAATTATACATCACCCCCTAAATAGGCTATTATGAATTGTGTTGGCTTTAGTTTTTTTATTTGGATGCATATTTATACAGAGGAAATTAAAATAAATGTATGATACACACTTTATATTTAATCATCTTCAGAATAAAATGGTTAACCTAGGCCTTCTATAATGTGAAGTAAAGTCCATGCGCGTGATATGCACCTGATAATGGGCAGGTTTTCTGCGGTCATTGGATCCGATAGATGGCGCAATTGCACCACAAACGGTGGTTGATAGGCCTAGAGACTGAGCAAATTGGATTGAACGCTTGCTGTAACAGTTGTCCCATTTTGGCTTCAATTGACAGGTCATAGAAATTCTAAATAGACAATAGCCTTTTATATTGCACTCTCGCTGCTACACGCTCCTAAACATGCCTGTAAGACCACACTACTCCACACACTGGACCGCAATGAACTGGTAAAATATTTTATTTCACTACACTTGTTAAACAAAACTCGATGTTGGCCTATTACTGTAACGAGAAATGGAGGGAAGGTGACAGAGATAACCAATAGAGCCTGGAAGAAATGGGTGCACCAACAAACACAAAAATGTAAATGCCTTGTCTTGAACCTATCGATGAAGATATTACTGACTTTTTCTTTAGCTTACTCAAGTAGAAAAATAATCTATGAGAAGCTTTATTTCACAGCTATCTGCAATTACTTTATGACATGTTATCAGCCTGAAGAAACACCCCTTGTACTATTTATCCTGACCATACACTGCCACGTAGGCCACGGCTTTTCATTCGTCAGAGACTAAAACAGCCGACAATCAATTCAAGCTGGTTTTGAAATGTCACTTTAATTCTTTAGCCAGGGTTAACCCGTCCTCGATAAAGAAACATTGAATATCATTATGGTCATTGACCCTTATCCATATCATAATACCATGCTAATAATACTTGAGAAATACACATCTTGAGGATTGTAGGCTATCTTCAATACCATAGCTTAGTAATAACTAAGAACAGTAAAATGAAGATAACAAATCATCTAGTTTTCTCATTCACTTAACTTGTTGTACAATATTGACTTTGCCAGACAAATGTGTGATAGATATAGGGTGACAGGAGGAGTCCTCTGAAATAATGTAGCAAATTATATTTTTCCTTCTGACATAAAATCAGGGTTTATTAACAGTGGATAGGCTATGCCTTCTACATTTTTAATTGAGATGTTATTGGTCTCATACCATATAAGTTAAGGTTCCATTAAGTACTTGTATTGTGTAATTTAAATAAGAGGCAGTGCAAAGTGATTTAAAAATAAACATTGACATTTTATTCATCTTCACATTGTAAGGTGAACCATATTGCCCATCTTTCCAGTGTAAGGCAGTATTGAATGAAAGGCACAGTTTATTCTGTAAATTAGTAGTTATAATACCATGACACAAAAGGATTCTATAGTCAAACAAAATACACTAACATGTCTTTACAGTAAAACTGCAAATATTTTGTTATATCTAAACACCAATGCTATGCATTTATTTCAAATGGGAAAACATTGTGAGTTCCTCAACCTGTGATTGTCTTAAGCTTTTATGAGGTGGCTCCACAGAAAGTATACAGCATTAAATGGACTGAGCTGTTTTAATTCAAACATTTAAGCACGTTACTACAGAACTAAATAGCGATGTTTTAGAACATATAGACAGGGACATATTAAACCATATTAGACAGGGACATATTAAACCATATTAGACAGGGACATATTAAACCATATTAGACAGGGACATATTTCAATGAAACACAAAACTGTCATACAGCAAGTTGAATAGAACTTGAAAAAGTAAAAAAGAATAATAATTCTGAACCAATTGACTACCTATTATATAGCTATGTCTGTCACATTATTACATTATTTAAAAACATGACAATGTCATTTCTCATCTCTTGTCTGCTTGATACTACATTGTACATGTAATAATATTATTGGGCTTATGTACCTCTGGTGGGGGTCAGTTGACTAATGTATCCCAACTGTACAGTACACTCCTGAGATTTGTTGAGAATAAGTTTTTCTCACATATGAATTGTTTTTCATCTATATACTGAGTATGTATAAAGAAATAGAGATACTAGCGAAGATGATGAAATTGTGAATGCTTTTTTGGACGGGGTATGTGGGGTCCAGTTCTGTGTTAGATGGCTTCTTGTTTGGTGATGGTTGGCTGCGGGACGGAGCTAGTTTGCTTGGGCACGGTGGCTATAACCCCTTGAGCCATCTTATAGTGTTCTGAACTAGAGGCTGTGGGAGGAGAGGGAATTGGAGTTTCAGGAGTGGCTGCAACAAACCAGAAAGAATCAGTTAGTGGAGGAATAACACTGAACTACATAGTCAGTTAGGTACACAGCAAAGCAGCATATTTACCTTGTGGCATGACATTACTTGGAAAGAAAACGTTTTTTTTTCCAGACAAGGAATAAGCACTTTTGTGAAATTTCTGAGGGCATTAAAAATGTTAAGAAAAAAATAACAGACGTTTTCTTTGACAAAGTAAGCCTGATTAGTCTCTCTGAAGAATTTAGTGGATTATTCTGCCAAGCTTGTTTGTCCTTCCAACTACCTGACTGTTGCAAATGGAAGTGGATTGATGCCACTGAGCCCATCGTTGGTTGAGAATCACAGGCATTTTTAGGTACATTTTGTGGTCAGTGTCCCAGACACAACTTTCAGTGCTTTTGAATCCAGGACTAGGCTTAATCTGTTTTTGGGGAACCTGCCCTCAGAGTTGGACATTTAAAGTCGGGCATATGTAGTTATTGATACTCACAGATTTGGACGTTATGGATGGGAGTAGCCATGTTGCTGGCCACAATGACATTGTTGCTGAGGTGTTCCTGAACCAGATGTGGATGCAGAGAGTGAGGTGTGTGAGTTGTCTCGTTAGCAGAACCTGAGGGAAACCACAAAACATGCAAAAATCACGCAAACAGTTAGTTTCCTCATTCACTGTGACACTGTCCATTGGTAGTACAGTATGATAACTAACTAGCATGTTATCCTATTGAAGAGTGTACACTTCTTTAGACAATAGAACTCCTTGGAAACTTGTTTGTACTCAATTCTTTTGGCATTACTTTTGGCCATAGATTTAGAATTGTTGTTTCTCAGTAACAATATCAAGAAGGCTAACCTCCTAAGAGCATCTCTTGGAGCAGGTTGTCAATCTTGACCATCCCAAATAGCTTGACAAACTGTATCTGTTCGATCATCTGCCAGGTGATGCTCTGTAGTGTGGGCAGCAGCAGGAGCAGTTCTCCAAAGCGCCCCCGGGAGTCATACTGCCGGTCGTTGATGTAGTCCTCTAGACTGACCTGAATCTGGTAACGCATCCGCTTGATCTTACTGGGGTCACTCAGACCTTTGGCATCTGGAGCAGGAGAGAGTAGGTGTTTGGTCAATAGCTTGGTCACTCACTGCCTGGTCATATTGCTCGTAGAACAACCATTTCTAGTCAATAGTTTTATTACTCACGGGTAAAATCATTTTTATTTTTAAACACAAAAGTTACTGCCCTCGAAGGATAGTCTGTTTATTTTAAAAGTGATGTTGTGTTTCATGTAGTACCTGGATCGAAGAAAACAATGGCTTTCAAACAAGCGTATTCATTGTCGTCTATCTGGTGCTCCTGGAAGGACAGCACTAGCTCGTCCAGAATCCTAACTGCTACCCGGATCACTTCCAACTCGGGGCAGTTCCGGGGAATAATGTGGTCATTTCCTATAAAGAACAGAAAAAAATAACTGTCTTGTAGGGTAGGATCACTCTGTGTTTGATGACCCCCCCCCCAAACAAGTATCATATTATTGCTATCATAAACTATTCTGACAATTATAACTAGTCTGTTATATGACATATGTGATGTACTGTAGCTAAGATGTTATCTTGACTTTACCTAATAGCAGGAGGTCCTTGTACAACATAGACCTCTTTGCAACTCCAAGCAGAAGATGCTCTCCAGCATGAGCTCGTAGCAATGCCACCTGAAACAAAGTAAAGTCATTTCATTATTAGCTTTAACCTTGAAACTGTCTTGCAGCAAAACACCTCTTACCAGCATACATGCTAGTCTCCATGTTAACTGTCTTTTCTATGAAACCATGTATTTGATAAGACATGGGAAATATTCAGGGTTGGGGAGTAACTTATTACATGTCATCTGATTACAAAATAGCTTACTGTAATCAGTTGTTACCAGCAAAAATATTCTAATCAGATGACAAATACTTTTTAAAAACTAGATGATTTCTTTTTGGATTACTTTTAAATTCAGAAATGATGTTTGTGGAAAAAAATACATTATGTTTTCTCAATTACATTGAATTCAGCATTGAAAAAAGTTTTCGTTTGTTCCACCTGAGCGAGTCCACTATGAAGACACACCAAATGCATTTGATTTATTTGAGATTTTTTATTGAACCTTTACCAGCAGGGAGTCATGCTGAGAACAAGGTCTCTTTTACAGAAGAGCCCTGTAATTATGTTTAGGAAGAATATTTTCACAGTTTGATGGATCCTTTTTGTCTTCTTCTAATGCCTCTTAAGGGGAAAGTAAACAAAAGTAACTAAAAGTAATCAGATGACGTTGCTGATTACAATTTTGGACACATAACTAGTACATGTAAAGGATTACATTTAGAAAGTAACCTACCCAACCCTGGAAATATTATACCTCTTATGCCAATTATACCTAACCATTAAACAAGGAATCTTTCCCACCACCTTTTAGGTCACTGAAGAGCTGACCAGAGTCAAGTAAGTGTGTGAAGATACACCTGTTGGATCCCTCACTAATTCAATTTCAGCAAATCAGTTACCAAGCCCTGGTCATCACAGTGTTAATGATTCTGGAATGGTTCTGAGCACGGATAGAACTTTCAAACCAGCTCATCATATTCTAACTGGTGATACAAATACATTAACCCCTTCTTTGGATTCGGAGGTCTTTAAAAACAGCAGCAGCACTCCCTCCTCAAGATGCTGATTGGAGAGATGTATATTCCCTGGACACATAGCTTTAAGTTGTTCTTTTTAGGAATGACAATAATACTCCAACATCATTTTTTTTTAAATCCCAGCCCCCGTCCCCACAGGAGGCCTTTTGCTTCTTGCTAAGCCTCCATTGTAAATATAACTGTTGTGCTTAATTGACTTGCCTGGTTAAATATAAGTTTAATAAAATACTTGAATTATCTATCAGACTGGTTTCCTGCCCTATATTGCAGGCTTTTTAGTCCAAGACAAAATGGCCCATAAAATGCAATACCCCAGAATAAGAGTAGTATGGTTTAGTCCAACCTAGTTTAGTCCAGTCCACTAGACACTGTAAAGTCTAGTGCAATGTCTTACCTGGTCATCCAGAGGCAGATCACAGAAGGCAGGGATGTACTTGGCCCATTCTACCAGCACCAGCAGCTGCTGTTTCATTGATTCACACACATCTGTGATGGTCGCTATCTTTTTCGTCCTGATGTCACCATTCAGTATGGGCCCAGGTGAGGATATCTACACACACACACACACACACACACACACACACACACACACACACACACACACACACACACACACACACACACACACACACACACACACACACACACACACACACACACACAATAATAAATACATGTGTGCACCTATTCATAGACAAGTTATCAACACCACTTATTTAACCAAAATAAATTCAATTCCATTCCTTTCAATACAATTTTTTTTTGACCCATTCTGGGGCAATTTAAAATGACTTTAAAATACTTACAATGATTTCGATTGAAATAGCCATATCCATGGGCCTTACCTGTCTTGAGAGTACATCTGCCTGGATGAGTGCATTGATAGATGGTAAACTGCTGTCTTCATAGCTAGATCTTCTGGTGCTGATTCTGTCTCTTTCATTCTGTACAGCTGAGAAACAAACAAACCGTAGCTATCAGGAGAGAATAGATCCTTGATTGTCTATTATTCACCAGAAACTGTTCAGTCAAAGCACTCCCCATACTGTCATTCTGACTCAACTTGACAAACCTTCAAAGTCATACAACTCAAATATGCCATTCTTTTCATAATAAACGGTGCATACAATATTATCTGACACTCATTAGCATATTATCATTGACTCATATTAGCATTGACTTTCGAGGGAGACAAAAGTCTCCCAAGGTTGATGTGTTTATCAGTATGTGTGGCTATAATTCCCCCACAGAACTGTTTGCTCAGCATAAGCTGGTCATAGACTTTAGTGCATCATGGAGTCAACATTAACAAAGTGCTGGTCTCCTGGCTCTTGCAACATACCTCATACCTCAGTCCCAATGGCTCTGCTTGGCTCTACAATGCTACGATAGGGACTGGCTGATAAAAATGGGACGTTCTAGTTCTAGGATATCCTTTACCAGAGATTTTGAAATAATAACTGCTAGTTTCATCACGTTCTTGTACAAAAAGTAGAGACTGAGCATAATATGTACTACCACAATATGACCACATAGGCCTCAATCATCTCAATCATTTTTTCACTCTTTCACTCTTGTAAATTACCATTTGAATGAAGTTGAATGAATTGTATACCTTCTTTTTTCATGCCAGCTCGAAAGCATTTCTTCAATCGACAGTATCTGCATTGATTCCTTTTGTCTTTGTCCACAATGCACTGTCTGTTGAACCTGGAGAAGGAAGATAGAAAGAACGCTTTAGATGAATTGTGTTGCAGTAGAGAGAGCGCTGTTGTTAAATATGCCAGCGTCATTATTGCAACCGTCTTTTTTAGTCATTCTTTCGTTGTTATCTCGGGCTCTAGAGGCATAAATCAGCAATTGCAACATTGTCATTATTCTTGCCAAATGGACCGGAATACGGTGGTTCTGTTGTTTGCCCTTGCGTATAATGTACTATAAGCCTGATCCTCACCTGCATGAGTACATGTGGTTTTTGCGAACACTCCGGCGGAAAAAACCTTTGCAGCCGTCACAGCTGGAGGCCCCGTAGTGCTTTCCCGTGGCCCTGTCCCCACATATGGCACACAGGGCGACCACACCGAGGTGGTTGGCTGTGTTCATGTTGGCACTCTCAGCCGGTGAGGAGTCTGAAACAACAGACAGAGCGATATTGTGGGTGCTAGACTATGTAAAGCATTTTGAGCTGTGGAAAAGGGCTATATCAATCCAATCTTCCTCTTCGGGTCAGGAGGTCTTTGGGTCATCAATGTTTGACTTAGGGAAGAGGATATGTATGTGTGCAGTGGGATAAGTAGTTACTAGACATTTTTGATGACTGAATGAAATCATTCACAGCTTGGAACTTTTTGGAAGTTAGCCTGTGAGTATAGGGATGGATGGTGTGAAGTGACTAGTTGGAAAAGAGTTAGAAAGGAAATGTTATGTGATGCTGAAATATTTGTTACTTTTAGCAGAATGTTTGCCCTAAAACGTGAAAAAGTCATGTTTCGACTCTTAGCTCTCTCTCAGTAATTGGTCAATATAATGACAGAATATTATATTCAGTCATTAACTTAACATATTTTCAAAGCAAACAGATACTTTGATTAGTTTAATTTAAAAGGTGAGAACAACCAGCATCAAGTGATTGCATTACGGCCAGTGTCATTGCTTGTTGATCAAATGGGCTAATACGACTATCATCAAGCTACGGTCTATTACAGTAGTATTTACTATCTATCTGAGTAATAGCTGAAATCCCAGTCAAGGTAAACAGTAACTGATCCAGGCTTGATTACCTCTGAAAAGGCAATCAGTGGAGACAGGCAGTCTCACCCTCCCTCAAAGTCATCAATGAGATGACTGGTTCAATCAATCATACAGTATGGAAGGTTTCTGCCAACACTTTACATTGAGTTACTCACAGTTATACCTGTGTAGTAAAGCTGTAATTATACTAGTAAAAACATTTATTGTTGAAATAAACTAAATACCATGTACTGTATGCTGTTTACGTATCATTAAAAATCTGAATATTTATGTGTATAAGCCAGTACAATGAGTAAGGAATAACAAAGATGATATTGGCCATGCAATTCGATTGTCTTTCAAGTGCCATTGCCTTTTCTTCCTCAGACGAAATTGTTTCATTTCAGAATCAAGTTCACAGCCGAATGTCATGGGAGACTAGAAAGGCCAATGTTTCACTTTCAAAAAAGCTATCATGCTGTCAAAGAACTCTGAGAAATGCTTTTTCTTATTGTGTGGACCTTGAAATGCGTGGGAACATAAATCATATAATGAATATCTATTCGTTGTAACTATATTTTAGGTCAAATATACAGTCTACAAGTTACAACAGGATAAATCATCCAGATGCAACTCCTTCATCAGGGCACCAAAGAGCATCTTTTCATATGAATTTTTATTGCAATCTGAAAGCATACAGATTATTTTGCCTTTTAGCTAGATGTTTTAATCAAATCTATACTCAAAATGAAATGCGTGGGAACATAAATCATATAATGAATATCTATTCGTTGTAACTATATTTTAGCTCAAATATACAGTCTACAAGTTACAACAGGATAAGGTCATTCTCTACCAAACAGTTGTTTCACCACCAAATCATCCAGATGCATTAGGTGTATTGTGCAAAACCCCTGAATGTTTTACTATTGCAACAAAAGGTGATCATATCAGAAAAGCACATTCTCATCCTTTTGCATCCAATACAAGATTGGACAAATGACAGTTACTTTTGATGACATCAACTTAAACCCTCTGTTCAAATGTTTAGTAGCCAAAAGTCTCAAAGTTCCACCAGGCAACATATGACTCTGACTCACCTGTGCCCATGGAGAGCACTTGCATGTTTTCAAATTCCAATGTGGTGTAGGCTGGGTCCAGGGCGTCACTATAGTCTGCCATGTCCATGTCTACCAGTGCTTTGGACAAACAAATTCCCTCTCAGCTACCTGACAGTTGATCAAAAAGACTTGTCCATGAAGCTAAGTGCCTTCCCTCCTCACTCCCCCCGATTATTTGGCCAGGCTCCTCCTCCTAAAAGTAAAAAGAGATACCCCTATGCTATGGGGACAGTCTCTCCTCCAGAGCTCTGGAGGAGGAGGCCATGAGAAGCCTGGGTCAGACTGACAGGAGGAGCTTCCTCCCAGGCTCCCAGGAGGGGTGGGGTGGAAGTCTGGTTGATGTTTAACTAGACTCCTTCTCTATTGGAGAATCATGGTTGTTTTTCTCTCAAACATAAATTGGATCTCTCACTCTTTTCCACATCTCTCTCTCTCTCTTTCTCTCGCTCTATCTCTCTTTCCCTCTTTCTCTTTCCACGTTGCTGTCAGTAATGGATCAACAATTATATCATGAGAGACATAAAATGAATGTTGAATCTCAGCCAAATCATTGTGCTTTACTTGCTTGAAATCACCTCTTGTTGTTTCCTGCCATTTAAAACCGTCATATAACTAAATGTCTTTGACCAAAGAATTGGAAGCTCAAATTGTAGGCCAAAGCCCTCTTAGCCAACTCCTTCATCAGGGCACCAAAGAGCATCTTTTCATATGAATTCTTATTGCAATCTGAGAGCATACAGATTATTTTGCCTTTTAGCTAGATGTTTTAATCAAATCTATACTCAAAGTGAAGAGACGTGCAGTTCAACTGGAAGTACTGCATCATGAGGACGACTCGGCCTACAGTCTGGATTCAGACCTACAGACGTATTTTCTACATTGTAGAATAATAGTGAAGAAATCAAAACTATGAAATAACACATATGCAATCATGTAGTAACTAAAAAAAGTGTTAAACAAATCAAAATATATTTTATATTTTAAATTCTTGAAAGTCGCCACCCTTTGCCTTGATGACAGAGTTTCACACTCTTGGCATTCTCTCAACCAGCTTCACCTGAAATACTTTTCCAACAGTCTTGAAGCAGTTCCCATATATGCTGAGTACTTGTTGGCTGCATTTCCTTCACTCTGCAGTCCAACTCATCCCAAACCATCTCAATTGGGTAGAGGTCAGTGGATTGTGGAGGCCAGGTCATCTGATGCAGCACTCCATCACTCTCCTTCTTGGTCAAATAGTCCTTACACAGCTTGGAGTGTTGGGTGTGTTGGGTCATTGTCCTTTTGAAAAACAAATGATAGTCCCACTAAGCGCAAACCAGATGGGATGGCATATCACTGCAGAATGCTGTGGCAGCCATGTTGGTTAAGTGTGCCTTGAATTCTAAATAAATCACCAACAGTGTCACCAGCCAAGAACCCCAACACCATCACACCTCCTCCATGCTTCACGTTGGGACCACACATGCAGAGATCATCCGTTCACCAACTCTGCATCTCACAAAGACACAGCGGTTGGAACCAAAAATCTCAAATTTGGACTCATCAGACCAAAGGATAGATTTCCACCGGTCTAAAGTCCATTGCTCATGTTTCTTGGCCCAAGCAAGTCTCTTATTATTATTGGTGTCCTTTAGTAGAAGTTTCTTTGCAGCAATTTGACCATGAACGCCTGATTCACGCAGTGTCCTCTGAACAGTTGATGTTGAGATGTGTCTGTTACTTGAACTCTGTGAAGCATTTATTTTGGCTGCAATTTCGGAGGCTGGTCACTCTAATGAACTTATCCTCTGCAGCAGAGGTAACTCTGGGTCTTCCATTCCTGTGTCGTTCCTCATGATACATTTTCATCATAGCGCTTGATGGTTTTTGCAACTGCACTCGAAGAAACGTTCAAAGTTCTTGAAATTTTCCGTATTGACTGACCTTCATGTCTTAAAGTAATGATGGACTGTTGTTTCTATTAGCTTATTTGAGCTGTTCTTTCCATGATATGAACTTGGTCTTTTACCAAATACCTTCTTCTGTATACCACCCCTACCTTGTCACAACACAACTGATTGGCTCAAACTCATTAAGAAGGAAAGAAATTTCACAAATAAATTTTTAACAATCACACCTGTTAATTGAAATGCATTCCAGGTGCCTCATGAAGCTGAATGAGAGAACGCCAAGAGTGTGCAAAGCTGTCATCAAGGCAAAGTGTGTCTACTTTGAAGAATCTCAAATATCAAATATATTTTGATTTGTTTAACACTTTTTTTATTCAACAATGTAGAAAATAGTAAAAAATAAAGAAAACCCCTTGAATGAGTTGGTGTGTCCAAACTTTTGACTGGCACTGTACGTCCACATGTAATATGTCTCTGGTAAATCTCACTTCATTCTTGCATATTAAACCAGATCAATAACTATTGCTGGATTTTTTTTTGTTGCCTTTATGTTAAAGAGTTAATTGTTTCACAAAATTCTGTACGCACATAACAAAGTAGTGTGACCCAACTCTTCCGAAACTTTTTTTGTTCAAAGAAACTTATGGTCAAATGTAATGCTTTTTAGAGCGCTGTTTGGTCACTAATGTCATTGGTTTGTCACCACTATCCGGCATCCGCCCAGTACCCTGCCCTGAACTTCAGTCATGGTCACTAGCCGGCTACCACCCGGTTACTCAACCCTGCACCTTAGAGGCTGCTGCCTATGTACATAGACATGGAACTCTGGTCACTTTAATAATAGAACACTGGTCACTTTAATAATGTTTACATACTGTTTTACCCATTTCATTTGTATATACTGTATTCTAGTCAAGGCCATCCTATTCAACTATTGCTGTACATATAGTATTCTATCCACGTATTCTTCAGATATACTACATATTCTATCCACATATTGTCCATCATGTCTACACATCCCATCCCATCACAAACACACACACACGTACATATATATACAGTGCATTCGGAAAGTATTCATACCCCTTGACTTTTTCCACATTTTGTTATGTTACAGCCTAATTCTAAAATAGATGAAATTATTTTCTCCGCTCATCAATCTACACACAATAACCCCATAATGAAAAAGCAAAAACAGGTTTTTATAAAAATGTCAAATGTATTCTAAATAAGAAACTGAAATAACACATTTACATAAGTATTCAGACCCTTTACTCAGTACACTGTTGAAGCACCTTTGGCAGCGATTACAGCCTCGAGTCTTCTTGGGTATGACGCTACAAGCTTGGCACACCTGTATTTGGTGAGTTTCTCCAATTCTTCTCTGCGGATCCTCTCAAGCTCTGTCAGGTTGGACGGGGAGTGTCGCTGCACCGCTATTTTCAGGTCTCTTCAGAGATGTTCAACTCTGGCCTCTAGCTGGGCCACTCAAGGACATTCAGAGACTTGTCCCGAAGCCACGCCTGCGTTGTCTTGGCTGTGTGCTTAGGGTCGTTGTCCTGTTGGAAGGTGAATTGTCACCCCAGTCTGAGGTCCTGAGCGCTCTGGAGCAAGTTTTCATCAAGGATCTCTCTGTATTTTGCTCCGTTCATCTTTCCCTCGATCCTGACTAGTCTCCCCGTCCCTGCCGCTGAAAAACATCACCACAACATGATGCTACCACCACCATGCTTCACCGTAGGGATGGTGCCAGGTTTCCTCCAGATGTAACACTTGGCATTCAGGCCAAAGAGTTCAGTCTTGGTTTCATCAGGCCAGAGAATCTTGTTTCTCATGGTCTGAGAGTCCTTTAGGTGCCTCTTGGCAAACTCCAAGCGGGCTGTCATGTGCCTTTTACTGAGGAGTGGCTTTGGTCTGGCCACTCTACCATAAAGGCCTGATTTGTGAAGTGCTGCAGAGATGGTTGTCCTTCTGGAAGGTTCTCCCATTGCCACAGGGGAGCTCTGGAGCTCTGTCAGAGTGATCATGGGTTCTTGATCACCTCCCTGACAAAGGCCCTTCTCCCCCGATTGCTGAGTTTGGCAGGGTGACCAGCTCTAGGAAGAGTCTTGGTGGTTCCAAACTTCTTCCATTTAAAAATTATGGAAGCCACTGTGTTCTTGGGGACCTTCAATGCAGCAGACATTTTTTGGTACCCTTCCCCAGATCTATGCCTCGACACAATCCTGTCTCGGAGCTCTACGGACAATTCCTTCGAACTCATGGCTTGCTTTTTGCTCTGACATGCACTATCAACTGTGAGAACGTATATGGACAGGTGTGTGCCTTTCCAAATCATGTCCAATCAATTAAATTTACCACAGGTGGACTCCAATCAAGTTGTGGAAACATCTCAAGAATGGTCAATGGAAACAGGATGCACCTGAGCTCAATTTCAAGGCTCATAGCAAAGGGTCTGAATACTCACAGTATCAGTCAAAAGTTTGGACACACCCACTCATTTTGAGTAGGTTGAGAGAATCCCAAGAGTGTGAAAAGCTGTCATCAAGGCAAAGGGTGGCTACTTTGAAGAATCTCAATTTTGATTTGTTTAATACTTTTTTGGTTACTACATGATTCCATATGTGTTATTTCATTGTTTTGATGTCTTCACTATTATTCTACAATGTAGAAAATAGTCAAACTAAAGAAAAACCCTGGAATGAATAGGTGTGCCCAAACTTTTGACTGGTATTGTACGTAAATAATGTATTTTTGTTTTTATATTTAATACATTTGCAAGCATTTCCAGAAAACCTGTTTTTGCTTTGTCATTATGGGGTATTGTGTGTAGATTGATGAGAAAAAATGGTTATTTAATACATTTTTGAATCAGGCTGTAGCATAACAAAATGTAGAAAAAGCCAAAGGGTCTGAATACTTTCTGAATGCACTGTATGTGTGTGATGGGATGTATTGAAATTATGGACAGTATGTGGATAGAATATATAGTATATCTGAAGAATACGTGGATATTATACTCCGGACTCCTAATATTTCTATTTCTTAATTCCACTATTTTACTTTTTAGAGTTGTGTGTATTGTTAGATATTACTGCACTTTTGGAGCTTGCAACACAAGCTTTTCGCTACACCCGCAATAACATCTGCTGAACATGTGTATGTGACCAATAACATTTGATTTGATTTGGTAGGAGCCTATGTTTTTAGGACCACATTGGGATTGGGATACGAGTCTCAAGCCATAACAGGTTCATTTTGGGGAAAGCAAGCACCGTATTAGAAAGCTTTCAGCAGGATTTACCAAACTAAAGTGGCTTAACAAGAATGTGAGAACAGAATGCGCTGCGAGAAAAGTATTATAATACTCGAAAGTGTATCATAAGTTCATAAGACGACATCATCTTTAAAGGTCTAATACAGTCAACAATTATATAAAGCAACTGATTTTAGAAAAATGAAATGTTGCAGAATACGCAAATAAGCTGGCCCCACTGTGTAAGTAAATGTGACATGGTAAACAGCAGTGTTGTATTTGAAGAAGCAAGGTGCCAGGATAAAGCGATAGGTCAATGATCTTGGGTTCACCGAGACCTCAGAGCAGTAAAACGCAGGCTGGTGAAGTTGATAACTACCCACCCAGAGCATATATAGGATTCAGCAAATAAAATCTCCTCCCGAATCAAAACATTCCTGTGGTTAAGTCGGTCAAAGTGATTCGCCTGAGAGTGTAGAGAAGATCAAGTGAAAATGTTAGAATTTGATTGTCCACTACAACCGGTCAGATGGATGAACACCGATTTAGAATCACAAAGAAAATGTCACTGAAGAATCTTCACACTTCTTTGAGCTTGAGATAGGAAGATGTGTAGCCTGCCACAAATTGTTTTATCAACGGATGACACGAGGTGGTCAAATAGAACATGCGACTAATCTAGGGCCTCGCCAGAGCTGCTAGGTATATATCATACAAGTAAGTCTGAACAGAGGTCATTACAATTGATTACTTCTCCACATCTTTGGTAGACACAGACTCTAGTGGAACACCCCTCAAGTGCCCATATTTGTTCATGTTTGCTTGAGCACCACGGCAGTAATGATCATGAAGCACTTCGGCTGAGTTCCCAAACAGCACTCTGTTCCCTATACAGTGCACTACTCTTGGCCAAGGCCCATAGAGCTCTAGTCAAAAGTAGTGCACAAGGGAATAGGGTGCCATTTGGGCCACATACAAAAGACTGTTAGAACGCCCCTCAAGTGGCCATATTTGCTCAATCACCACGGCAGTAATGATCGTGAAGAACCAGAAGGTAGCGAGAGGGAAATCTGTGTGACGGAATGAGGGGAATGAGTCACTTAGAAGAAATCTTATCTCCTTAGCCATTAAATGTCTTTATTATCACCAGCTCCCATCTTAATTTTCTGTGAACTCGTCCAAGAACAGTCATATACTGCTCTATAAAGTGTAATCTGCAAGGTTAAGGTTTTCTTATTCACACTCAGGCAGTGACAGACTCTTCGGGTATAGAAAGATACTGATAGCTACTTTTTGGATCCTCACCTTAAACTGACATAACTTGTCTGCGTTTTAGTAACTTTCAGTATTTTACTAATGATCATTTATCTCATGTTGTGCAAATGGGAGATTTTTAACTAAATGTTGGGAGTTCTGGAAATGTCATTTTCATGTCATTCACATGCTGCTAACACGATTCCATGTCATAGTACGCTAAATATAATTTATCATCTTAGTAACTATATGATCTGTCATGCTTTTTCAAATATGGAGAGTGCTATTATATGAGGTCGTATGTTTAACATTAGTTCCTGTTAACCTGTATGTCGTACATTCCCACGGCACAGAAACGGCAACGATGGGATGGGCAGAGGTTATCATAGAGCAGCCGAAGGAGCCTCCTGTGAGTATCTTATCACAGAGTAATCAGAGAAGCCTGCTGATTTAACCAGTTCACTTTAACCTGTTTTAACCTGCACCGGCAACGACCCTAACACAAAAGTCAGGAGACTAGATCTTTAGCAGTAACATGCAGTCCATATAAACGCTCAAAGTCAAATTTCTTCTAGACAAGTCATTTATTCCTGTGAAACACACAGGCATTTTTTTTCAATGAGGTTATTCCATTTTTTAAAAAATGTTACGAAGGGTTAACATGACATAGCGTGTTCCCTCACGCTCCCTTTTGACACAGGCAGTCCTCGTCACACGCATATGAAGTAGCCATGTTCATCTGTCTATGACATGAGTATGGAAGTCCTGTCCTGTCAGTCTCATAATCAGTCGCTCAGTCTTATAATCAGTCGCCCAAACAGCCCGGGGGCTAAAAGTCAAAGGACTGACTGCCGGAGAGACCTGATGTAACACCAGTGTAATTCTCCCCTTTGAAGCTAACTTCAAACTCCAGTTTGTGAACAAAGTCCTGTCTGTCTTCTGAATAGGAATCTGAATAGTCCGACCACTGACCAAACTCCATTTGTTAACCACTGCCTATTTGTACCTTCCACTGAATGACTCTTTTTCATTCCACACGTCCGATCCCAATGGAAAGAGCTAGTGAGGATAAAAAAACAAATAACTGGAGGTAACAGCCGGGGGGAAACCAAGAGTCAATGATATTTGGAATATACTCTATATGGGAACATATTATTTTTAGGAGAGCTTCAAGCGCAGGGAAAATGTAAGTGTTTTTGATGTGTGTACGATACAGTGCTGTAGATATTGATAAGAAGAGTGGAAGCGAGAACAAGGAGGCAATGTGCTCGTTGCAGCATATTTTAGGCCAGTGTTGAGCCTGCGCTGCCTCTGTCTGTCTGTCTGTTAGATGTAGGAGATACCATGTGAGTAGTAGTAGTGTCATGGCAGGCGAAGACCTTGTCAACAGATGATAACTATCTGCAAATCACACATCTTGTGCAACGACAAGCCTCATCGGCTGACCAGTGGGATTATCACTGTGTCTGTACTGTTGGAACATAGTTGACTGCATGTCTTCATGTTGACATGGGTTGAAATTATTCTTATATTTGGTGTTTTAGTGGTTGCTTTAGTGTTGATGATACAATTGAAATGTTGTGTTTACAAGTGAAGGTGACATTGTTGACTTGATTCTCCTCCCCTCTGTTTTAGCTAGCACTGACCAACACTTATACCTCTTGTGACTTGTTTGTTAAAACGTACATCAGAAAAGAAACATTTCATTTTTCCAGATATGCTGAGGTGAAATACATTTGTTTTTGACTCAAAACCATTTTGTGCAAATGCCTTGAGCAACACTGAAGCTCAAACTTGCAGTGGTAGTAGACTCCCAGAGGCCTACACAGTAGGAACATGTTACTCTTTTCAATGTGTCTTTATTTTTAGTCTGCCATCTCAGGTTGGAGCAGAGAACCACAGAGTGTTAGGATTGTGGCACCAATGGTTAACTTCAGAGATTTGAACGTGTATAATTTGGCTCAGAGCTTTATCATTGATTCAAGTACAGGAAACAGCAAGAAAAAGTGAAAATGCATACATCTTCACACGAAAAACAACTGTGATTGTTCAAATAGTTATCTGAAACAACTGAAAAGTTGTCATAGTCCTGACCCATGACTGTTTGTTCTTAGGGTAATGATAAACTACTAGGATCTAATTTTGCTCAGCCCCCATAACCCCAATAGTATTGGGCAATAAACACATTTGCAAATAGAGCTAGAAATTGAGGAAGATTATTCCTTGCTCACAGTCCCACACTCCAATTTACCACAGAGAAATCCTATTTGTTTGTCACTGGAAATCTCTAAACAATACAAGAGACTCATATTATTGTAAAAGTAAGGTTTAGACTTCCACTAGGTAATCATAAATCATTTGTTAAAGCAAGATTCTCTACAAAATAAAACATTAAAGGTGAAGTTATGAAACTTCTTCACTCTGTTTGTAGATAACTTTCAACAGTCAAGGATTTGACATGTAAAATGTAGACCGTCTACATGCAAAACCTTCGAAACTAAAACAGACCACCATTGGAATATATTCTTACACATCCACCACTAGTTGTTTTTTCCACCATGAGAGAGGAAAACTCAAGTAGCCCCATGTCTGTACACTAAATAAGTCAACAATTGCATCAATAAACATTTAGCGCGATGCTCCACGTAAATCAATTGCAGTGTCTTGATAAAGCCCTTTAATTATTAACCACTGTTTTGCTGAGAATTCATTTTGCCTCTTCCTAGCCCAATCCTATCTGTCAGCACACGGCTGCCGTGACCGGTTATCTCTGTCTGCTGTAATAGGTTCTTTCTTCTGTCATCAACCAATCAATAGTCATTTGACCTCATGATCAGAAAGAAAACACAAGATACTATAAGAGAAGGATTTCAACCTTATCCTTCATCTTCACAAGAATTGTTTTAAAATGAACAAATACCTAAGTAGCATCAGAAGCTAGACAGCAACTGACATTGGTGCCTCTTTCATAAACTCAACATTCAAACAAACTAATTGGCTCCATTATGACAGTTCATCACCCTTTCACCTATATTCTACTGACTGAGCTTGATGAACAGTTCAACTCTATTGGGAGTTGAAAGAGAAGGCCTAATGATGAGAAGGCCTAATGTAGGCCTAATGATGAGGTAGATGTCACAGACTGACCTGTATAATAGAGAATGGAATCACTGAGTTGCAGTGCCACCTTGTGGACAAAGGATTCAGTATCCCATTATTTTTGTAGGTGATAGTTGCCCAAGAAGACAACTTTGCGGGGGACGTTCAGCTTTTAGAGCAAATTAGTTAATCGGCAGTTTTCCCAATTTTTTATGAATAATCTCAACATAGAAGGTAAAATGATACACAAAAACAATAATACACTGTATAACTTTACCTTTTACATGACCAATATGGTATCACCACATCAATAACTACTGACCTATAATAATGTGTTCATTTTCATACACAGCAAAAATGATCAAGTCAGAATGTGTTAATTCAACTAACGAACAACACGAATCTTCGTTCTGTGAGCAATCCGTCCGCAGCTTTACTTCGACTGCTCTTGGAACACAGTCCCATGGTTTGAAACGTAAACAAACAGCCAAGTTGCTTGTTGTGTGGTGGAGTTAATCTACCGTACACACTGATTAAATTCCTCTCTCTGTAGCCATCAGCTATGTAAAAGTATGTGTAACAGGTCATATGGTCAATATCTGTTGAGCGGTTGTAGTCGGACAGTTATAGTGCTACAGTACTACAGTCATAGCACAACAGTTCTAGAACTACAGAATACTTGTCTGTTACATGTGTTCCTGACTGTACCTGGAGTGGTGAGGTGACCATGTAGTGTTCCATGCTTCTCTCCATACATCCTCCTGACTGTGGATAGCTGAGCCCTGACAGTGACCAGGCCCAGTGACGAGACCGTAGACCAATCAGCCTCTCTCTCCCCTCTCACTGGGAGCACACTACAGTGCTCACCCAGGCCCTGCCCGGCCCTACATGAGCAGAGTGAGGGTGAAAGAGTGTGTGGGGGAGTTTGTTTGTGAGGGACGGAAGCTATGGGGCTGTAGCCGGTGGGGATGTAGGGCCATAAGCTAAGCCACTTACCCAGTGTGTGTGTGTGTGTGTGTGTGTGTGTGTGTGTGTGTGTGTGTGTGTGTGTGCGTGCGCGTGCGTGCGTGTGTGTGTGTACTTGTTTTTCTACCATATCAGGACCCCAGTGTCCTAACAATTCACCCAAATGTCCTGACAAGGAAATAAACTTTTTTAAACTTTTTAAAAAAAGTGTGTGTGTGTGTGTGTGTGTGTGGGTGAGTGTGTGTGTGTGTGTGTGGGGGGGGGGTAATCTTATAATGCCTGGCACAATGAGATTTGATTGGAGTGTAATATCCCCATCCATGCACACTGCTAATGGGGAGATCTGCTTACCTGGCTTTAACACTAACACACACACACATCTAAATGTAGATGTGTCTGTAATTTTGTGTGCTGCTATTTTGGCTAGGTCTCTCTTGTGAAAGAGATTGTTAATCTCAAAGAGACTCGTTTTGTAAAATCAAGGTAAAATAACAGAAAGAAATAAAAACATCTAGACCATGTTAACTTAGTATATGAGTTGAGCCCAGATCTTGAAAAAGAAATGCCAGTCTCAATTTGACTTCCATGGTTAAAAATAAAAGATAAATAAAACTAATGCACGCACCACTGTTCAAAAGTTTGGGGTCACTTAGAAATGTCCTTGTTTTTGAAAGAAAAGCAAGTTTTTTTGTCCTTTGAAATAACATCAGTCTCAACGTCAACAGTGAAGAGGCGACTGGGATGCTGGCCTTCTAGTCAGAGTTCCTCTGTCCAGTTGTCACGACTTCCGCCGAAGTTGGTGCCTCTCCTTGTTTAGGCGGCGTTCGGCTCTCGTCGTCACCGGCTTTCTAGCTGCCACCGATCCACGTTTCTTTTTCCATTTGGTATGTCTTGATTGTACACACCTGGTTCTCATTACATTATTATTATTTCCCTATTTAACCCTCTGGTTCTCATTATGTTTTGTGCGTGATTGTTCCTGGTTTTGTGTTAGTCTTTTGTGTTAGGGTTTGTTATCCCTGCGTGGATTTATTGGCTGATTATTTTAAAGTAAAGTACGTTATTTTACTCAGTTCTGTGTCCTGCTCCTGACTCCGTCCTCACGCCTGCACAACTGACACTTGACACCAGTGTCTGTGTTCTTTTGTCCATCTTAATCTTTTATTTTTATTGGCCAGTCTGAGATATGACTTTTTCTTTGCAACTCTGTCTCGAAGGCCAGCATCCTGGAGTCGCTTCTTCACTGTTGACATTGAGACTGGTGTTTTGCGGGTACTATTTAATGAATCTGCCAGTTGAGAACTTGTGAGGCATCTGTTTCTCAAACTAGACACTCTAATGTACTTGTCCTCTTGCTCAGTTGTGCACCAGGGCCTCCCACTCCTCTTTCTATTCTGATTAGAGCCAGTTTGCGCTGTTCTGTGAAGGGAGTAGTACACAGCATTGTATGAGATCTTCAGTTTCTTGGCAACTTCTCTCATAATAGCCTTCATTTCTCAGAACAAGAATAGACTGGTGAGTTTCAGAAGAAAGTTATTTGCTTCTGGCCATTTTGAGCCTGTAATCGAACCCACAAATGCTGATGCTTTAGACTCAAATAGTCTAAAGAAGGCCAGTTTTATTGCTTCTTTAACAGCACAACAGTTTACAGCTGTGCTAACATAATTGCAAAATAGTTTTCTAATGGTCAATTAGCCTTTTTGGATTAACTAACACAACGTGCCATTAGAACACAGGAGTGATGGTTGCTGATAATGGGCCTCTATAGGCCAATGTAGATATTCCATAAAAAAATCTGCCGTTTCCAGCTACAATAGTCGTTTACAACATTAACAATGTCTACACTGTATTTCTGATCAATTTGATGTTATTTTAATGGACAAGAAATGTGCTTTTCTTTCAAAAACAAGGAAATTTCAAAGTGACCCCGAACTTTTGAACGGTAGTGTATATGACGAGGAAAAGTTCAAGCATGTAGCCTGTCCAAGCATAGAGAGCTGTCATGAAATAGCTGAAGAATGACGAATGAGATGGTTTTGAGATGATGAATAGAGAGAAACAGGATGTGTCTGTCTGTGACCTAAAGCATACGTCTACTGCTCCAGATTAGAAAACTCTCTCCACTTTAGAACTGTTTTTGTGCCCAGTGTCTCTTTCCAAAAACCCTTCATTCACATCCTGTCATTCTCGTTAGAGGGATTTGTTTTCATTTTGATTGATGACAGTATGTACTACTGTAAACTAACGTGATTGACACTATCAGCATTCACAAGCACTGCCTCCTAGCAGACAACAAGGTGTATATGGGTCGTACTGTATATATGGCGGCCCGTACGCCAAACCTTATTAAATAAAAGTTAAATACATATATTTTTTTAAAATTACATTCTGACTGACAGTAAACATACAGAAATTGCAGATTGCACCCAGTCCTAAGCAATAGAAAGGTGAATTAAATTGCATTCCACTAACTTTAATTATATGTTAGCAAACGAGAGGGCTGGCCTGTTTGAGGTTACTTGAGTTGCTTTTAGTTCATTCTTGTCCTGTCACTGATAGGGCAGGAAGTTGACTGGTTCAGCCAATCAGAGCCCACCACAAAGTCATTCAGCATTTTGGGTAAACAGATCCGTTCGCTGAAGGGCTGTTCCATGGCTTTTGTTGTGTTTACATTTGCCAACTGATTCTGCAAGCATCAGAGCGCCAGTTGTAGTTTGTCCAAGTTGTGACGGTTGAGCAATTCATCTCAATATATGACCTGAAGCTAAGTGAAATATACATTTGAATTTTACACTGAACGTATGGTGGCTTGTTGCCTCAGGCAGCAGTACAATCGGTTTGAGAGGAGGGTTCATAAATGACAAGAAAACCCTCCATCTTAGCTGTTTATTATTGTTATGTGGCTGTTGATAATTGTTTATAGTGTTGATATTACTGTTGAGGAGGGACTAGCTCTGTCCAACCCCATAAAGACGCAGACATATCACAGATATCACAGATATTACAGACGTATCTCCTTTTAACTCAGTTCAATAACAGGAACATCTATGTAGATTCACTTCTCGGTTTGATCATTGCACTGCTTTTAGCATTGTTGTATTTACTCTATGTGTGTAATAAACTGTTAATAAATAATGGCATAGCCTTCCATCTCAAATGGCAGATCTCTCCTGTCCAAGTCCAGAAAAACGGATGTTATTGTCAAAAGTCACATCCCAGGATGGCTGATAGTGCTTCTGATTTGGCACCCTATTCCCTATATAGTGCTCTAACTCTGGTCAAAAGTAATGAACTGTATACTGTAAGGTAGGGGTATTCAACCAGGGGTCGAGGTACTGCTGGGGGTCCGTGAATCTATACAGTATATATTATTATTGACTTTTTCCACATTTTGTTACAGCCTGAATTTAAAATGGATTAAATGTAGATTTTGTATCATTGGCCTACACACAATACCCCATAATGTCAAAGTAGAATTGTTTGTCGACATTTTTACAAATTAATTAAAAATGAAAAGCTGAAATGTCTTGAGTCAATAAGAATTCAATCCCTTTGTTATGGCGAGCCTAAATATACTGAATAAAAATATAAACGCAACATGTAAAGTGTTGTTCCCGTGTTTCATGTGCTGAAATAAAAGATCCCAGAATTGTTCCATATACACAAAAAGCTTAATCCTCTCAAATGTGGTGCACAAATTTGTTTATATCCTTGTTAGTGAGCATTTCTTCATTGCCAAGGTAACCCTTCCACCTGACAGGTGTGGCATATCAAGAAGTTGATTAAACAGCATGATCATTACACAGGAGAGCCTTGTGCTGGGGAAAATAAAAGGCCACTATAAATGTGCAGTACAAAACTGGTGGTGCTCTTCACAGATGAACCGGTTTCCTCTGTATCAGGCAGATGGCAGGCGTATGGGTGAGCGTTTTGCTGATGTCAACATTGTGAACAGAGTGCCCCATTGTGGAAGTGGGGTTATGGTATGGGCAGGCATAAGTTACGGACAATGAACATAATTCCATTTTTATCGATGGCAATTTGAATGCACAGAGATAACATGACAAGATCCTGAGGCCCATTGTTGTGCCATTCATCCACCTCCATCAACTCATGTTTCAGCGTGATCATGCACAACCCCATGTCGCAAGGATATGTACACAATTCATGGAAGCTAAAAATGTCCTAGTTCTTCCATGGCTTGCATTCTCACCAGACATGTCACCCATTGAGCATGTTTGGGATGATCAGGGTTGACGTTTAGGACAGTGTGTTCCAGTTCCTGCCAATATCCAGCAACTTCGCACAGCCATTGCAGAGGAGAGGAACAACATTCCACAGGCCACAATCAACAGTTTGATTGACTCTATGCGAAGGAGATGTATCGCGCTGCATGAAACATTTGCTTAACAAGTCACATAATAAGTTGCATGGACTCACTCTGTGCCATAATAGGATTTAACGCTTAATTTTTATTTTTTTATTGAAACATTTTTTTTGCCCCAATTTCGCGGTATCCAATTGGTAGTTAAAGTCCTGTCTCATTGCTGCAACTCTCGTACAGACTCAGGAGAGGCGAAGGTCGAGAGCCGTAGTTCTCCAAAACACAACCCAGCCAAGCTGCACAGCTTCTTGACTTGATGCCCGCTTAACCTGAAAACCAGCTGCACCAATGTGTTGGAGGAAACACTGTACACCTGGCAACCACACCCCGCCTGCCACAGGAGTCACGAGTGCGCAATGGACAGAACATCCCTGCAAACCCTCCCCTAACCCGGACGATGCTGGGCCAATTGTTCACCGCCCCGTGGGTCTCCAAGTCACGGTTTTCTGCGACAGAGCCTGGACTCAGTGGCACAGCTAGCACTGCAATGCAGTGCCTTAGACCACTGTGCCACTCAGTCTTTGAATTACTACCTCATTTCTGTACCCCACACATACGCTTATCTGTAAGGTACCTCAGTCAAGCAGTGAATTTCAAACACAAGTTCAACCACAAAGACCAGGGAGGTTTTCCAACGCCTTGTAAAGAAGGGTACCTATTGGTATATGGATGAATAAAATAAAAAGCAGACACTGAAAATCCCTTTGAGCATGGTGAAGTTATTAATTACACTTTGGATGGTGTTTCAATACACTCAGTCACTAAAAAGATACAGGTGTCCTTCATAACTCAGTTGCTGGAGAAGAAGGAAACCACTCAGGGATTTCACCATGAAGCCATTGGTGACTTTAAAACAGTTACAGAGTTTAATGGCTGTGATAGGAGAAAACTGAGGATGGATCAACAACATTGTAGGTACTCAATAATACTAACATAAATGACAGAGTGAAAAGAAGGAAGTCTGCGCAGAATAAAAATATTCCAAAACACGCATCCTGTTTACAATAAGGCACTAAAGTAAAAATGCAAAAAATGTGGCAAAGAAATATACTTTATGTTCTGAATACAAAGCATTATGTTTGGGGCAAATCCAACACAAAACATCACTGAGTACTTACTCTTCATAGTTTCAAGCATGGTGGTGGTTGCATCATGTTATGAGTATACTTGTCATTGGCAAGGACTACAGAGTTTTTTTTAGGATAAAAAGAAACGGAATAGAGCTAAGCACAGGCAAAATTATAGAGGGAAACCTGGTTCAGTCTGCTTTGCAACAGACACTGGGAGACAAATGAACCTTTCAGCAGGACAATAACCTTAAAGACAACACCAAATATACACTGGAGTTGCTTACCAAGATGACATTGAATGTTCCTAAATATTTTACAGTCCAGGTATGTAAAGATTTTAGAGATTCATCCAGAAAGACTCAAAGCTATAATCGCTGCCAAAGGTTATTCTCACATGTATTGACTCAGGGGTTTGAATACTTATGTTATTGAGATATTTGGTAGTTAATTTTCAAAAAATGTGCTAACTTTTCTATAAACATGTCAGGGTGGCAAGTCCATGCTAGGTAAAGCTCCGCCTTATCTCAGTTCACTGGTCACGATGGCAACACCCATCCGAACGCGCTCCAGCAGGTGTATCTCACTGATCATCCCTAAAGCCAACAATTTGGCCGCCTTTCGTTCCAGTACTCTGCTGCCTGTGACTGGAACGAAAAATCGCTGAAGTTGGAGACTTTTATCTCCCTCACCAACTTCAAACATCAGCTATCTGAGCAGCTAACCGATCGCTGCAGCTGTACATAGTCTATTGGTAAATAGCCCACCCATTTTCACCTACCTCATCCCCATACTGTTTTTATTTATTTACTTTTCTGCTCTTTTGCACACCAATATCTCTACCTGTACATGACCATCTGATCATATATCACTCCAGTGTTAATCTGCAAAATTGTAACTATTCGTCTACCTCCTCATGCCTTTTGCACACATTGTACATTGTATATAGACTCCCCCTTTGTTTTCTACTGTGTTATTGACTTGTTAATTTGTTTATTCCATGTGTAACTCTGTGTTGTCTGCTCACACTGCTATGCTTTATCTTGGCCAGGTCGCAGTTGTAAATGAGAACTTGTTCTCAACTAGCCTACCTGGTTAAATAAAGGTGAAATAAAAAATAAAAAATAAAAAAGCTGACAAGGTAAAAATCTGTCCTTCTGCCCCTGAGCAAGGCAGTTAACCCACTGTTCCCCGGTAGCCTGTCATTGTAAATAATAATTTGTTTTTAACTGGCTTGCCTAGTTAAATAAGATTTAATTTGTCATTTTATTGTGTGTTGATGGGTCACAAAATAAATATATTGAATCCATTTTGAATTCAGGCTGTAGCACAACAAAATGTGAAATAAGTCAAGGGGTATGAATACTTTCAGACGGCAATGTATATATACAGTACCAGTCAAAGGTTTGGACACACCTACTCATTGAAGGGTTTTTATTTTTACTATTTTCTACACTGTAAAATAATAGTGAAGACATCAAAACTATGAAATAACACACATGGAATCATGTAGTAACCAAAAAAGTGTTAAAACAAAATTATTCAAAGTAGCCACTCTTTGCCTTGATGACACCTTTGCACACTCTTGGCATTCTCTCAACCAGCTTCATGAGGTAGTCACCTTGAGTCCATTTCAATTAACAGGTGTGCCTTGATAAAAGTGAATTTGTGTAATTTCCTTCTTAATGCGTTTGAGCCAATCAGTTGTGTTGTGACATGGTACGGGTGGTATACAGAAGATAGCCGTATTTGGTAAAAGACCAAGTACATATTATGGCAAGATTAGCTCAAATAAGCAAAGAGAAACGACAGTTCATCATTACCTTAAGACATGAAGTTCAGTCAATGTGGAACAGTTCAAGACATTTACACATTTCTTGAAGTGCTCTCTTCAAGTGCAGTCATAACAACTGGACTCCCGAGTGGCGCAGCAGTCTAAAGCACTGCATCTCAGTGCAAAAGGCATCTCTACAGTCCCTGGTTTGAATCCAGGCTGAATCACATCTGTCCATGATTGGGCATCCCATAGGGCGGCGCACCATTGGCCCAGCGTCATCTGGGTTTGGCCGGGGTAGGCCGTCATTGTAAATAGAAATTTGTTCTTAACTGACTTGCTTATTTAACTAAAGGAGGATAACTTCATTAGAAGTTCCAGCCTCAGAAATTGAAGCCCAAATAACTTCTTTGTGGAGTTCAAGTAACAGATACATCTCAACATCAACTATTCAGAGGAGACTGTGAATCAGGTTGAATTGCTGCAAAGAAACCACTATTAAAGGACACCAATAAGAAGAAGAGACTTGCTTGGGCCAGTAAACATGAGCAATGGACATTAGGCCAGTGGAAATCTGTCCTTTGGTCTGATGAGTCCAAATTTGAAATGTTTGATTCCAACCGCCTTGAGATGCAGAGTAGGTGAACAGATGATCGTTGCATGTGTGGTTCCCACCGTGAAGCATGGATGAGGATGTGTGATTGTGTAGAGGGGCTTTGCTGGTGACACTGTCAGTGATTTATTAGTAGACATTTATTAGTAGTCATTAATAGTCATTTACAACATTAACAATGTCTACACTGTATTCCTGATCAGTTTGATTTTATTTTAATGGACAAAAAATGTGCTTTTCTTTCAAAAACAAGGACAAGTGGCCCCGAACTTTTGAACGGTAGTGTATTTTCATTCGTTGAACACTTTTTTTGGTTACTACTTGATTCCATATGTGTTATTTCATAGTTTTGATGTCTTCACTAATATTCTACAATGTAGAAAATAGTAAAAATAAAGAAAAACCCTTGAATGAGAAAGTGTGTCCAAACTTGTGACTGGTACTGTAGGTCTGAATCCAGACTGTAGGCCGAGGCCCCTTCATGATGCAGTACCTCTTGACTTGGACATACATTTTTGCCAACATATTGCTAACCATTGTTTAACCAGCTAAACAGCTGCTATATGCAAATGTGTTTGTAGTAGGGCTGGCACAATTATTGTATAATAGTCATCGTAATCGTCTTAATACATTCATTTTAGGAGAAGGGGGGGTTTAAACTTTATATTAAAGTATGTATAGTTTAACCAATAGCAGTTTTTCATTTTTACATGAAGTTGGTAATCATTTTACGAGCAGAATGGCACAGTTGGGAGGAGAAGCCTCCTTTCCAAAAGTTCTAGGTGGTCAAAACTATTCTTTTTTGAGACGGGTGTAACCAAAGCTGTGTTGTATTAATTAAGTACTGTATGTCGTTGTTGTATTCAGTAGGTATGTCTTTCAAATATGCATTATGATGCATTACAAGCTCAAAATATTTTTAAAAAGAAGACAATTAGGCAAAAAAAAAACTGTTCATTTGCATGACAATTCATCATTACCCAAAATTCCATTATCGTCACAGCCCTAGTTTCACGTTACCTTTCTAGTATAGGCAATCTTAGAGTTTACACTTCTTCCAATTAGAATGTGGGGAGGTCAAAACCATGAAAAACTATCTACCAAATCTATTCATTTTGAAATGTTGATTTACTTGTCCTTGCCATTATAATTCACTGGATGATAAGACAAGATTTTTTTTAAACAAAACATGTTTTGCAAACATGATGGGAGTTTAAGACACTGCTGTAAGGGAATAAGGTGCAGCCCAGGTAATGTCCACCAGGGACAAGAACTCATATCTGCAGGTCATGGCTGTGACGTACTAATGTCAGTATTATTAAGTTTCCTGATGCATGAGACATTATGTCAGCACTACCTCAAATTAGGAGGAGTGACCTTGTGACATTGTGATTTGCAGCATTTTTAGGTCTGCACAAAGAAACATAGTATAAAGATATACAGTATAATAAAACCAGAAAGAACCCAACAGTTTTGAATAAACAATGACGCTACTCTAGTGTGCCCTTCTTAGGACGACTAATATCCCTAGTTTGGTTGGTGAGTTTTACATCTCCCAGACTCATATGTAAATCATACCATGTGTGGTGAATGACATAATGAAAACCAACCCGAAGCTATTTACACAGTACACTCCTGAAAAGGCATGTTTTGGCAACTTTAGTGTAATTGGATCAGAGGTTGCTGATGTGGTTGGATGCTTTTCCAATTTTACCCAGGTGGTTCCCATGTGTTTTTCAGGTGAAAAAGCCTAGCGTTTCAGGCCTCACTTCTTCACACCTTTCTACTACCCTGGCTATGATTCCATCCTGATTCACTCTGACTCTGTCTTTTCCATTCATCAAATACTACCCACTGTCTATATTGGACCTTAAATCGTATTATTCTACTCTTCAACGCTTTGACTTCCCAGGTTCATATCAGTCTGAATGGAGTCTCATCCGTCAGTCTCAGCTTATTGTGGGGCCCTTTTTAACAACCTTCCCATCGTCTCCACACCTCCTTGATTGCGGTCGTGTCAAAAACACAGACAAAAATGACGACGATATTTTCTACATTGAATGGACCTGCCTGTCAGAAGAGAAGCCCTCTGCAGTGTGTATTGCCAACCACAGTTTAAACAAAGTCAACAGCTGGTGTGAGCTCCACCATAACGCACCGAAACCGTGAGATGATAAACGAAACTGTGTACTCACCATCAGCGAATGGAATCTCCATGCTTGTACCGACTTGTGAGTTTACATTGACCATCTCTCTCCTCCCCCTGTTTCTTTCAAATGTGTCTTTCTTTTTCTCCTGTATTCCTAAAGTTCTAGGGTTTCAAATATGGAAGTTAGCGCCCGCCTGCGTTATAGTGAGAAAGGTAGTGTTGATGCAAGGTAAGGCCCCAGCCGTAGGTAGGTAGGTACTCCTAGCTGTTATCTTATTGATTTTCCTAATCTGGGCAAATGTGGGTGGAGAGGTTAAACAGTAACCAGGCTCGTATAGAGACCAGATCTATATGACAGGCAGCTGTCGCTATAGCAACTAGATGATAGAAGCTCAAATACGGTCTGTAGACAAGTTATGTATTTCTTTCTATATTCAATATCCAAACATTTTATTAGTGTGTATTGAGTAAAAAGGAAGGAAGGGCGAATGGGAGGCTGCATTTGTTCAACCACGGCGAGAAAGGGGGAAGGCGGAGAGAGGGACATGAAAGAGAAAGCTTGATTGGAGCATGGACAGAGGGTGATACCTCCCCACCTTCAGACGCTGAGTGTGTTCAACGTTTTGGTTGAAAAAACATATAGTCCGTCCAGGTTATGCAATGCACAGACAAACACTGGACAAATACAGTTTGATACAAATATCCCTGTGGGTGGCAGCAAGGTGACAACATATACAGGTCTCACACTGATATCATTACAAAATAGCGCATTTGTTTTCCTTGTGGGGACTTTCACTTTTGGTCGCATGTATGGGTCAGTTGCTGTCCCGAAAAGGAGTTTCCCATATTGCTTTTCCTGAAAAGGAGTTTTCCCACGGAATCAGATGTCCTCTGAAAACATTGAAATATTTATTGATTGATTAGGTGTCATAAAGTTTCACTCCAAAATATTTTACGAGCATGAACATGTAAAGAGGAATGACGCATGCAGTGCAGGTTCATCAAACTTACATTTGTGACACATACTACAAGGTAGAATAATTTGTATTAATATGAACCATTGTGGCCATGAAATAAAAGAGACAAATCACTTTATATGTGACTCCCAGTCTCTCATTGTTAATGGATATGAACCAATTGAATTGTATAGTTCCGGAGTGTCCATTGCGCAGATATCCCAATGATTCTGACCATAAAAGCCTCATTAGTCCAGTTTTATAGCAGAGACGGACACTCTCTCCGGATGAGTATGGAGAATCAATGAGGTGGAAAAACATGACAGCAGAGCAGATCCCCTAGCCTCCCTTGGCCTCCTAGTTAAATAAGCACAGATGCAGGCCGGGAGCCATTTGAGAGAATATGCACAATACAAGCCTGTCACTGTGTCCATTTGATAATATCTACGTTCTCATGCGTACATGAATAGACTACATGAATTGACATCATACAACTGTAAATGTAAAATAGATTTATTGGCTGTTGCTAGTAACAAACGGCCATGCAAAGATAATTAGAAGAAAATCTATTAAAAGACTCTTGAAGTCCTCCTTTTAAGACAGACAGAGGTGAAAAAAAGCACCCTGGAACTGTAAGGTTCATTAAAACACCCACTACTGAGGTAAACTCCTTTCTTTTTTATTAAAAGAATGCTTGACAGTGTTGTCATTTTCAGGCCAATCATGACCTCTAATAAGTGAATTACAATGTTATAAAAGATAATTGGTCTACAACAGAACAATTCATAAAAATGATCTATGTCTCTAAATTTACAGTAAACATGTATTATACAATTTTTTTTTAAACGAAAACAGTGAACTATAAAAGTGCTTCATTTTCAATACAAATAGCTTCGCAAAATGTCACTCGAGCCGAATAATCAACCAAAAACAGTGCAAACAGTTTGTGGACTTATCAAACACGTTGGCATAGACCTACAAATATATTGAACTCATCTTCTCAAGGACATAATCAGATGAATACAACATAATTCCCTTGTGGTTTTAGGTAGCTGGGTTCTGTATGTCCTGGCCCCAAATGGAGCTTTGCAACCCAAGAGTTTAAGTTCCTTAGGCTTATAATTAGGCTTATTTCCATGCAGAGGAGAGAATTGACATCATCATGATCATGATCATCATCATCATAGTGGTACTGTAATTTAATCACAGAAACGTTTTTGTCATTTTTAGTTACTTCCAACTTTGCAAAACCAGTTATTGTTTTTTTAAATTACTATTATTATTTAGAAATTCTTCGCATCTCACACATCTTCTCTTGCAGTTTTTTTCTATGAGATCAATGGAATGGTTCAACAGGAAACAGTTAATCATTTAAAGTCTTCCATTAAAACAGGGAAAATGTGACTGACGTCCAACTTGTTTTAATATCTTTTTCGTTTCTTGGCTTTGACTTTTGAACCAGCGGAGGAACACTGGTTTCTGTTACACGAACCTCCATATTTTGATGGACAAGCAGAGCATGGTTTGCCACTCTTGTAGGGAGCCTCTCCAACCCAGTTCCCTCTGAAAGAGCAATACAACGTGGTTAACTACTGATCTTGTGTGTTTGTTTGTTTCCTTTTATGATTAGAGAATATTCACTTCAATGTAAGGTTCTGATGAATACAGCTTGTACATTGAAAAAGAGACGTATTAATCTCTAGTGGGTATATTCTATAGATTTGGCTTTTTTTGTGTTCATCATAACAAGACAGCTTACTTTTTCTATGAACAGAGAAGGATTTGTGTGTACATTACTTACTTGATAGAGTAGTTGCAAACCAGGAACACTGCTGTTCTCCAAGAGCTCCCATACACGTTCATGTTTGAGCACTTGTTGATGGCACATCCCATCCTATTGGTATTGGCCCATACCATCTGAAACAGAAAGATGCAATGTATCAATTTGTTGATGCAATGTGTAGTTCTCATAGTCAACATGATTAATTGCAGACAAGTTCTCACACACAGTCACCCAATTTCTTACCAATACAAATATCAACTATACCAGTACAGTACTTATCTTCTGTAAATAGAAGACTATTGATAGAACACATCCCAGTCAATACATTCCCATTTAGTGCAATATCTAAGCCACACACCTGTGTATAGTGGGAACAAACTGGTCCACTGCATGTGTTGGGGTAGGAGAATGAGTTTTTCTCATCCTGCCAGGACCTCACCAGCTCAATGACTGATCGGTATCTAGGAGAAGAAAGACACATTTTGGATTTTCAAAAAATACCAACCTACTTCATATTTGACCAGATATACAATAAGACAGTGTTCTTTAGGCAGCCATTGTTGAACTAAACATTCACATAAGCAACATGGAAAGAAGAGGGACAGTTCAGTTCAAAAGTACCTGCCAGAGTTGATGGACAGGTTTTGGCCCATATATCTCATGGTCTGTGAGGGTCCATGATCCCATATGCAGCGGGAAGCCCAGGAATCTGCTGATTTTGCCAGTTTCCCATCCCACACCTAAAGCATGGAGAGAGACCAGCAGTTCAACACCTCTCAAAGATAAAAACTCATTAACCCTGCCCCTAGCATGAGGAAGGCTTTACAGATGTCCGCTGGTCCTATCTATCTAGCGTCTCCTCGCCACATTGTTTTACTTGTGTGTACATACCTACGCGACACTTGACTTACTCAATAAATATACGTGATTAAACATTGACAAAATATATTTCTAAAATGTCAAATCTAACTCTAGTGTAGAGCAAAAACTCCAAAGTTATGTTTCAGATTTTTTTCCAGATTTTTTTCTAATTTGTCGGTCAGTCATGCGTCAGTCCCTTGTTTTCCTGCCCAGGTACAGTAGATGTCGGGGCCTCACCATGATCTCCATGTTGGCAGCTTGAGGGAAGACCTGGGAGCGGACACGGTTGTGATAATCCAACAAGGCATTCATTTCTCTGGAGGAGATGGCTCTCCTCCTTCGGCTACGAGGCATGTCGATGCTAGTAAGATTCCGATTACTCCAGTCAGACTCTGCCTCGAAGGCAGACCTAGTTAGTTGGAGAAGGTCTGTCTGGTTGGATTTGGACAGAGACAGCACAGCAGCAGCTCCAGTGTAAGGCATTGCCCAGAAGATGGCAGCGAAGAGGAGCTGAGCACAAGCAGGACCCATCTCTACCCTCTGGATGGGGTTTTGATAGCACATCGTTCTAGTAGACTTCTGTTGAGTGGGGAAAGGAGGGAAAGCATGTTGAATAAATATATATGTTTTTAGAAACTGTCATAAGCTACAATATTAGGAGTCAAAAGAGCAACAATTATTGGGGAGAAAGCTTCTATTAAGTAATCTTTCTAATTCCTGTGCAAAGTGTTGTCTGAACTCTATGAACATACTTATCAATGTACAATGAATTAATTCATGATTATAAGTCAGAATCAAGTTTACAGAGGAGGTCAAGAGAATACAAATGCTACATTCTTAACTATAGTTTGTTTGTAGTTGGGCAAAAAATATACAGTAGATACTGATAGCAGGAACCTTATACAGTGACAATATAATATCTGCAAATCACTATCAATATTTAATTAATATGTAAATTGTACAGTCAGAATGTTGTCATGAAACTTGTTCATTTTAACACACATAGTCATACCTAAACTGTGAAAAATGATAGGAAGCCTATAGCTGAAACAATATTTTTACACAAGTATCTGTAATCAATATAATTATTTAATTTGACATTCTAATTCACAATGGAAAGTTATAAATGTAATATTCTCTACTAGCATCAATGAAAATGTATAATTACCATTCTTATTGCTTAATTAATCTCACATTCATCACAGTCTCTATTATATTTAATAAATACAAATGCCATGCACACAAAGCAGCAATGCCCCTGACCCAGACAGTACATACCTTTATCAGTTATTCAAGCCCAGCAGAGTAGAGCAGAGTAAAGCAGCCAGCTAGGAGATGAGAAGCTCAGCAGATCCACACTTAAACACTAGCCTTTGCAAACAAGACCGTTTGACATATGTGGCAGGGAACTTTAACTGGGCCAACTCTCTCACAGGGTATCTGACGCACTCACAAGCCCTCCTGTCTTTTCTCCCTCTTCTTTTTTTTTCTCTCACAGAGGGTTTCTACCCAGGGGCCAGAAAACAATTTGATATATGTTAATACGCTCATTATGAAAACTCACTGCACTGGCTTCCAAGCCCTGTAAAAAAAAACACAAGAAAGATTTTCTAGTAATCATTGAAATACTGTATATGTATTTATATATTCTGTTTCTATAGAATTCATTGCACATGAATATCTATTCTTCTCTTGTATTTTCTTGATGGCTAATGTTACCTGAATAATAAAGATTTTTCTTTAAATCAACTATACAATGAGAGTTTTCCATCAAAATAATTTGTGGGTTGGGACATTTGAGTGATATTTCATTTGAGTGATTAGGTCTGCCTAAAGAACTGTTTGTAATCGTAGAGCACAGGCTTTGGCTGCCCCTCTATCTCCACAGTTATCCCCAAGTTGTTTTAAAAAAACACAATAAAACATTTCAATAAATAAGAAGCATGCTTCCAGGGAATGAAAGGAGAGAAGAATGCATATTAAGCATTAAACGGTCCCATTTCGAAAGTGCCTGACACTGTGGAGTCAGCGTTCATCTCCAGCTATCCCAGTGGATTCCAGGCATGAAGGTTCCTAGAACCTCTGCCATTTGTAATATACTGTACCTCTCGACTACCATGGCACTGCCAAGGTACACAGCACCAACTGTCAAAACTCTACCAGCAGTGTGGGGTCAAAGAGATCGCCAAGATACTTGCCTCCTCAGTGGAGCAAATATATAAGGTCAAAAGAGAGGTACAGTAACTGTCCAGTGGGAGCACTCTGATTAAATCAGTGGTATTTAGGCATTAAATCAAAAGGTTTTCATACCATATATAGTCACACATACAGTTGGCATGTCAAATGGTTACACTTGCATATTACATTTCTTTCTAGGAGACTGTCTACAGTATATAGTACATGAAGTACTGTATTGTGTGTGATGGAATTGCTTGCTTACAAGAATCACTATACTGTACTTTCGTTTCAATAACTTTAGTTTCAATACTTCAGTTTCAAACACCATCACAGTCTAACCATTGACCACCCAAACCTCTGAATGTATGCGATGAATAATGAATGTCACAGTTGGGAAATACCTTGGATGTATGCCATGGAATCGTATGGAAAAGTCTTTACTTTGGTGAAGATTCATCCACCCTCTACCCCCATGCCATGCCCAACGAAAAAGATGTTCTGTGTACAGAATGACCCGCACTCTTTAACTAAGGCATTCCATTGAGTCTTTCTCTCACTTTGAGTGGATGGGGAAAGCACAGGATTTCGGTCAAATTGGCCTAAATGCAAACTGAAATAGGTTTAGATTTTTAATCCAAATAAAACCCATCATTTTGTCAGTCACCCAATTATCTCAAGGAAATATAATGTACTTCCTGAAAAGCTTATATACTCACTATAATATCATAAACATCCCCTTTCGACAAAATCATTCAGGTACAACCATACTGATGCCTGCTATAGGTACTATAACCAGACATATGCCAGTGAACTGTGTGGTGACATTATTGACTCTCCCTAAACTTTGGCCACATTGGCTCATCTTGACATCATATTTATCAGGATAACGTAAGACCCAGATGCAGACTGTGTCGAAGTAACAATGTTTATTACAGCAACAGAGGCAAATCTACAGGACGGCAGGCAGGCAGGCTCAGGGTCAGGTCAGGCAGAGGTCGGAAATCCAGATAGTGGCAATGGTACCGGACAGCAGGCAGGTTCAGGGTCAGGCAGAGTGGTCAGGCGGATGGGTTCAAGGTCAGGACAGGCAAGGTTCAAAAACCAGGAGGGCGAGAAAAAGAGAGGCTGAGAAAAGACAGGAGCTGGCCGGACAACCACTGGTAAGCTTGACAAACAAGACGAATTGGCAACAGACAAACAGAAAACAGAGGTACAAGTACACGGGATAATGGGGAAGATGGACGACAGCTGGGGTGGGGTGGAGACAAGCACAAAGACAGCTGAAACAGATCAGGGTGTGACAGTACCCCTCCCCCCATGGGGGCGGCTACCTGGGCACATACCTGGTTGACCGGGGTGCCAGTGGTGGAAGTCTGCAATGAGGGCTGGGTCCAGGATGGCTCTAGCAGGGACCCAGCACCTCTCCTCCGGGCCATAACTCTCCCAGTCAACTAGGTACTGGAAACCCCTGCCCCCTGGTCGAACCCTCAGGAGGCGTCTCACCGTGTATGCCGGATGGCCATTGACGACCTGGGGAGGAGGGGTGGGCCTGGAAATGGAAGACAAGGGACTGTGAGACACGGACTTGATACGGGACACATGAAAGGTGGGGTATATACGAAGGGTAAGGGGCAACAGAAGACGAACAGTAGAGGGGCTAATGACCTTGGAGATGGGGAAAGGGCTGATAAACCGGGGGGACAGTTTGCGAAACTCCATCCGGACAGGCAGATCCCGGGTGGAGAACCATACCTTCTGTCCGAGATGATTCCGGGGAGCCGGGGTCCGATGGCGATCCGCTTGTCGTTGATACATGGAGGTGGTCTTGAGGAGGGCCGACCGGGCCAGTAGGCGGACAAACATCTGGACAGAAGGTATGCCGACCTCCTCTTCCTGCTCAGGGAAGAGCAGGGGCTGATATCCCAGGGAACACTCAAAGGGAGATAGGCCCGTGGCAGAGCAGGGAAGGGTGTTGCAAGCATATTCGACCCACACAAACAGCTGGCTCCAGGTGGTGGGGTTGGCAGAGACCAGGCAGCACAGGGTGGTCTCAAGGTCCTGGTTGGCTCACTCCGACAGGCTGTTGGACTGGGGGTGGAACCCGGAGGACAGGCTGGCCGATGACCCAATGAGGGTGCAGAACGCCTTCCATGACTGGGATGAGAACTGAGGACCCCGGTCGGAGACCATGTCCACGGGCAGTCCATGGATCCGGAAGACGTGCTGCACCATGAGCTGGACCGTCTCTTTGGCAGAGGGTAGTTTGGGGAGAGGAATGAAGTGAGCGGCTTTGGAGAACCAATCCACCAGTCAGGATGGCGGTGGTGCCATCAGATGGGGGAAGACCTGTGACAAAGTCCAGGGAGTTGTGAGATCAGAGACGGTGGGGGACAGGCAGAGGTTAGAGGAGACCAGCCGGAGTTTGCCGAGGAGTCTTATTCTGTGCACAACTGTGCAAGCTGTGACAAATGTGGACATGTCAGGGACCTTGGTAGGCCACCAAAAGCACTGTTGCACAAAGGCCAAGATCTGACGGGCACCTGGGTGGCAGGCCAGCCTGGAGGAGTTGGCCCACTCCAGGACTGCGGAATGGACAGTGTCGGGAACGAACATCCGGTTATCAGGGCCGGAGATGAGTGGTAGAGGGTAACGTTTTTTAACCGTAATGTCGTTGAGTCCCCGGTAGTCAATGCATGGGCACAGGGTCTTGTCCTTTTTCTCCACGAAGAAGATGCCTGCTCCGGCGGGAAAGGAAGAGGGACGGATAAATCCAGCAGCTAGAGAGTTCCCAATGTAGGTACCATCGCCTTGGTCTCCGGTCCCGACAGAGAGTACAGACGTCCCCAGTGTGGTGCTAGGGAGAAAGTCAATCCCGCAGTCATAGGGTCGGTGCGGCGGAAACGATGTGGCCCAGGCCTTGTTAAAAACCTCCCGGATGTTTTGGTACTCCGCGGGAATGGCGGAGAGGTCCGGGGAACCTTCCAATTCCCCAGGAAGACGTCCCAGGGCAGGTTGTGCTGACTTCAGGCAATGGGCCTGGCAGAACGAGCTTCAGCCCATGATGACACCAATAGACCAGTTAATGAGGGGATTGTGTCGTTGGAGCCAGGAGAATTCCAATACCAGCACAGACTGCGAATATACAGTGCATTCAGAAAGCATTCAGACCCCTTCACTTTTTCCACATTCTGTTACATTACAGACTTATTCTAAAATGCATTAAATCGTTTTCACCCCCTCATCCATCTACACACAATAACCCATAATGACAAAGCAAAAACAGGTTTTTAGAAATGTTTGCAATTTTATTTAAAAAAATGTAAACTGAAATATCACAATTATTTTTTATTTCATCAATTTTAGAATAAGGCTGTAAGGTAACAAAGTGTGGAAAAAGTGAATGTGTCTGAATACTTTCCAAATTCACTGTATGCATGTAATTCCTTTCTATTAAACAAAGCTTTGGTGTTTAGAAAAGCTGTTGTGGAACATCTGTGACCTCTCTACCTCAGATGTGCAAAAGATGTTTGGAACCTGCCAGGTGAAGTTTCAGATACGTGAGGTCACTATCTAAACACTAAATTGTACAGCCGTCACTCATGAAAAGCTTATATAATTAAGTGACAGTTTAAATGTCTGTTAACTTTGGCGTTAGTAGTAGATGTGAGATGATGAAAACACAGGGTATGAAGCAGAATCAGCATTCTGGATTCAGTGTTCTCATCACACATTGACTTGTTGTGAGTCCGATTGACTTCAGAGGTTTTTACATGTTTTATTCTGTAAATCAAGACTTAACTCCAGGTTGATTTAGACCAGTTGGATCAGCATGGTGACTGATTAGGTTCTGGATACGGTTGCAGAGATTTCCAGAACTCTGCTCTGTGTGCACCTGAGTGGAAACACAAGCATTTTTGCTCTTTTGAGTTAAATCTTACATGCTTTTGTGATCTGCAGGTACTGTAACTGCCAAAATAAAGGAAACACTTGAGCAAATGAGGGATACAAAGTATACTGAAAGTAGGTGCTTCCGAACAGGTGTGATTCCTGAGTTAATTAAGCAATTACTTAACATACCATCATGCTGAGGGTCATGTATAAAAATGCCCAGTTGCCCATTATTTTGGTTACCATGGCTAGAAGAGATCTCAGTGACTTTGAAAGAGGGGTTTAAAGTGTGTGTGTGTGTGTGTGTGTGTGTGTGTGTGTGTGTGTGTGTGTGTGTGTGTGTGTGTGTGTGTGTGTGTGTGTGTGTGTGTGTGTGTGTGTGTGTGTGTGTGTGTGTGTGTGTGTCACAGTCACCAGATCTCAACCTAATTGAACACTTATGGGAGACTCTGGAGCATCTCCTGAGACAACATTTTCCACCACCATCAACAAAACACCAAATTATGGAATTTCTACTGGAAGAATGGTGTCGGCCCTATGAAGACCCTTTATGTTGCTGATTCCTTTATTTTTGTATTTACCTTTATGTTTGTATGTAGGTTATGAAAAGCAAGGTGCATTCATTTCCCTGCCTGTTGATTCATTACATTTTCCTCCTCTTTCTTCCCCCAGCCATGATCAAATACATGCAAAACAAACATCCCTGAACCAAAGCAAATTTCATGTGTTTAGAACCGGATTACTCAGATATAACCTACGTCCCAATTTCAAAGCCTTCAGAAATACCTCATCACGGTCTAGTAAAGTGTTGTCAGACTCTTATTCAAGTGCGCTCCTTCGAAGAGTCAGTGTAAACTCAAGAAGGCATAGGAGTTCACCAAAGAGCTATTAGCCCGCATCTGGGTCAAGGTTCACCTCAAACCCTAGTCCCAAAATAGGTGTTTCTCCTTTTGAAGCACTATATAGATGTCTCTAATTTTGGATAATGCGTGTGAAGAAATGTTTAGTATATTGTCCGTATGTTTCATAATAGATAGGTTGTTTAATGAGAATTTCCACTATTCCATTTTCCTATGTTAAAATCTATTTGTCCTGTGTAAGCATTGTAAATCGTTTATCTTCTACTCTCTTTTTTTCTTATAAAACATGTGATTTATGTGTTGCTATTGTGCCGGCCCTAGTGGCCAATATATGAACTACTTGTGAGTCAAGTAAAAGGTTTTGCATGGTCAGTCTGACGTCTGTAGTGACCTACAGAATACAGCATTTACTGCAATACGGCCTCTGCAGAAGGCAGGGCATTCATACGTCTTGTGCTTTGCATAGCAGAGCATAGCTGTTGAGCAGCGCTGTTATGAAGGAAGTTGTCAAGGAAGTGAATTTGTATTTATACAGGACCCCCTACCGTCATCCCACTCATGTCAATGTGGAGCTATATGGAGTAGGGTGACCAGGCGTCCCCGTTTTTGGTGGCCTGTCCCCGGCTGGAGCTGTCCCCGGAAATGTCCCCGTTTTTAACTGTGCGTTAAAAACAGACCGCAAAGTGGAATATTTTACTTGGCAAGAAAGACCGGGCAGAAGAGCCTACCAGTTGACGTCTCAATCGCGTTGTGCTTGTTTTGTCCAGCAGAGGGGGCTGCTCGCTATAGCAGCTTCATTCACTCTTCTTCTTCTACTAACTACTTGCTCGCGATAGTTTTAGAGTTTTAGAGAAAACTGCTGTGGAAAACTCGGCCAGAAGCTAGCATTTGTCAGGTGAATCCACAACATCACCACAAACGTCATTTCAAGCCAGGTAAGTTACAATCGTTTGAGATACTAGCTAGTGATGTTATAATGTCACAATTTATTATATAGATAGATGATGTGCTCTATAATGTTTTAAATATGTTATGCTAGCGAACGTTAGCTATGTAGACTAAGTTAGCGAGGAACTGTTATAGCTAGGTTAAAAAACGTTCCCATGTAAACAGGCAGTGGACGGGCTATTTTGAAAATATGATTGTATTAAATTAATGCACAATTAATTCTGAGAATATTTTTGTAGATTAACATTTTAATGGTTTGGCATGATAATAAGTAACGTGAAAAAATAGTTAGATATGTTCATGGATAACATTAGCAGTGGAGAGGAGGAAGACTGGATAGGAAGAAGAGTAAAGGAGACAGAGGAGGAAAGGTAAAGATATGATTACAGAGCCTGCCAATTTATTTTTCCAAACAATGTTTTTGAGATAAAATACAGAAATTAGGCAAACGATGGGAAGCTGTTAACCAAAGTATTTTATCTAATATTATGCTATTTATTCATACAGATTGGAGAGGAAGGAGAAAGGAAAATTAAGTGAGTAAAAAGAGTGAAGCAAGGAGGGTGTGGAAAGGTGAAGAGAAGGAAAGGAAGACGACACATTTCTCCCTGTAAATTAACACATTTCATAGTGCAAACGTGTTAAATTATATCCATGGTATTTAAGTGATAATGCACGAGAAGCCAGTGTTTGGAGGATATATTGGCACGGTGTTGTTAGGCCCGAGATGAAGTGGAGAACAGGTATTGTGCCAAAAATCTCCCCCTCCCCCTCCCCTCTAATTTCCTTAATTTTGTGGCTAGTGTCAAATACTTTCTGTGACACACATCAGAGTCAAATACTTTCTATAGAACAAACTTCACGTCAGGATAGGCAACCGAAATGAATAATTAATGTATGTGTGTTATATTAAACATAGAGGAGGGAGTAAAATGTTGGCAAGCAATAAACATTTCAGATGGCTGAATTATTATCCTTACACTTTCAAAAATACTAGTAGAATAAGACATGGGAGAGATTTTATAGACATACAAAAATCAATAGCGGATTTAGGTATGGGTATCTTGCCGCCTCGGGCGAGGGCACTGAAGGGGGACGCCATACAAGTTAGAACCGCCACATACACTTGAAACAAATAGCCAAACCGAAAACTGCTGACAAAAATGCTTTCTGCTACTAAGATCAGTGAAAAATAGGCTAAACTGACAATTGAGCGAAGAGCAGCAATCTCAACTAGCAAGCAAGTCGCAGCAATGAAGAAAGCGGGGGATTCTGTCACAACAACGGCATTACCACTTAAATACCATGGCTATAATTTAACACATTTGCCGCTATGAAATGTTTTAATTTACAGGGAGAAATGTGTTCAACATCCTGGGTTACCAATTGGTTACGAACATATTCAAATGATTGACATATTTTTCATAAAAAAATGTTATATTGATGAATTTATTCATACATATTTCATCCTTCCACAAGATATAGTCCCGACACAAATCTAGAGTTGCTACCCAAGCTGGCTGATCGGTCCGTTTGCTAGAGACCCGACCCCGTCATTCAGTCTTTTTGTTCTGTATCTATGGACGTGACCCAATCGTTCGTTCTAAATGTCTTATTGCAATACTGGCTGGCAACTGTGCTTATCCCATGCTTGCTAGCTAGACAACTACGGCTAACTTACAGTCACGTCAAAAAGTCCTGCCAGAATAACAGCAAAGTAGCTGTATTTGCATTTGTTTATGTCACACCCTGATCTGTTTCACCTGTCTTTGCGCTTGTCTCCACCCCCCTCCAGGTGTCGCCCATTTTCCTCATTATTCCCAGTGTATTTATACCTGTGTACTCTGTTTGTCTGTTGCCAATTCGTTTTGTTCATCAAGCCTACCAGTGCGCCTGTATTTTTTCTAGTTCCTGTTTTCCCGGTTTTGACCATTCTGCCTGCCCTGAGCCTGCCTGCCGTTCTGTACCTTGTCACATCACCTTGGATTATTGACCTCTGCCTGCTGTTCTGTACCTTATGGACTCTGATCTGGATTACTGACCTCTGCTTGCCCTTGACCAGTCATTTTGCCTGCCCCCTGTTCTAGTAATACACTTTTGTTACAACGACACTGTCTGCATCTGGGTCTTCTCCTGAAACATGATAGTTTAATCTGTTTTCTAATTACATTTATTTGGATACATCCATAACAATGAGCTAATGATGCATTTCTCCTGGCATAGAAATGTCCTCTCTCCTCAGGACAATTGTTCAGAGGAGCTAGCAAACAACACAGCTAACATAATCACTTCAAACTGAAGCCGGAAAGACTGCAAGCTAGCTGCACTTCGTTTTACCTTTTTTCAATTGACATTTTTTTGTGGTTTTGTGGTTACAAAACGTCCTTGCTTGTTTGAATGGCTTGCAATGAAAAACTACATTTCATTTAGTTCCAAACAGCTGCATGATTAAATAACAGACAGGGACCTCAGTGCTGTGTAACAAAGATACTGTTACTGCTGCACACCATTTTTACACTATTGTCTTTTTCCATTTGCACAGCCTGATAACAGTTTGATTATCTTTAGAGTTCCATCAATGGCATTTTTTGGTGTTGGTTATGGTAGAATGATGGATGACCATGAGTACATAGGAGTGCCAGGTCTACAATTAATAACATACATTTATTTATAGCAACCAGCACACCCATGTCAGTTCTACCACATAAACTCACGTCCTCTCACTGTCAACTGCATTTTTTTCACGTGTAAGTATGTGTAAATATTTGTATGAACATAACAAGATTCAACAACTAAGACAAACTGAACAAGTTCCACAGACATGTGACTAACAGAAATTGAATAATGTGTCCCTGAACAAAGGGGGGTCAAAGTAACAGTCAGTATCTGGTGTGGCCACCAGCTGCATTAAGTACTGCAGTGCATCTCCTCCTCATGGACTGCACCAGATTTGCCAGTTCTTGCTGTGAGATGTTACCCTACTCTTCCACCAAGGCACCTGCAAGTTCCTGGACATTTCTGGGGGGAATGGCCCTAGCCCTCACCCTCTGATCCAACAGGTCCCAGATGTGCTCAATGGGATTGAGATCCGGGCTCTTCGCTGGCCATGGCAGAACATGGACATTCCTGTCTTGCAGGAAATCACGCACAGAACGAGCAGTATGGCTGGTGGCGTTGTCATGCTGGAGGGTCATGTCAGGATGAGCCTGTAGGAAGGGTACCACATGAGGGAGGAGGATGTCTTCCCTGTAACGCACAGTGTTGACGAACCCTCCACCTCCAAATTGATCCCGCTCCAGAGTACAGGCCTCAGTGTAACGCTCATTCCTTTGACGATAAACGCAAATCTGACCATCACCCCTGTTGAGACAAAACCGCAACTCGTCAGTGAGGAGCACTTTTTGCCAGTCCTGTGGTCCAGCGACGGTGGGTTTGTGCCCATAGGCGATGTTGTTGCCGGTGATGTCTGGTGAGGACCTGCCTTACAACAGGCCTACAAGCCCTCAATCCTGCCTCTCTCATGCTATTGCGGACAGTCTGAGCACTGATGGAGGGATTGTGCATTCCTGGTGTAACTCAAGCAGTTATTGTTGCCATCCTGTACCTGTCCCGCAGGTGTGATGTTCGGATGTACCGCTCCTGTGCAGGTGTTGTTACACGTGGTCTGCCACTGCGAGGATGATCAGCTGTCCGTCCTGTCTCCCTTTAGCTCTGTTTTAGGCGTCTGACAGTACGGACATTGCAATTTATTGCCGTGGCCACATCTGCAGTCCTCACATGCCTCCTTGCAGCATGCCTAAGGCACGTTCACGCAGATGAGCAGGGACCCTGTGCATCTTTCCTTTGGTGTTTTTCAGAGTCAGTAGAAAGGCCTCTTTAGTGTCCTAAGTTTTCATAACTGACCTTAATTGCCTACTGTCTGTAAGCTGTTAGTGTCTTAACGACCCTTCCACAGGTGCATGTTCATTAATTGTTTATGGTTCATTGAACAAGCATGGGAAACAGTGTTTAAACCCTTTACAATGAAGATCTGTGAAGTTATTTGGATTTTTAAGAATTATCTTTGAAAGACAGGGTCCTGAAAAAGGGACGTTTATTTTTTTGCTGAGTTTAGTTACCAGTTCTGTCATCACACATCAAAGGAGAGGAAAAATGTTGAGAAGCAATATAAAGTAGATCCTTCAAACCTGCGCAGTAGTAGCCTATGGAAGTAGAAATGTTGGGGGATGGTGTTATTGGTGTGTTTGTGTATAATGTAGGCTACAAGCTTATGGGAAAAAGTCCTTCTCAGACAATAAACTTATTCCCTCAGTCAGTACATATGAGCAGTCTCTGCGTGAAGCCCGTCATTTAGCATAAATACAAGATAGGCCTGCTCTCGCTACTCCTGCTGCTGCCATGTAATGAGCCGTTTGGTTTTTCATGTCAGCAAACTTTGTCCAAACTTTGTTTTGGCAGCCAGAAAACAAATTTACCCAGTGATGTAGCAGTGAGCTTTTCCCGGACCGACCGGTGATACATAGAGGGACTGAGGGAGACAGTGACAATTGGAACGTCATTCCTGACGGAATTTACAGGAATTGAAGGAATTGAAAACTCTGCTTTCTAACATAAACTTTCAGCCAGGCATTTAGCCACAATGAATGGTTTAACAGGTGTTAAGAAGGTCCAAAAATGACAATGTTATAGCACACAATGAGGCCTACCTCTGGAACGTTTGTCTACGTTTTACCTACGTCAGTAACCTTTAGAAAGACAAGACACTGTTATTCCCTACACCGCAAGTAGGAAACAGTGTGGTCGTGTGTATGTTAAAACTGGCCTCAAAAATGTAAATGGATGTTACAAACATTGTAGAGAGTAAACTATGTTAAAGGCTACATTTGTAATGGACTTGAAATAATCAGCATAATTTTAGGCTATAATGTGTACCAGACCTGGGTCAAATACATTATGTCAAATACTTAAAATAATTGAGCTGTGCTTGATTTAGTTGGCCTCGTTCAATGGAACCAACAGAATAATCCCAAAAGTTCAAACTGTGTGAAATTAATTTATCATCGGTTCTAGGTGGCACATACTGCTAAAGCGGTTTCGAGCCCCCCTCACATAATACTTCTAGAGCGGCAGGAGGCCTAGTGGTTGGAGCTTTAGGCCATTAACCGTGAGTTTGCTGGTTCGAGTACCTAAACTGACAAGGTGAAAAATCTGTTGAAAAATCTGTCAATGTGCCCTTGAGCAAGACACTCAACCCTAATTAGCTCCACAGGTGCAGTACTACTATAGCTGACACTGTGAAACTGCACCTAACAGATGTAAATGACTATATATATATGTGTGTATATAACTACACAATCCCTAAGGCTAAAATGACCACTCTTTTAAAAGATTGTGTCATTTAGTAGTCAAATAGGCAATCACCTGAAAAAACGATGAATAATGCCAGACACTAAATCTGGTAGACCTGGGCCCAAATTATTAGAAATATTTCAAATACTTTGAGAGTTTACTTTAGCCTGTCTGGAGTGGCAGGTGGGCGAGGTTTGCACTTTCGGGTATTCTCCATTTGTTCCATTGCAACTGACAAGCTCAATCAAGCACAGCTCAAGTATTTGAAATGATTTTGAATACTATTTGAACCCAGGTCTGGACTGGTGATTTATGGTTTGGAACTCTGCTGAAGCATGGCTAACTGTCCAATAAATCTGACCAGACCTTTCTTCAGGAAAGCTTGAAGTGGGTCGGCCTGAAGCCTGGGAGGATGAACCCTAGACCAAACAATCAGGCCAGAGACAATCCCACCCCCTGGGCTTGCAATATGACATCATCTGTCTGGGTCTAGACAGAGCTGACTGTGGCCTTGCATACAAAAGCACACTGTGACCTCGTAGTGTCTAGGTAGTGCCAAAGGCACGGAACAGAAAATCACTGCACACTGAATGGCCCCTGTATTTACCTTTAGGGAACATAAAATAAACCTTACAAAAACTGTATTTGAGGTCCCTTAGCCACAGCATTCAAATGTTAGCCAGCTCTCTCCTCTTCACCCTGGCTACATCAGCAGCTGGTGCCTTCAGGGAAGGCTCCACCTCTGTCACAGCAGACACTCAACGGTCTCTAGAATGTAGCCTACAGCATAATATATATTCCAATCAAGGTGCACAAATAGAGAAACAAACATGGTAGTAGTACTGGGTACACATGTTGCTGCTTAACAAAATAGATCAGGGGAGACTGAGGCAAAGAGTGGTATGCTTTTTTAAAAAGTCAATAAACACATGGACAGTAAAATAGATGGTAACCATCATGCCTGTGGGGAATGCCTTTAGAGTTGGCACCCTGTGAGGTCAAGTCAGGTGAGTTTGTTTAAAAAATTGACTGTCTAAGTTTTGTACATACAGACTCTCTTGATCATTGGTGTTGCTACCATGCTGGGTTGTCATGTGTTTCTGCCATGCTATGTTGTCTTAGGTCTCTCTTTATGTAGTGTTGTCTCTCTTGTCGGGAGGTGTGTTTTGTTCTATATTTTTATTTATTTATTTTTAAATCCCAGCTCCCTTCCCTGCAGGAAGCCTATTGCCTTTTGGTAGGCCGTCATTGTAAATAAGAATTTGTTCTTAACTGGCTTGCCTAGTTAAATAAAGGTTAAATAAATTAAAATCATTGGGCCAAGTTGTCTGCAGGATAGCATCAAATGTTTCACTTCCTGCACTGGATTTGGAAACAGGAGACAAATGGCTGTGAGACATGGGTTTAATCCTAGACACATCAAAAGTGGGATGTATACGGAGGGTACAGGGCTAATGATCTTAGAGATGAGGCAAGGGCCAATAAATTAGGGGGACATTTTACGGGACTCCACCCAGAGGGGCAGATCTCGGATTGCCATACCCTCTGCCAGAGACGATGCTTGGGGTGCTGTGGCAGTCCGCCTGTCGTCGATACCTGGAGGTGGCCTTGAGAAGAGCCGACTGGAACCTCTTCCAGGTACGACAACAGCGGCGGACAAACATCTGAGCCTAGGGTATGCCGACCTCTTGCTCAGGGAAGAGAGTGGGCTGATAACCCAGGGAACACAAAGGGCGAGAGACCCCAGAGAGACCAGAGCAAGGAAGGGTGTTGCGGGCATATTCAACCCACACTAGTTACTGACTCCAGGTAGTGGGGTTTGGCGCAGACCAGGCAGTGAGTCGTTATCTCCAGGTCTTGGTTGGCTCACTCCGACTGGCCGTTGGACTGGTGTTGGAACCCGGAAGACAGGCTGGCCGAGGCCCCAATGAGTGTGCAGAACGCCTTCCAGAACCGGGACGAGAACTGAGGACCCCGGTTGGAGACCATGTCCACTGGGAGTACATGGATCTGGAAGACGTGATGCACCACGAGCTGGGCTGTCTCTTTGGGTAGCTTGGGGAGAGGAATGAAGTGGGCTGCTTTGGAAAACCGGTCCACTGCTGTCAGGATGGCGGTGTTGCCATCAGACGGGGGAAGGCCCCTGAAACCAGGGATGGTGAAGAACAGGCAGAGGTTGAAGGAGACCAGCCGGAGCTTGCCGGGAAGTTGTTCTGCACACAGATCATGCATGCGGCGACGAAAGCAGAGACATCAGGAACCATGGTAGGCCACCAAAAGCGTGGTCGCACAAAGGCCAGGGTCTGACGGGAGCCCGGGTGGCAGGCCAGCTTGGAGGAGTGGGCCCACTCCAGGACCGAGGAGCGGACAGTGTCAGGAACAAACATCTGGTTCTGAATGCATCTGAATGCTGCACCTCACGAACATGCTTCTCTATTCCCCTGCTGAGTGCCGTCGCAAGGATGGTCTCGGGTTCCGGGTTCATAGCGTGGGGCTATAGTGGCATGACAGCACATCCGGCTTGATATTCTTGGATCCCGGTCAGAATGAGAGGGAGAAGTTGAACAGGGTGAAAAGCAGGGCCCACCTAGCTTGCCTGGAATTGAGATGCTTGGCGGTGCGGAGATATTCCAGGTTCTTGTGGTCTGTCCACACAATGAACGGATGTTCCGCCCCCTCCAGCCAGTGCCTCCACTCCTCCAATGCCATCTTCACCGTGAGAAGCTCACAATTCCCCACATTGAAGTTCCTCTCCATGGCATTGAGGCCATGGGAGAAGAAGGCGCAGGTATGTAATTTGAGGTCCAGTGCAAAACTCTGGGACAGGACAGCCCCCATTCCGACATCCGAAGCATCGGCCTCCACCACAAACTGGCGGGACGGGTCTGGATGAACCAAGATGGGAGCTGTGGTGAAACGGTGTTTGAGATCCCGGAATGCCTGGTCAGCAGCTGGGGACCACGTGAGCGGAACCTTGGGAGAGGTGAGTGCAGACGGGGGAAGCCAGGGTGCTGTAACTCCAATCCACCACTGCTCTCACCTTCCCGGGATCCACCTGTACACTCCCTGCAGTGATGGTGTAACCCAGGAAGGGGATGGTGGACCGATGGAATTCGCACTTCTCTGCATCACAAAAAGCTGGTTCTCCGGGAGGCATTGGAGAACCTGTCGGACGTGGAGCACGTGTTCTTGGTGGAACAGGAGATAACGAGGATGTTGTCGAGGTACGTCATTCACCAGAGCCTGAAACCCAGCAGCGTTGGTAAGGCCAAATGGCATGACCAGATACTCGTAGTGACCACTGGCCATGTTGAAAGCAGTCTTCCACTCGTCCCCTTCCCGTATCTGCACCAGGTGGTAGGCGTTCCCGTTGGTCCAGCTTGGAGAACACGGTGGCCACCTGGAGAGGCTCGAAGGCTGGTGAGATGAGTGGTAGTGGGTAGCGGTTCTTCACCATGATGTCGTTGAGGCCCCGGGAGTCTGCACGGTACAGGGTTTTGTTCTTCTTCTGCACAAATAAAAACTCTGCGCTGGCGGGGTAGACAGAAGGATGGACGAACCCTGCCGCTAGGGAGTCCTCAATGTAGGTCTCCATAGCCTTGGTCTCTGGACCCGACAGAGAGTACAGTCGTCCCCGGGGCGGAGTGGTGCCTGGGAGAAGGTCAATCCCGCAGTCATAGGGTCGATGCGGCGGAAACGAAGTGTCCCGGGCTTTACTGAACACCTCCCGGAAGTCCTGGCACTCCGTGGGAATGGGGGAGAGGTCCGGGTCAACTTCCGAGCCCCCAGGAAGAGGGGGCAGGCTGTGCTGACTTCAGGCAATGAGCGTGGCAGAACGGCTCCAGCCCACGATGGCACCAGCAGACCAGTCAATAAGGGGATTGTGTCGCTGGAGCCAAGAAAATACTGTGGGAACCTGAGTAGACTTAATAAGCAGGAATTGGATCGTCTCGCTGTGGTTCCCTGATACACGTAGTTTGATGGGGGTGGTATTGTGGGTGACCCAGCCTATAGTGTGCCCGTCCAGTGCACTAACGCCCATGGGAATGGAGAGGGGCTGAGTAGGGATGCCCAGCTCGGACTCCAGGGTAGCATCCATTAAGCTCTCATCGGCCCTAGTATTGATGAGTTCCTGTTAGAGATTTCGACTGGTTCACCCAGAGCAAGATGGTATGAAAAGGGGTATAAGTAATGGGAGAAGAAAAGTTCTCTGAATGGCCCACCAGATTACTCGCTCCTATCGGTGAGCCTGGTCTTTTAGTGGACAGGTGGCCACAAAATGACCAGTAGTCCCGCAATACAGGCAACTCTTCGTGTGAAGCCTGTATAGCCGTTCGGCTGGGGACAGCCTCGCTCTGCCTAGTTGCATCGGCTTAGGAAGAGGTGAATTGGCAGACTTCGGGGGAACTCGGGTTCTCTCGGCAACGAAGCCGTCGGGGACTTTCGGGATGTCTCGGAGGCGAGGTGGAAGCCCTGGGCGAGGAGTGAAATCGAACCTCCTCTCCTTCCTTCGCGCTCATAGTCGCCCATCGATCCAAATGGTTAAGGCAATGAGCAGGTCAAGATCTGTTGGTAGTTCCCGGGCTGCAAGCTCGTCTTTTACTTCCTCCAATACTCTGTGCAGGAACGTGTCGAACAGCGCTTCCGTGTTCCAGGCACTCAGCTGCCAACGTGCGGAAACCACCGAATAGTCTGCCACACTGCAGGAGTCTTGCCGACGCTGGAGTCACTTCCGGGCAGCCGGAGACAAGCACAATGACAGGTGAAACAGATCACGGTGTGATACCAACGATACTGTAGAAGCCGCCTGCTCTTGCTTGGCAAACATATGGATCCATCCAACATGTGTTAATTCTGGCTTCTCACCAATCCAGAAAATGTTGCATCGACAAATGATCCGAAATTACTTAACTAAACCCAAGCCAGGTATCAGTATCACCTCTATCATTCTGCTAAGGACACAGAGTTTGGCTGAAAAGTTTAGACTACAATGGCCTTTGAACAACTGCAAAGTAGGCGTAGTAAAGGTGACAGGTAGCCTAGCAGTTAAGAGCATTGAGCCAGTAACCGGAATGTTGCTGGTTCGAATCCATGAACTGACTAGGTGAAAATTCTGTTGATGCAAGACGCTTAACCCTAATTTCTCCTGTAAATCGTTCTGGATCAAAGCTTCTGCTAAATGTAAAGTAGGTTAATCTCACTGTTAAACAGAGATGTCAATCTCAATCTCTGCTGTAATGTGCAACACATAAAAAATATTCCGTAGCGCTTGTCAAATAAATAAAAAATTCTCACATGCCAAATACAACGGGTGTAGATTTTAAAGTGAAATGCTTACTTACGAACCCTTTCCCAAGAATACAGAGTTAAAAAGTAAAAGTTTTAAAACAATAAAAAAGGAAATAGTACTGTAGCACAATAAAATATACAATAACGAGATTTCCGGTACTGACTCAATGTGTAGGGGTACGATGTAATTGAGGTAATTTGTACATGTAGGTTGGAGTAAAAGTGACGAGGTTATCAGGATAGATAATAAACAGAGTAGCAGCAGCATATTTAGAGAGTGTGTGTGTGTTGGAGTGTCATTGTAGTATGTGTTAGTGTGCTGGTAGAGTCCAGTGAAATTTGACTCGATTACAATTGGACGTCCAAATGTAACTAGCATATTTCCTCCAAACTGTGCTTGCCTCTGCCAGACATGATTGAAATCTGTAACCATTTCATTTAAAACACCAATATTTCATCTCAACCCAGCCCAGCCTGCATAGTCTGGCATGGATTCTTGAGACTTGAAAGTGATTTCAAGAACAACAGCCAAACACAAGACATGATGGGGGAATTTCTAAGAGAAGCTTGCTCGCCAAGTCAAAGTGCATCAAGCTACATTGAAGTATAGCCTAATTCTGAACTCTAAAGTTGAATATCCCTCATGCTTAGATTGTCATCTATGGGCCATGTGATTATGTAGCCTGCCCTGGACCCATACTGTATCCCATACTGTTATGTACCCCAATCAACCCCATATGCAAATATTACACAATAAAACAACTTATTATACTGTAACAAATGTAGCAGATTTATTACATTAGCAAACAAAAAATACAAAATGCATGCCTAAATTTTGTTCAGATAGTTTTACTTAAAGATTGTACTGCATTATACTGGTAACAACTACAAGTGACTAAACTGTTAGCTCTAAAGCCATATATGGGACCATATCTATGTTCTCTCAGCCCTATGTTCCCTGAGTTCTATGTTCCCTCAGCCCTATGTTCCCTCAGTTCCCTCAGTCCTATATTCCCTCAGTTCCCACAGCCCTATGTTCCTTCAAAAACCCACAGCCCTAAATTCCCTCAGTCCTATGTTCCCTCACTCCATGTTCACTCAGCCCCATATTCCCTTAGCCCTATGTTCCCTCACCCCATGTTCCCTCTGCCCAATTTTCCCCGCACCCTATGTTTCCTCAGTTCTATCTTCTAAACCAGGGATCGGCAACCCCAATGAGAGGAATAACCTTTTTTTAAATTATCTTAATATCTAGTATTTTTGGAGCTACACGGGGGGGGACATTAAAGACAAGAACTTGATATTATTTTGATATTTTTCACATCTTTGATGTAAACAGGTATTTTGATCCACTGTTGCACGAACAAATAAATAAGGACCATTTGGTACAGGAAAATCATCCTTGCATGTTCCTCTTCCTCTGATCATATCTGAACTGCTCTTTCCTTATTAATCTTATCCTGATTTAGATTATGTTTGTATTTTGGAAGCAACTGAATTGCAAAGTTGTCAGATGTGCACACTGGTGGCTTCTGCAGTGACTTTAGGGTTCATATAGACATTGGCCGGTCAAATTCAAGGACTTTAAAATCATTTTTCAAGTACTTAATTATTATTTTCAAAGGCCTACATTTTATAGTAAATTGTTGTAATATACAGTGCATTCAGACCCCTTGACTTTTTCCACATTTTGTTACGTTACAACCTTATTCTAAAATGGATTACAGTTTTTTTCCCTCATCAATCTACACACAATACCTCATGATGACAAAGCAAAAATAGTTTTTCAGAAATGTTTGCGGAAATATCACATTCACATAAGTATTCAGACACTCAGTACTTTGTTGAAGCACCTTTTGGCAGCAATTACAGCCTTGAGTCTTCGTGGGTATGATGCTGCAAGCTTGGCACAACTGTATTTGGGAAGTTTCTCCCAATCTTCTCTGCAGGTCCTCTCAATCTCTGTCAGGTTGGATGGAGAGTGTCGCTGCACAGCTATTTTCAGGTCTCTCCAGAGATGTTCGATCGGGTTCAAGTCAGGGCTCTGGCTGGGCCTCTCAAGGACATTCAGAGACTTGTCCCGAAGCCACTCCTGCGTTATCTTGGTTGTGGGCTTAGGGTTGTTGTCCTGTTGGAAGGTGATCCTTCGCCCTGGTCTGAGGTCCTGAGCGCTCTGGAGCAGGTTTTCATCAAGGATTTCTCTGTACTTTGCTCTGTTCATCTTTCCCACAATCCTGACTATTCTCCCAATCCCTGCCGCTGACAAACATCCCCACAGCATGATGCATGCTTCACTGTAGGGTTGGTGCCAGGTTTCCTCCAGACATGACGCTTGACATTCAGGTCAAAGAATTCAATCTTGTCCTTCTGGAAGGTTCTCCCATCCCCACAGAGGAACTCTGGAGCTCTGTCAGAGTGACCATCGGGTTCTTGCTCACCTCCCTGATCAAGGCCCTTCCCCTCCGATTTCTCAGTTTAGCCGGGCGGCCACATGTTAGATATTGCTGCACTGTCGAACTAGAAGCACAAGCATTTCACGACACTCGTAATAACCAAATCAAATCAAATGTATTTATATAGCCCTTCGTACATCAGCTGATATCTCAAAGTGCTGTACAGAAACCCAGCCTAAAACCCCAAACAGCAAGCAATGCAGGTGTAGAAGCACGGTGGCTAGGAAAAACTCCCTAGAAAGGCCAAAACTTAGGAAGAAACCTAGAGAGGAACCAGGCTATGTGGGGTGGCCAGTCCTCTTCTGGCTGTGCCGGGTGGAGATTATAACAGAACATGGCCAAGATGTTCAAATGTTCATAAATGACCAGCATGGTCCAATAATAATAAGGCAGAACAGTTGAAACTGGAGCAGCAGCACGGCCAGGTGGACTGGGGACAGCAAGGAGTCATGTCAGGTAGTCCTGAGGCATGGTCTTAGGGCTCAGGTCCTCCGAGAGAAAGAGAGAATTAGAGAGAGCACACTTAAATTCACACAGGACACCGAATAGGACAGGAGAAGTACTCCAGATATAACAAACTGACCCTAGCCCCCCGACACATAAACTACTGCAGCATAAATACTGGAGGCTGAGACAGGAGGGGTCAGGAGTCACTGTGGCCCCATCCGAGGACACCCCCGGACAGGGCCAAACAGGAAAGATATAACCCCACCCACTTTGCCAAAGCACAGCCCCACACCACTAGAGGGATATCTTCAACCCCCAACTTACCATCCTGAGACAAGGCTGAGTATAGCCCACAAAGATCTCGGCCACGGCACAACCCAAGGGGGGGGGCGCCAACCCAGACAGGATGACCACATCAGTGACTCAACCCACTCAGGTGGCGCACCCCTTCCAGGGACGGTATGAGAGGGCCCCAGTAAGCCAGTGACTCAGCCCCTGTAATAGGGTTAGAGGCAGCGAATCCCAGTGGAAAGAGGGGAACCGGCCAGGCAGAGACAGCAAGGGCGGTTCGTTGCTCCAGAGCCTAACATCTGCTAACCATGTGTATGTGACCAATAAAATTGGATTTGATTTGAAGTCAACGGTGATCTGTCAGAACCTGAGAGTAGCCTTTTGGACATCAATGTTGAATTCAAGAGTGATCTGTCAGAACCCGAGAGTATCTATTTGGACGGCAACATTCCACAAGAGAAAAGTGATCGAACTGGGTAGGTACCTCTTTGGTTGGCATACAAATCTGAGCACTTGCATATCTCTTAGGGATTGAGATTGAAAATGTAAGTGACATCGCACTAACACGTAAGAATTATACTATTCTGTGAATGGAACTCAATATGGGGTCATTCAGAGTGAAAATTGAACTATTCTTGTCATTAGGTTTGTGGCGGTCTAATTGTGCACTTATTTCAGTGATGGCATTGTGAAGACGAGGATCCCGAGGCACAGCCTGGCTCCTCTATCATGGCAGTGAATGGAACTGGGTAAGGGGTTATTCAGAGGGAAAAATGTATCTATTCTTCTGTTAGGAGTGTGTATCGGAGGCGAAGTCAGGTGCAGGAGAGCAGAGTGTAGTGAACAGGCGCATTTTTTATTAAGGTCAAAATGACAGCACAAAATAACAAAGTGTACCCAAAACACGGAACATAGACAAAAAGTAATGCGGGTAACAATGAGAGACTACTGGAAAGTGAATAGCATTTTCTCCCTCTTCCTTTGATTGATTGATAAATATATTTGATTGATATCAGCAGATTCATTAAATGAAAGATGTACAGCATTGATTGTTCCATCATATGGGTGTGTGAACTGCTCCTATTGTTAAATCAATATCAATGAATTGGAAATGGTGACCACTCAGAGAAATACATTGATATTATTTCTAACTGTTCCAAACTGAATATCCCTCATGCTTAGACTGACACCTAGAGGCCATGGGATGCTCTGTAAATGATGGTTGATAAAACCACAGAAGCCATAATGAGCTCAGGGGTGATTAGCTTTTGCCCTGATAGATTTGAGAGGGTGGACGCATCGGCGGAAATGGAGTCCCTAGAGAAAGCAAGAACAAGGTTCAGGAGTAGTGCAGTATTATCATAAGTAGACGTATACTTGGAAAACAGGAGGAATGGAGGGAGAAAGAGGGAGAGGACGTCTAAGAGAAAGAGGAAGAAGAGGGTGAGTTTGAGTCGGATAGAAATGGTGTGAAAAAGGGAGATGGTTTGTTAAAGACGAATGGTAGAAAGTGTAAGCAGAGGGAGCTGAAGACAGGAGGAGAAATGGAAGTGAATGAGGGTGAAGTATCAGAGGTGGTAGGTGTGGTGAAGTTATCGGAGTTTATGACAGTAGGAGAGAAGTTTATGGAAAAAGTGGACTCTTGTCCTTTGGCTGATCCATTTGTGGTTTCACGGTGGGTGAAAAAAGAGTTTGGTAATATGGAATTGGTGAGGGTAACCAGAAGTGGTCTATTGATAATTGTTTGTGTTTCTGTTGGTCAGAGGGAGAACGCGCTCTGAATAAAAAAATTGGGAGCAAGAAAAGTGAATTGTTTCGCTCCCAAGAAAAGGGCACCAATGAAAAAAGTTATAACTGGGGTAGCATTAAATATAAAAGTTGACCAAAATATAAAAGTTGACCAGCTAAGGGGAAATATCCAGGTGTATTTGATGTTCGTCATTCGATGCGACGCAGACAGAGTGGCGAGAGTGGGGAAATAATTATTGTCTGTTCTATAGTTTTGAAGATGAGTCTTTGCCCGACAAAGTGAAGTTAGGATACAGTGGAGCAAAAAAGTATTTAGTCAGCCACCAATTGTGCAAGTTCTCCCACTTAAAAAGATGAGGCCTGTAATTTTCATCATAGGTACACTTTAACTATGACAGACAAAATGAGAAAAAAAATCCAGAAAATCACATTGTAGGATTTTTAATGAATTTATTTGCAAATTATGGTGGAAAATAAGTATTTGGTCACCTACAAACAAGCAAGATTTCTGGCTCTCACAGACCTGTAACTTCTTCTTTAAGAGGCTCCTCTGTCCTCCACTCGTTACCTGTATTAATGGCACCTGTTTGAACTTGTTATCAGTATAAAAGACACCTGTCCACAACCTCAAACAGTCATACTCCAAACTCCACTATGGTCAAGACCAAAGAGCTGTCAAAGGACACCAGAAACAAAATTGTAGACCTGCACCAGGCTGGGAATACTGAATCTGCAATAGGTAAGCAGCTTGGTTTGAAGAAATCAACTGTAGGAGCAATTATTAGGAAATGGAAGACATACAAGACCACTGATAATCTCCCTCGATCTGGGGCTCCACGCAAGATCTCACCCCGTTGGGTCAAAATGATCACAAGAACGGTGAGCAAGAATCCCAGAACCACACGGGGGGACCTAGTGAATGACCTGCAGAGAGCTGGGACCAAAGTAAACAAAGCCTACCATCAGTAACACTACGCCGCCAGGGACTCAAATCCTGCAGTGCCAGACGTGTCGCCCTGCTTAAGCCAGTACATGTCCAGGCCCGTCTGAAGTTTGCTAGAGAGCATTTGGATGATCCAGAAGAAGATTGGGAGAATGTCATATGGTCAGATGAAACCAAAATATAACTTTTTGGTAAAAACTCAAATCGTCGTGTTTGGAGGACAAAGAATGCTGAGTTGCATCCAAGGAACACCATACCTACTGTGAAGCATGGGGGTGGAAACATCATGCTTTGGGCCTGTTTTTCTGCAAAGGAACCAGGACGACTGATCCGTGTAAAGGAAAGAATGAATGGGGCCATGTATCGTGAGATTTTGAGTGAAAACCTCCTATCAGCAAGGGCATTGAAGATGAAATGTGGCTGGGTCTTTCAGCATAACAATGATCCCAAACACACAGCCCGGGCAACGAAGGAGTGGCTTCGTAAGAAGCATTTCAAGGTCCTGGAGTGGCCTAGCCAGTCTCCAGATCTCAACCCCTGAAAATCTATGGAGTGAGTTGAAAGTCCGTGTTGCCCAGCAACAGCCCCAAAACATCACTGCTCTAGAGGAGATCTGCATGGAGGAATGGGCCAAAATACCAGCAACAGTGTGTGAAAACCTTGTGAAGACTTACAGAAAACGTTTGACCTCTGTCATTGCCAAAAAAGGGTATATAACAAAGTATTGAGAAACTTTTGTTATTGACCAAATACTTATTTTCCACCATAATTTGGAAATAAATAAATTAAAAATCCTACAATGTGATTTTCTGGATTTTTTTTTCTCATTTTGTCCGTCATAGTTGAAGGGTGCCTATGATGAAAATTACAGGCCTCCCTCATCTTTTTTAAGTGGGAGAACTTGCACAATTGGTGGCTGACTAAATACTTTTTTGCCCCACTGTATATAAATTATCCTGTACGAGATTATGTGCTGAATGCCTTGAGAGACTAGTCAAGGAGCATATCACCTCCACCCTACCTGACACACTAGACCCACTCCAATTTGCTTCCTGCCCCAATAGGTTCACTGACGATGCAATCGCCATCACACTGCACACTGCCCTATCCCAGCTGGACAAGAGGAATACCTATGTAAGAATGTTGTGCATTGACTACAGCTCTGCATTTAATACCATAGTACCCTCCAAACTCGTCATTAAGCTCGAGACCCTGGGTCTCGACCCCACCCTGTGCAACTGGGTCCTGGACTTTCTGATGAGCCGCCCCCAGGTGGTGAAAGTAGGAAACAACATCTCCACCTCGCTGATCCTCAACACTGGGGCTCCCTGTTCTCCTACTCCCTGTTCACCCATGACTGCGTGGCCATGCACGCTTCCAACTCAATCATCAAGTTTGCAGACAACACTACAGTGGAAGGCTTGATTACCAACAACAACGAGACGGCCTACAGAGAGCAGGTGAAGGCCCTCGGAGTGTGGTGTCTCACTCAACGTCAACAAAACAGAGGAGATGATCGTGGACTTCAGGAAACAGCAGAGGGAGCACCCCCCTATCCACATCGACGGGCCAGTAGTGGAGAGGGTAGAAAGTTTTAAGTTCCTCGGCGTACACATCATGGACAAACTGAAATGGTTCACCCCCACAGACAGCGTGGTGAAGGAGGCACTTCAGGAGGCTGAAGAAATTTGGCTTGTCACCGAAAACACTCACAAACTTTTACAGATGCACAATCGAGAGCATCCTGTCAGGCTGTATCACCGCCTGGTACAGCAACTGTTCCACCCACAACCGCAAGGCTCTCCAGAGGGTAGTGCGGTCTGCAGAACGCATCACAGAGGACAAGCTACCTGCCCTCCAGGACACCTACATTACCTGATGTCACAGGAAGGCCAAAAAGATCATCAAGGACAACAACCACCCAAGCCACTGCCTGTTCACCCCGCTATCATCCAGAAAGCGGGGTCAGTACAGGTGCATATAAGCTGGGACCAAGAGACTGAAAAACAGCTTCTATCTCAAGGCCATCAGACTGTTAAACAGCCATCACTAACATAGAGAGGCTGCTGTCAACATACAGACTCAAATCTCTTGCCACTATAATAAATGGACTTAATAAAGGTATCACTAGTCACCTTAAATAGCGCCACTTTAAAAATATTTACATATCCTACATTACATATGTATATACTGTTCTATACCATCTACTGCATCTTGCCTAAACCTATCATTAGTCACTTTAAATAACGCAACTTTAATCATGTTTACATATCCTACATTACTCATCTCATATGTACAGTATATACTGTTCTATACCATCTACAGCATCTTGCCTATGCTGCACAGCCATCGCTCATCCATATATTTATATGTACATATTCTTATTCATCCCTTACATTTGTGTGTGTATAAGGTAGATGTTGGGAATTTGTTACATTACTTGTTAGATATTACTGCATTGTCGGAACTAGAAGCACAAGCATTTTTCTACCCTCCATGAACATCTGCTAACCATGTGTATATAACCAATAAAATTTGATTTGATTTGAGGGTGGTGTTATTTGTATTTTATATCATTTTGAGATTAGTGAGTGTAGTGTTAGAAGGGTATTTATTTAGTACATTTTTATTTTTCAAGCAAAGTATAAGGGAGTTGTACTGCAGTCCAGTAGGTGGCGGTAATGCAACAAATTGGATGCCAACTGCCGTTGAACCTCATAGAAGAAGAAGAAGAAGCTTTTGCCCTTGTCTTCGTAACTTTCAAACTGTACTCTGAACATGCGATGTATGAAAAATTACAAAAAAGTAACTTGTTCCCCATCCCACCATTCTCCATTAGTCATTAAACGTCACATGTACCATAATGAAAACAATTAAACGTATTTAATGTTGTTGCTTGCCAATTGCCAAGATATTAATCAAATGATCTACTTATTTAAATCAACGTATACTTTTGGAGAAATGTCTGAAATGCTGAAACGCAACGCTCATAGAGTTCATTGTCTAGAGAGGGCTGATGTCACGGTGTACCATACCAATCCCTTCATTCATTAGACCGCCATCAGCCATTATCGTTCCAAGTGGCAACATGGTAGACGTGGATATCATCGTGAACAAGTTTGTGGCACTTTGGAGGATACCGTTTGTCCGTCTTAAATTGCCGTGGACTTTCTTGGTTCTTTCCATTGTGGGATCCCTTGTCAAGTCGACACAGCTCGTCCCGGAGACATATTTTAGCAACAGCAGAAATGTTCTCAATATGTAAGTAGAGTCAGCTAACGCTACCGGTTAGCAAACTATAGAAAGAAAGCTCGCTAACTGTAGAAAGCTCGCTAGCTAGGTAACGTTAGCTTGCGAAGTGTCAAACCCTTGCGAGCACAGCCACGACTAGGGCCAAACGCCAGTGTTATTCAGTTAAACAGGCGAGTTCGCTAACTTATATCCCCAGTTCGTCTTTTCGTATTTATTTAACGTTACAATACAAGGAGGAGCAACATAGAGGTTAGCTAACTACAACCACTTACCAAATGTATCTTACCCCATTCATAAACACTAACGTTAAATACTTTTAGCGATAGCTATGGTATAGTATCTACTGAGATGGGGAATTTTGTTAATAGTCCCGATGCCTACACTTAACATTAACAGTAACTGGCTTTTTTATTTGAAGGGGCATATAAACACAGGTTTAGAAAGCAATGATTATTGACGTTTTCTAAACGTTACAACACCACATTGGAGTTTACACGGAGCCAAATGTGGGCGAACGTAATGGGTGAAAACCCTACATACGGCTAGACACTTGTCAGCAAGCAAGTTTGCCTGTGTAGTCTGATTATCAACGGTCTGTGCTACATCTTACATGACCACTTCCTATATCTCTTTCAGGTATTTTGTCAAAGTGTCCTGGGGCTGGACTTTATTGCTGTTGACCCCATTCATCTTCCTCATATACTACAAAGACAGCTTGACCTTTGCCCTCCGGCGAATGAGCTCATTGGTGGTGGCCACAGCCATTTGGTACACCTTCACCGAGACCTTCTTCTACATTGAAGATGCCACAGGTACATGCCACAGGGATCAAGTCCCTCATAAAGAATTCACCACAAAGTGGAGATGCAGGAATGCTGGGGGTCAATGGGACGGCTATGACATCTCAGGACACTCGTTCATTCTCTCGTACTCTGCACTTATCATTGCTGAAGAAATGGCACCTATGGCTACCATGGAGAGGAATCGGAACATTGTTCTTGATCTGTTATATGTGTCCCTTAATGGAATAGTATTCATCTGGATATGGATGTTTATGTGTACCTCTGTGTATTTTCATAATTTTTGGCAGAACGGTCTCGGGACTGTTTTTGGAATTCTGGCATGGTTTGTCACGTATCGGGTATGGTATCCAAAGCCCTTATCGCCTGGTCTTCCACTTAAGCCCACAAAGCAGAGTTGACTCGCTTAAAATCAGCACTACTTAGTACTAGGCTAAACATCCTACTCCCGCACTCCTGTGTGGCTCTGCAACATTTGGCACCTTCAAAACATTACATTTAAAAACATTGACATTCTTCTGAGGGTCAGTGTTGACCGTTGTTGCTATTTAAAGTTGTCTTTCCTTCAGAAGGGTAATTTTGGACAGGGGTCCGGGGTTGGTTTGCATGCAGTCCCTACTCCCTATGTGGCCGTAGGCAGCTGGTGTTCTTAAAATGACTCTGAAGTAATCTGAGATCATTGCAGTGCATGGCGTTGACGTCTCGGTTCAGGCCTATCGGCTAGCTAGTCTTCTCCAGAGTTGGGGTCCATACCATTACTTCCTGAATTGAAAAAGGAATTCACCCAAACCTGAAGAAAATAATAATAATTCACCCCACTCTGGTGGTCATGGTGTAATTTTTTGTTTTATGTTTTTGGCTTCAAATGTTTTATTTGTGTGGAAATATTTATTGTAGAGAAATGTATAAAGTAGCTTAATTTGTTTATCAATGGCAAATGTAGTGAACACTACATTTACAACGAGATACTGTAAGGCTGATCTGTAAGGTATTTTGAAGGTAAGGTATTGTGGTTTGCCTACAAAATTATTGTAACACACAACCCTCCAAATAAAAATGAGATCAGTTCTGGAGCTAGTTGTACAGATTGCCAGATGTCTCAAATGTCCAGCAGCTCTCAATCAGCATTGCTTTATTCATAAGGCCGAAATACAGTCAGCCAAAATTGTAGCCTAGCTATTTCATTTTGATATACAAATCATTAAGGACAACACACAATTCTTTCCAGAACCAAAGGATTCTAATCATATCAATGCTACTACTAGCTATAGGTGCATTTGTTTATTCTCAGCACTACCTAGGGACATGGAATATTGAGTATGATGTACAAGTACATTTATTGCGAATTTAATTGTATTTTAAGTAGATTGCATGACTGTGCACTCAAATAAACTTCTTAACAATGAGGATTTTGTCTGTTTTGATTGTGAGAAAAAAATATTAGAAAAGAATAGAGAAATTACATTCAATTTAAGTGTTGAAATAAGTTTATATTCTCCAATTTCTATTTTTCAATTTCATAATACATTTTTTTGTTGATGGCAACTGAAGAAATTAAGGCTTATGAACAAACATAGTGCACTCTAAATAAATGCATGTTTATAAAAATAAGAAATACTATTGTGTAATATGCCCACAAATAATGACTAAGAGTACTCAACTTGATGAATTCATTGTCTCGAGAGTTCTGTGAGCCATATGAATTACAGACCTTATTTGCAGGGATTCATTTTTCAGTTGTAAGAAGTAGATCATTATCGGTGACAATAGTGCTTGTTCTAATGAAACATCTACAAGCCTTGACAATGATAGGCTGGTTATGGAAAAGTGATTTCTCAATTGGTCTCTGACATTTCACCCAGACAGTGTTACAGTTTATGTGTCAGTGAAAGTCCCAGGAGAAGCCACAATAGTGCAAGAAGAAAAAACAAATGAAGTGGATTGTAGACACTTGTGTTAAACTACTGTATGGCTAATAATGAAAGACCATGTATGTATAAGTTGAGTACTAGGCAAACTGTCAAATGTGTTACCTTGCTTACTTCCAACTTTAAAAACAGCTTCAACTTAAAATATTCAGACCTGTGCCATTTTATGTTATTGTTCTTCTACAGGTGACTGCTGGAGTCATGTTCTTTCCATTATATAGATCTCCAAAGCTCAACATATTGTGAATCATTTTGTTTTTACAGTTCTTCTGCACAGAATTTTTTTTTTTTTTGTCACCAACAAACACAAACGTGATGATGAACTGTAACTTCTCAACTTCCAGTTTTCAGACAAACTTGTAGGTCTGGTTTCCCAGACAAAGAATAAACCTAAACCTTGTCCTAAACTAAACAGTTATTTCAATGAAGATTCTCCATTGAGTATGCTATTTAGTACGGGACTAGGCTTTATCTGTGTCGAGGAAACCGGCCCCAAGTGTGTCTTGACAAGGAGAAGTAATAAAAGTGAAACCATTAGGTAGGGCCAAATCCAAAAATTGCCCTCTATTCCTTACCTAGTGCACTAGTTTTGACCAGAGCCATATGGGCCCTTGTCAACATGAGTGCACTACATAGCGAACAGGGTCCAATTTAGGACATAGATATCCCACACAGCTGACACATTGCTAATGAAACATTGGTCATTGTCTTTGGTTCAGAATCCTCTTCCAGGCCCCATCTCAGTAGTAATCAGCCACGCAGTCTGTTAACAACCATCTGCACAGTTACTCTGTTCACTCAAAGTGAATGAATCTCAAGTCTTTTCTCTTCCTCAAAACACCTTGAAAAGAAAAAGTATATTTCTCAGTTGTTTCCCATGCCTTGACAAGGAGTGGACGGATGTTTAAGCAATTGAAATAGAGCTGAAGATCCAAGATTCCTCAGCTCTGCTCGTTTAATGCTCTCCTGTCTCCTCGATTCCCTCTGACATTTTGAAAAGGAGTGAGGTAGAGGACGTGAGGAAAGACTTTTGAGAAAGAGATTCTGGTTCTGTTGAAAAACAGAACTGGAGCTTTCCTGTGTTGCATCTTGTCCTGTGTTTCTTTTTTACCCCGACCTCATTTAAATATAAATAAATCCTTGTAATCATACAATGCAAACCCTGCTAACGTTCCACATTCGTCTGTGTACATGCTAGTACTCCTGAATAGAGGGGAACATTGTATATTCAGTCAGACTCCAGAGGGGGGTTTTATAAGAGGTTTAGGTTTTAGAAGTTTAAGTTAAATACCTAGTTATACCAGTCATATAACAAAATAAACAAAAAGGTTAGTTAGCTGAACTGGAATCAAAAAAATGTCAGCTATCCATGTGAGTATTTAACTGAACAATGTAGAATTTCATAAGCACTCTATAGGGGCACTGTTAAAGGCCACTGACTGATTCCCCGCTCAATATTGTGGAGGGCTCAATTTACCCTTTTACTATTTCTCCATCATACCTCTGACTTTCAAGGATCAGTTTATGATCAGTTCAAAGCTGTGGTGTGAGAAATGAGAATCACCTTTTATTAATGAATGAATGGATGGAGCGCATATGTTTTCGTGGTGCTCTAAAGGTAGTGTCTGTATTTGGTTGGTTCAGCCGATCCCAAATCATTCCTGAACCATTCCCTCTGGCCCAATGTTTGCATATCTGAAGGGTCTGGGTAGGTATAAGCAGTGTCGTCGTGGAGCATATAGATCTGCAAACAACAGTTATGGCCAAGGGATAGGGAGCTAATTGGGACTGACTGGATGTCTTGCTATCGTAACGTCTCATCTGGCAGTTTTTGGCAGCACAGGAAGTATCCGAAGTTCAGTATCAGTGTTCATCATGTCAATTGACTGGGTTTTAATAACGGAAACCCCAGGCCAACAGAGGAGTGAAGGGCAATAGGTGAATGCCAAAACAATGATGGAAAATTGTATTAAAGGGGATATTTCTGGATGTCACCAATAAGGCCCTTTATCATCTTCCCCAGAGTCAGATGAACTCGTGGATACCATTTTTATGTCGCTGCGTGCAGTTTGAATGAAGTTGCTAACTAGCGTGAGTGCAATTGCTTGCTAGCGTTAGCGCAATGACTGGAAGTCTAATGGTGTCTGTTAGCTTCCAGTCATTGTGCTAACGCTAGTTAGCATTGGCTCGCAAAACTACCTCAAGCTTCCTTTATACTGGATACGTTGACATAAAAATGTTATCCACAAGTTCATCTGACTCTTGGGAAGTAGATAAAGGACCTCATTGTCAAAATCCAGAAATATCCCTTTAATAAATCTTTAGTACATGCAGATTGTGGATGAGCCCCACTTTGGGTATGGTGATGCAATGTCAAAACATTATGTCTGGCTCTCATATGTTGGGAATATGACCATAATTCAATATAACTGAACCTAAAGCATGTCTCCAAAATGAGCTAATGAGAAAGTAACATGTTGATCGATAGACCAGAAATGAAATAGATGAAGGCATTGAATACCAGAAAAAATTGCTGTTAAGAATTCCTTTGTGTATGGAATGTTTGTATATTCTTTGTTCACCCAGGTAAGTAATAGTGTTCTCTATATAGATTCATATTTTCCTGCTGTCGTAAAACATTACAGAAAAGTTGAAACGTCACACAAATACACAGACATTTAACACAAGGAGGTGGGGGCGTTCACTAAACATATTTCTTTTTTAAAAACCAATAGGCAAAGTATCCCATCCCTCCCAGAGAGCCCATGAGGAAAGAGGCCCCGAAAAAAGATGGTGGCTTCTTTTTTACCATTCGGAATGCGTTAGGTAGAACTGCTGACAGGAGGGTTGTGTGGATGTCGCCCAAAACCTTGCGGAAAGCGTAGCGTTTTTGCACCCGCTCGAAAAAGGACTGGAGGTTGGGTCGGCTGCCGTCCTCCCAGTATTTCTTTGAGAGTCCCAAGAACTTAAGCCTGTGCAACAAGGCTCCCAGGCAGACATCAGCTAGTGTAAATTCAGGTCCACATAGCCACAACTCACACTTTTGACCTGCCAAAGGGAAAAGAAAACATCATACTGTAGCAGAGTGGTATGAAGTAGCCTTGTCCCAGATATGTGTGCTGTCTTGTCAACTCTTGTATGACCATAGTACAGTGGCAAGAAAAAGTATGTGAACCCTTTGTAATTACCTGGATTTCTGCATTTATTGGTCTTCAAATTTGATCCGATCTTCATCACAACAATAGACAAACATAGTTTGAGGTTGTGTCAGCTACAGACCTATGAAATCTCTGGAACATGCTAACATCTCTGTTGACGAGACTACGATACGTAAAACACTGAACAAGAATTGTGTTCATGGGAGGACACGGAAGAAAGAAAAAAAACATTGCTCAGGTCTGAAGTTTGCCAAGGTCCACCTGGATGTTCCAAAGCACTACTGACAAAATATTCTGTGGACAGTTGAAACTAAAGTTGAGTTGTTTGGAAGGAACACACAACACTGTGTGGATAAAAAAAGGCATAGCACACCAACATCAAAACCTCATCCCAACTGTAAAGTATGGTGGAGGGAGCATCATGGTTTGGGTCTGCTTTGCTGCCTCAGGGCCTGGACAGCCTGCTATCATTGACAGAAAAATAAATTCCCAAGTTTATCAAGACATTTTGCAGGAGAATGTTAGGCTATCTGTCTGCCAATTGAAGCTCAACCGAAGTTGGGTGATGCAACAGGACAATGACCCAACAACAGACTGGCTTCAACAGAAGAAAATACACCTTCTGGAGTGGCCCAGTCAGAGTCCTGACCTCAACCTGATTAAGATGCTGTGGCATGACCTCAAGAGAGCAGTTCACACCAGACATTCCAAGAATATTGGTGAAATGAAATAGTTTTGTAAAGAGGAATGGTCCAAAATTCCTCCTGACCGTTGTGCAGGTCTGATCTGCAACTACAGAAAACGTTTGGTTGAGGTTATTGCTGCCAAAGGAGGGTCAACCAGTTATTAAATCCAAGGGTTCACATACTTTTTCCACCATGCACTGTGAATGTTTACATGGTGTGTTCAATAAAGACGTGAAAATGTATAATTGTTTGTGTGTTATTAGTTTAAGCAGACTGTGTTTGTCTATTGTTGTGACCTAGATGAAGATCAGATCAAATTTTATGACCAATTTATGCAGAAATCCAGGTATTTTCAAAGGGTTCACATACTTTTTCTTGCCACTGTATTTGTAGTTGGCAAGATAGAACAGATCTGGAACCAGGCTAGGAAAATAAAACAGAATATGTTTGGTAATGTCTGAACTGAAGGACATAAACATAAATAACATGGCAACAGTAAACATGTCGTCCCCCACAAATGGGCCCCACCCCGTGTAACTAACAAATTTCAGTTAATTACTATATCTTCCGCCTTGGGCCAATGAGTGTAATTCTGTAAATACCGGATCGCCATGGCAAGACACATCATTCACCCAAGTTTCGTCAAAATCAGGCCAGCGCTGTCTGAGATATTGCGTCTGACAATCATATGGACAGAGGCAGGTCCACAGTCCCCTCCCCGATTTCATCGAGGGGGACAATAATCTCCCCTTACCTTTATACTCGATTTTCCTCTTTTCTAGCTCGGCCTCCACCTGATCTAGTACCATCGCCAACTCGCCAAGGATCTTCTTCAGGTAGCTGACATTGTCATGGTCCAATATTTTTGCCTGTGAGCACAAGAGTAATCCTATATCACAATACAGTACACGCGCTTCAGCTCTCTGCGGTTCCATTCTGTGAGCTTGTGTGGCCTACCACTTTGCTCCTAGACGTTTCCACTTCACAATAACAGCACTTACCGTTGACCGGGGCAGTTCGAGCAGGGCAGAAATTTGACAAACTGACTTGTTGGAAAGATGGCATCCTATGACGGAGCCACGTTAAAAGTCACTGAGCTCTTCAGTAAGGCCATTCTATTGTCAATGTCTGTCTATGGAGAATACATGGTTTATGCTCAATTTTATACACCTGTCAGCAACGGGTGTGGCAGAAATAGCCAAATCCACTCATTTGAAAGGGTGTCCACATACTTTTGTATATATAGTGTATGTGAAACCCATCTCCATCTCTATGCCTATATTCAGTCTCACACCATGGATAGCCTCTCACGGGCCAATACCTCTTGGAAGATCACATGAAACATACATGGACAACATCTGCCGAGACACTGGTCTCAACAGAAGACCTACCAGTTATCATGTGCTATGTCATCGTCTGGCACAAGCAAGTAACTAATCATGTCTGTGTCCCCTTGGAATACAATAACAGAGGAAAATAAACCTATTTGTAACAGTGGTAACAACAGTGGTAAATAAACATATTTTTATATTAGTACTGACTAAAGATAGGAAGAGCCAAGCCATTAAAGGGAAACCATTTGTTTGAGCCAGCAGGTTGGCCCTGGCAGTAGCAGCTATTCATGTTGATATATTATGGGTCAACAAAGAACTAACATAGAACCTGACACAATCACTTGGGGTAATTGCCCAATATCTATCCTACATCACACTGAAACATTGTCAAAAACAACCATTTTGGAGATGCTCTGTGTAATAGAAATGTACACTACAGCTCATATTGCTTACAGTTGTCAATGTGACCAGTTCATTTGAGTAAGAACATTATCACCTCATCTTAACAATCTTGTAAGGCCATGCTCATTTAAAGAAATTGTTATATGCCTTTAAAACACAGATACACACACACACACACACACACACATGGTATTTAGAGTGAATGGAAAGGTCAATTGTTTGTAATTGTGACAATCATCTGTAATGTTTCTCTCTTTTAAGGCTTCTCCTGTGGTCGGTCTGGTGGTGCCATGCTGCCAGTCTTACCATGAGTTTTTTCTGCTTGGAGAGGTATGGCTCTGTCAGAGTGGGCTCCTCATGGTCCAGCTTCATCAGCTCAGACGCAGCGTTGGTCAAGTGTCCTGAGGACAGAGAGACAGAGACATCAGTGACTCCTGGATGAAATAGTGAGATAAGAGACAATAGTCAGTGACTACTGGAGTAAATACCTCGGATAAACCCTTCTGTCACCACAACTGTCGGTCTAAAACAGTACCAAAGGCAGAGAGTTGATGTTCAATAACAGCAAATGATCAAGTGTATATGTGCCTAGTTGACAAGAGTATAATTCATTAGAAATACACAATTTACAAATAGAGATCCCATTAAATCTGCATTTCCCAAGGACAACCCATTTCAGTTATAAAGTGTGAGATATAAGTCGATAGCATGTTGTTCATAAAACACATGAATGACTCGGATTAAATATAAACATTGGTGTGCTGCCTCAAACAACAAATAAAGCAAGTTTATTTAAGAGACATCAACACAGGGCATGGGGTTTCCTGGTTAATATGCAGGCTTTTGGCTGGACTAGCCTTGATTCACACAACACGTCCATGAAGTAAGGATTCATGTACTGAGTGCGGACTCAATGACCTAATATTGCATACAGAGAATGAGTGACATTGCTTCAATTCATTTTGATGGATTTTAACTATAAACAAGGTGAAATTGGACAGCGTAATTTGGTTCATGACAACCTGTTAACATGAAAATGTTGTGAGAACGCTGAATGGTAATGGATAATTATATCAGTTTTCATTTTGTTTTGGGATATGGCGGATCATTTTTATTTATTTATTTATCATGAACTCTGTTTATATTCAATATGATATTATTACAATGTGCACGGGCCTTGCATGTATGCATTTTTGTGGTCTACTAATAAACATCTCAAAATAATTTAGTTCATACTACAGTTGAAGTCGGAAGTTTACATACACTTAGGTTGGAGTCATTAAAACTCATTTTTCAACCACTCCACAAATTTCTTGTTAAACTTCTTATAGCTGAAGGGGCAGTATTGAGTAGCTTGGATGAAAGGTACCCAGAGTAAACGGCCTGCTCCTCAGTCTCAGTTGCTAATATATGCATAGTATTATTAGTATTGGATAGAAAACACTCTGACGTTTCTAAAACTGTTTGAATGATGTCTGTGAGTATAACAGAACTCATATGGCAGGCAAAAACCTGAGAAGAAATCCAAACAGGAAGTGAGAAATCTGAGGTTGGTCGATTTTCAACCCAGGCCCTATTGAATTCACAGTGGGATATGGATGAAGTTGCACTTCCTAGGGCTTCCAACCATCTTTAGAAATTTGAATGAGGCTTCTACTGTGTTGTGGGCCTGAATAAGAGCTGGATGAGTCAGGTTACTGGCAGAGAGCCATTTCCTGGTCATGCGCATTCCACATGATATCGACCTGCGTTCCATTGCTTCTCTAGACACAAAGGAATTCTCCGGTTGGAACTTTATTGAAGATTTATGATAATAACACCCTAAAGATTGATTCTATACTTAGTTTGAAATGTTTCTTCAGCCTGTAATATAACTTTTTGAAGTTTTTGTCCGAAGTTATGCGGGACCTGCACGAGCGTTTGGATATGTGTACCTAACGTGCTAACAAAAGTAGCTACTTGGACATAAATAATGGACATTATCGAACAAATCAAGCATTTATTGTGGAACTAGGATTCCTGGGAGTGCATTCTGATGAAGATCATCAAAGGTAAGATAATATTTATAATGTGATTTCTGGTTTCTGCTGACTCCAACATGGCGGAAAATTTTATTTATTTTCTGAGCTGCGTCTCAGATTATTGAATGATTCGCTTTTTCCGTAAAGTTTTTTTTAAATCTGACACAGCGTTGCATCTAGGAGAGGTATATCTATAATTCCATGTGTATAACTTGTATTATCATCTTCCTTTATGATGAGTATTTCTGTTGAATCGATGTGGCTATGCAAAATCACTGGATGTTTTTGGAACTAGTGAACGTAACGCGCCAATGTAAACTCCGATTTTTTTATATAAATATGAACTTTATCAAACAAAACATACATGTATTGTGTAACATGAAGTCCTATGAGTGTCATCTGATGTCGTTCATCAAAGGTTAGTGATTAATGTTATCTCTATTTGTGTTTTTTGTGACTCCTCTCTTTGGCTGGAAAAATGGCTGAATTTTTCTTTGGCTTGGTGGTGACCTAACATAATCGTTTGTGGTGTTTGTAAAGCCTATTTGACATCGGACACTGTGGTGGGATTAACAACAATATTACCTTTAAAATGGTATAAGATACATGTATGTTTGAGGAATTATAATTATGAGATTTCTGTTGTTTTGAATTTGGCGCCCTGCACTTTCACTGGCTGTTGTCATATCATCCCGTTAACAGGATTGCAGCCCTAAGAAGTTTTAACAAACTATAGTTTTGGCAAGTCAGTTAGGACATCTACTTTGTGCATGACACAAGTAATTTTTCCAACAATTTTTAATTAACAGACAGATTATTTCACTTATAATTCACTGTATCACAATTCCAGTGGGTCAGAAGTTTACATACACGAGGATGACTGTGCCTTTAAACAGCTTGGAAAATTCCAGAAAATGATGTCATGGCTTTAGAAGTTTCTGATAGGCTAATTGACATAATTGGAGGTGTACCTGTGGATGTATTTTAAGGCCTACCTTCAAACTCAGTGCCCCTTTGCTTGACATCCTGGGAAAATCAAAAGAAATCAGCCAGGATCTCTGAAAAAATAATAATTGTAGACCTCTACAAGTCTGGTTCATCCTTGGGAGCAATTTCCAAATGCCTGAAGGTACCACGCTCATCTGTACAAACAATAGTATGCAAGTATAAACACCATGGGACCACGCACCCGTCATACCGCTCAAGAAGGAGTCTCCTAGAGATGAACGTACTTCGGTGCGAAAAGTGCAAATCAATCCCAGAACAACAGTAAAGGACCTTGTGAAGATGCTGAAGGAAACACGTGCAAAAGTATCAAATTCCACAGTGAAACGAGTCCTATATCGACATAACCTTAAAAGCCGCTCAGCAAGGAAGAAGCCACTGCTCCAAAACCGCCATTAAAAAAAAGCCAGGCTACGGTTTGCAACTGCACATGGGGACAAAGATCCTACTTTTTGGAGAAATGTCCTCTGGCCTGATGAAACAAAATAGAGCTGTTTGGCCATTGTTATGTTTGGAGGAAAAAAGGGAGGCTTGCAAGCCGAAGAACACCATCCCAATCTTGAAGCACGAGGGTGGCAGCATCATGTTGTGGGGGTGCTTTGCTGCAGGAGGGACTGGTGCACTTCACAAAATAGATGGCATCATGAGGAAGGAAAATTATGTGGATATATTGAAGCAACATCTCAAGACATCAGTCAGGAAGTTAAAGCTTGGTCGCAAATGGGTCTTCCAAATGGACAATGACCCCAAGCATACTTCCAAAGTTGTGGTAAAATGGCTTTAAGGACAACAAAGTCAAGGTATTGGAGTGGCCATCACAAAGCCCTGACCTCAATCCTATAGAAACTTTGTGGGTAGAACTGAAAAAGCGTGTGCCAGCAAGGAGGCCTGGGATTGATTTGCCAAAACTGACTCAGTTACAACAGCTCTGTCAGGAGGAATGGGCCAAAATTTACCCAACTTATTTTTGGAAGCTTGTGGAAGGCTACCTGAAACGTTTGACCCAAGTTAATCAATTTAAAGGCAATGCTACCAAATACTAATTGAGTGTATGTAAACTTCTGACCCACTGGGAATGTGATGAAAGAAATAAAAGCTCAAATAAATCATTCTCTCTATTATTATTCTGACATTTCATATTCTTAAAATAAAGTGGTGATCATAACTGACCTAATACAGGGATTTTTTCCTAGGATTAAATGTCAGGATTTGTGGAAAAACAGAGTATTTGTATTTGGCTAGGGTGTATGTAAACTTCCGTCTTCAACTGTATGTGAATATTTTACAATTAATTGTAAATGGTTACACTGAACTTGACTTGACTTACTACGTATTTCAGCGGTGGCATACTTTGGGATCATGGAGTCGGTGGTGAGCTCTGGGTGCAGGATACAGCCGTGTGTGTAAGCATCCATGGGCAGGCCGTCCAGCAGCTCACGGTACTGCTGCACACGCTCGTGGAGTGGAGAGTCAGCATCGGGAATTAGCTGGGCCACCGTTTCTAAAAAGAAACCAGGTACACACAGACAGAGGTATTTACAGCCAAACATACAATGCATTCGGAAAGTATTGAGACCACTTAACTTTTTCCACATTTTGTTACATTACAACCTTATTCTAAAACTGATTAAAATATATTTTCCCCTCATTAATCTACACACAATACCCCATAATTACATTTTTGCAAATTTACTTTTTTTATACAAGTATTCAGACCCTTTGCTATGAGACTTGAAATTGAGCTCAAGTGCATCCTGTTTCCATTGATCATCCTTTCTTCAACTTGATTGGAGTCCACCTGTGGTAAATTCAATTGATTGGACATGATTTGGAAAGGCACACACCTGTCTATATAGGGTCCCACAGTTGACAGTGCATGTCAGAGCAGCAAAAACCAAGCCATGAGGTCAAAGAAATTGTCCATAGAGCTCTGAGACAGGATTGTGTCGATGCACAGATCTGGGGAATGGTACCAAAACATTTCTGCAGCATTGAAGGTCCCCAAGAACACAGTGGCCTCCATCATTCTTAAATTAAGAAGTTTGGAACCACCAAGACTCTTCTTAGAGCTGGCCACCCGGCCAAACTGAGCAATCAGGGGAGAAGGTTCTTGGTCAGGGAGGTGAACAAGAACCCGATGCTCACTCTGACAGAGCTCCAGAGTGCCTCTGTAGAGATGGGAGAATCTTCCAGAAGGTCAACCATCTCTGCAGTACTCCACCAATCAGGCCTTTATGGTAGAGTTGCCAGACGGAAGCCACTCCTCAGTAAAAGGCACATGACAGCCCGCTTGGAGTCGCAGACCATGAGAAACAAGATTCTCTGGTCTGATGAAACCAAGATGGAGGAAACCTGGCACCGTTCCTACGGTGAAGCATGGTGGTTGCAGCATTATGGTGTTTTGGATGTTTTTCAGTGGCAGGGACCGAGAGACTAGTCAGGATCGAGGGAAAGATGAACGGAGCAAAGTACAGAGAGATCCTTGATGAAAACCTGCTACAGAGCGCTCAGGACCTCAGACTGGTGTGAAGGTTCACCTTCCAACAGGACAACGAGTCTAAGCACACAGCCAAGACAATGCAGGTGTGGCTTTCGGGACAAGTCTCTGAATGTCCTTGAGTGGCCCAGCCAGGGCCCGAACCATATCGATCATCTCTGGAGAGACCTCAAAATAGCTGTGCAGTGACGCTTCCCATCCAACCTGATAGAGCTTGAGAAGAGCTGAGGAGAAGAATGGGAGAAACTCCCCAAATACAGGTGTGCCAAGCTTGTAGCATCATACCCAAGGAGACTCTATATTAGAATAAGGCTGTAACGTAACAAAATGTGGGAAAAGTCGAGGGGTCTGAATACTCTCCGAATGCATTGTAACACATAGGACCATATAGCATTCTAACATATAGGCCTGTAACATAAATAGACAACACTGTATACCAACTTCAGCCTTTACTTTATGTGCAACAGTCCACTTACAAAGCCTAACAATGGTGTGTAAGGGGGATTTTACTGTGAATGGAGTAAGCTCAACTACAACCCTGTTTCTGACAATGGGATACATAGGCCAATATGCAGAACCAGAAGCAAACGTTCCGCAAGATCAACAAATAGCTATGTGTTTTTACTTTAGATTAAGATACGAGCTAGTTTAGGTAGGCTATGAGCTGCTGAGGGCTGGCCAGAAAGCTGTGACTGATGACGGGGAGTGGGGACACAGGAAGTGCCCGGGGATATTCCAGTCTGTGCTGTTAATCTGGTTGTGTGTCTTTAAGGTGGAGCTGGAGGCCTGGAGCTGCACCTGGCAGACTGCTGACTAATCAGTCCAGGCCCAACAGGTCGACTTGGGCATGGCTGTGGCCGTACGTGGCTTGGCTCTGGAGGTCTGCTGCTGGTGCGCTCTGCTGCAGCGCTAAGCACCCATCCTCAGACAGAACACAAACAGGGGCATGGCCTTGGCTTGGACACAGCCACAGCGTTGCTGCACCTCGTGCCAACATGATGATGGTGCACAATAAAATGTCGCACTGGAGAGAACCCACTGAACTCACTATGTTTTACTGCCCAGTCACATCTCACTCTGATACATGGCAAGCAAATGGGACACTGCTGACAAAATACCAAAACAAGATTCTCCCTGAGAAAGCATAAGGAGTGCATAAAGAGAGATTAAGGTTCAGCTTGCCTGGCTACCCAGACTCCTTGCTCTGCTAAAATGCTACGTCACGCCCACAAACTTTCTTTTCCTCCTCAAGGAGTCTGGATATGACCATATGGCGCTTTCAAGACAATTGGGAACTCTGGAAAAAAACGAGGTCAGATCATGACGCCAGTGATCTTCAAGTCGGAAAGTCGGAACTATAGAAAGATGCCAGAGTTTCCGACTTGGAATTCTGAATTGGATGACCGTTTAAAAAAAAACAATCCCAGTCTGAGCTAGTTTTTTTTCAGAGTTAGCAGTTGTCTTGAACGCAGTGAAGTTTGAAGTTGGAGAGTTCCCAGTTGTTTTGAATGCGGCATTTCTCCCCAACCCTTCACTGAATGCGAACACAGAAAACAAATGGGTTGGGCCAGAGCCAGAACACGTGGTTGAAGCGGTGTTTTCAAAGTACATAATTGGCTTTAATACTATGATTGGTTTAGAGGCGATCCAATTGCTGATGACTTTGTTTTCACCATAAACGATGTCACTCAAACGACATTCAATGATGGCAGTTTCACACTAAAGTCTGTAGCGAATGACAGAACAGCGTAAGAACTTAGTGTGAGGCATCAGGCTAGTGCTTAGCTACCATAAAATAGTAAGTGATATGGCAGTGGATTTCACCTTGCTAGAGGTAGGATTTCAACAATAGGCTAACTTGAGTGTACTTGGCACTAGATTTCCTGTCCTTTACTATGACAGGATTTTCTCTGCTGCTTCATCTACACTTCCTAGGCCAACTCCAGTCCCCTTTGGCAGGGTGCATTAGAAAGTACACAGAATTGGAGACAATATCTGTAAATCAAGCAGCTGGATGACACATCCTCTTTAAAATGAGCATGAGGTCTGGGTCGTGTTCAGTAGGGCTAAAAAGTTTTTCAACCAAGTGAAACAGGGAGATAAACTACTCTGACATATACTATGCTAAATGCTTTGCTACACTGGTCCCTGCTGAACACAAATCTGCTACTCAACAGCCATATTGAACATTAATATAAACTGAAAATAATCAAAATGTCATTAAAGAAAAATAGCTACATCTGTTTAAAATAAAATATAAGAGCTTGAAAGTTACAAATGGACGTTAATGGCATGAGAGAAATCATTGGAGCACATCTGTTGCAACTGAAATCTGAAATCAGTATAGTCGCCTTCTATAACATCAAGCCTCTCTGTCATGGATGGGTGAGTGTGAAGTGTCTCGATCTGAAGTAAGAGGAAGTCCTTCATCCATTGGCCATGGTAAATACTGTATCCCTGCAGGCCTTACTGGAGCCATTCTCTCGGGACATTACATAACGACCCACAACCACCACCGCAAATGACCCAAAGGACCATGATAGGACACGTGATATACTGAGAAAAACATGCCGCACAGAATACAGTCAGTATCTGGGTTGAATTACACTTCCCTGGTGAAAAAATAGCTTAACACAGTTTACAAACATTAAAATAGCAACCTTAATGCCTTGATAGAAACCTCAAAACGTCTCTACTCTTTGCTATGCAGCCGCCAGCCAGTCACTGACTTAATGTCATGGACGATCATTGATCCCTGAGCTGCAGTGAACCATAAGATTGGCCAATTAGATGTATCTCTGTTCACAACTGTTCACAATTCCGTCTGTAAGTATAACCTGGTGAATACTGTTTATGGTTACTAATAAAGACATGAGTAGCCCGGAAAAGCAGTACATCCCCAAGTTAGTCTCTAGGTAGGCCATCGCTATGACCTGGTTGTATACTGTTTGCTATGCAGTCACTACTGTAACATCATGGGTGAAAAGAGACCCGAAAGTAATCTTAAAGGAAAAAGATCAAGTAGTCTGAAAGGCAATACCTCCCCCAAAATGAGCCTCTAGGTACTCTATAATCTGGTTGTAGTCTGAGACGATGGTGTCTCCGTGGATGAAGACGGCCACCTCTTCCCCCAGGTTGAGCCTCATGAACCAGGGCTCCTTGTGCTCGGCTATAGGGAGACTTACGTCTCTCTCTTCACACAGCAGACCCTTCTCATTGATCACCAGACGCACCTGGACGACACACAGAGAAACACTCGAGTTACATCTTCGTCTCATAGCAAAAGGCACAAGTGACATCTACATTTCATCTTCAGAGACACAAGTTACATGTTCGTCTCATAGCAAAAGGCACAAGTGACATCTACATTTCATCTTCAGAGACACAAGTTACATGTTCGTCTCATAGCAAAAGGCACAATTTACATCTACATTTCATCTTCAGAGACACAAGTTATATCTTCACCTCTTAGCTCAATTCAGTTTTTTTGTGGCTTTGTGCAATCAGTACTCTTGATGGTCCTTGTTATTACAATCTTATTACAAATATGTGCTAGTGAAGTGAATCTAAGAGGGAAATCCCTTCAGGTCTACAAGGGTTAACATAAGAAATTACATTTTAAGTTGCATTTGCAATTTAGCTTATTGTTGCTACTTGTACAATGTGTGTTGGAGAACAATTTTAAAAGGAAACAATTATCTGTTTCTTTCCAAACAACTACACGCCCTAGAGCAGAGAAGCCTGCTCTACACAAGTACAGACAGGCATGAAACAGGATGTTAAAAGTCCTTAGGAAAAAGTACCGTTCATGCATCACTATCCAGATGTAGGCCCCTTTATCTTTTGTGTTCATAATCCCAAGCAAAATGATGATGTGTTGTTGTGCTCAATACGAACTAAAAGGGCTTCTTGTGAGGCAGACAGTATCCATTTACAGTGTCTTATTAGAAGCCATGCCAAGCTCCGTAGACGGCTATTGTAGAAAGAATATGAATTACACTGTGGAGGTTGAGGGGGCCATGGGTTTGTTGTACATGGCCAGACAAATTATAACAAAACATCGCAAAGTGTGAGTGTGAGTGCATCAAATTATTAAAAAGTTCAAGCCTAGGAATTATTACAACCCCTGTCTAGTACAGGGTAACCTTGTCCCCACGCTATTGTGCACAGAGGGAGGAAGACTGGTGCGTGAGACAGAACAGGAAGACCTTGTAGCTTGTTCAACTTAACCGCAACAAGTCCCATCACTGATTACCTATGTAACAGCATGAAACTTAAACAGTAGCTGAAGTAAATGACTGTAGAGAATTATTAAGGGTATATACTCAACCAGAACAACGATTCAAAGCTTACAAATATTCCTCAATCATATGGTTGCAGCAAATGTACCAATCTAACTCTTCTAACCAGACTATTAATTGCACCTTAACATTAACTCCTCATCATAAACTCACTGACCAGGGCCATACTAGCACAGTTTTTTTTTTGCAATTTTAAAGCTAAATTCCTAAATTCCCCCACCTCATTTAAAGCAAATTTCCTGCAATTCTACACATTTTGCCATGGGGCAGAACATTTTTTTTGTTGCCATTTTAAAGCTAAATTCCTAAATTCCCCAAACTCCAGAGGGCCCCTCAACTGATGTGTTCAAATCACATTTTATTTGTCACATGCTTCGTAATCAACAGGTGTAAACAAACAGTGAAACGCTCACTTCCGGGCCCTTACCAACAATGCAGAGAGAAAACATTGACATCATAGAAAAATAATAACAAGGAATAAATACACAATGAGTAACAATAACTTGGCTATATACACGGGGTACAAGTACGGAGTTGATGTGCAGGGGTGTGAGGTAATTGAGGTATATATGTATATATACAGTGCATTGGAAAGTATTCAGACACTTTGACTTTTTCCACATTTGTTTGGTTACGTTACAGCCTTATTCTAAAATGGATTTTAAAAAATCTACACACAATACCCCATAATCAGTTTTTTTTACATTTTTGCAAATGTATTGAAAATAAAAAACTTCAATATCACATTTACATACAGTAAGTATTCAGACCCTTTACTCAGTACTCTGAGGTAGCCTAGTGGTTAGAGCGTTGGACTTGTAACCGAAAGGTTACAAGATCGAATCCCTGAGCTGTCGTTCTGCCCCTGAACAAGGCCGTCATTGAAAATAAGAATTGTTCTTAACTGTTCTTGTCTGACTTGCCTAGTTAAATAAAATAAACACTCTGTTGAAGCACCTTTGGCAGTGATTACAGCCTTGAGTCAGTTGGATATGACGCTACAAGCTTGGCACACCTGTATTTGGGGAGTTTCTCCCATTCTTCTCTGCAGATCCTCTTAAGCTCTGTCAGGTTGGATGGGGAGAGTCACTGCACAGCTATTTTCAGCTTGTGTCTCTCGAGAGATGTTCGATCAGGTTTAATTCCGGGCTCTGGCTCAAGGACATTCAGAGAATTGTTCCGAATCCACTTCTGCACTATCTTGGCTGTGTGCTTAGGGTCGTTGTCCTGTTGGAAGGTGAACCTTCACCTCAATCTGAGGTCCTGAGCGCTCTAGAGATGGTTTTCATCATCATACTTTGCTCTATTAATCTCTATCTATATAGTCTCCCACTAGTCTCCCATTCCCTGCCACCACCTTAGGGATGGTGCCAGGTTTCCTCCAGACGTGACGCTTGGCATTCAGGCCAAAGAGTTCAATATTGGTTTCATCAGACTACAGAATCTTGTTTCTCGTGATCTGAGAGTCCTTTGGGTGCCTTTTGGCAAACTCCAAGCAGGTTGTCATGTTCCTTTTACTGAGCAGTGGCTTCTGTCTAGCCACTCTACCGTAAAGGCCTGAATGGTGGAGTGCTGCAGAGTCATGGGGTCTGAATACTTTCCAAATGCACTGTAGTTAGGGCAATAGGATAGATAATAATCAGCAGCGTCATATGCAGGGGGTCCCCAACCAACGTGCTCATAATATGCTATCTGTCGGTGCCCCGACCTCCAAGAGGCCCTCAACTGATGTGTTCATATGCTATGTAATCGGCCCTGTCACTGATAACCACTGACATCTGCGTTGGAACCACCAGAACCATAGATAGCGATAGAGATCTCTATATCTGACCCAGGGATCCACTGACACCTGAGTTGGACTCACTGACATCTGAGTGTGGACTACAGTATAAGATCTAGCAGTAGAGACTTACAGGCTCTGGGGTATACTGTAGTGACAAAGGTGTAAATCTCCAACCTTCTGCAGCAGTTAAGAATGACAGACAGTGAAGTATTTCTCTTCAATTGCTTCAGATGATGCCGTAACCTTAAGGTATCAAACTCATGCTATATCATTCCTCTTGTGCACAATCGATCATTTACTGTATGTCAGGTGGATCAATGATTAAATGAACTACATTATGAGAGATTGAGATATAGTTTACATACATTGATGATTTTCTAAAGATATCAAGAAAGACAGGTTTGTACAGGTTAATGCAATGACAGAGCAATTTTTTTGGCCTGTCTCAGCTATATTTGCAGTGACTTGGACATCTCTCTTAGTCCTCCTTAGTTTGACCAAAATCCCTATATGGATCATGTGAATTGTGGAAGGATATAAATTGATGTACTTTTTATGGTATACTCAAATATAAAACACATTTGCCTGTTTGTTGGCCACATACTGTATATTGGTGCTGAGAGGACAGAGGAACCAGGGTATCCTAACATTCCCTGTTCATTATCTCAAATCCAATGCCGCCTAACCATCATTAACAGCAACCTCAAGTTGTACATAGTACACTTTGCCAAATGACAGTTTTAGGCTACTCTATTAAGATGTAGGACTGTCGAAACGTTAAGGAATGCAACCTCTCTAAGTGGAACCCTCGACAATGACGTTTAAATTATGTTTACTGTTACTGTTGAGTGACAACAGGACCAGATCAGCAGTAGCTCCCAGAGTGGTTTGGAGCCAATAGCCTAATGGTTTGGAGTGGAGCAAAGCTAGCTGAGCACAATACAAACAGATGTGTAGAGCGGATGTCTAACCAGGTGCCTAGCAACACTGGCCCACATGTTGTCTTCATTGCATGATGTTTCTATATGTCATATTGATGCTAAATGTCGATCCTGCGTTCACTATATGTGCATTTGGGAAAAAACAAAACAATTATGTCTCTATATTCAAAATGCGTAATATACACTGAGTTTGTAAAACACTAAGGACTCTTTCCATGACATAGACAGACCAGGTGAATCCAGGTGAACGCTATGATCCCTTATTGATGTCACTTGTTAAATCCACTTGAGACAATTGAGACATGGATTGTGTGTGTGTGTGCCATTCAGAGGGTGAATGGGCAAGACAAAAGATTTAAGTGCCTTTGAACGCGGTATGGTAGTAGTTGCCAGGTGCACTGGTTTGAGTGTGTCAAGAACTGCAACACTGCTGGGGTTTTCATGCTCAACAGTTTCCTGTGTGTATCAAGAATGGTCCACCACCCAAAAGACATCCAGCTAACTTGACACAACTGTGGGAAGCATTGGAGTCAACATGGGCCAGCATCCCTGTGGAACGCTTTCCACACCTTGTAGAGTCCATGCCAGATATATGAAGTGTTCCTACTGTACACTCTGTGTATGTAAAAAGTTATATCAAGAATATTTAGGCTAGTTAGCTGGCTAACTCTTGATCCTGTAGTATACCCCTCATTAGAGAAAGGTATCTGTATCAAAAAGGCTCACGATGGGCCCTATATACTATTGGAATAAAAATGGCCAAGTCTATGAATAGATTTTTGAACAACATATGCACTACATTGAGAGAAAGGCACAGGGAAGGTTGAAATGTTGCATTTTGTTTGTTTTTCACAGAGATACCTCACTGTCAATCAATTATTTACATTGTCATATTTTGGACCACAGGAGGTGTAGCCTGATTTCTCATGAATGAGGCGAAAATTGTCCAAACATAGCATATGCCTTGTTAGAATAAGACATCGTCTTCTAATCACCGAATCCATTGGAATATAACAGATATTGATCACCAATACAGTTATAGCCTATCCATCCCGTATAATTCAATGTCGAGGAAAATGTCCACACCTGATGATGCAGAGGTTTCATAACGTCTCGTATGAGAAATATTGCCAAAATGTAAAATAAAAAAAATAACACAAACGTGTAGGCCTACAACAGTATATATAAAAAACATTAATATATTGAATAAAAAATATATATAGCTAAAGCAGATATGATATGTAAGAGACAGAGCGGGAACACCTCCATTTCATTTTCATGCTGTCGGTGTGTTACCTTTTGAGAGGTGAAAGACTGCGTCCAGTGATACAAAACAAGCTTGTCTTTAGAGAAACTAGGTTTCGACTCTATAGCTGGCTCTTCGCTTTTCTCCATATCTGTTATTTCACCGTCTTCATCCATGGCTGAGATTGGCCACCAGCTACAGTTGGTGGGGGTAACATTGTTGGAAGACGCCATGACAGAGGGTTTTGTGAATGTGAGAGAGGACCAGGGGAGGGAGAGAGGAGAGATGGAAGGAGGGAGGGACAGAGAGAAAAGGAGAGAGAACAAGAGCGCAAAGGATTTCAGCACCACGAACAGAGCATCATAGATTCGACGCGACGCGGCAGCATCAATTTTGGACAGCGCCCAGTACTGAATTCTAGATATCTTTCTTTAACGCTTGCGTTGGCAGAAAATGTTATAGCGTAATCCACACAACGTTAACCATTTACTCGAGCATGGGAATACGTGTACAATTATAGTGTAAACTATTACATCACACGCGCACAAACATGCGCCAGTGACGAGAGGGTGCATTTTACGAGAAGGTCAAAGTGCTCTCTATGAGGAAGGAGTGTAGGATAGCCGTTATTGATATGTCTTTGTTTTTAAAAGGACGGTGGCCAATATTGGTAGTTGGATTAAAAAGCATTAAAAAGCATTTTATTGTATTTTTAGGTCTTAACAGGTTACAGTATAGGGTCCCCAATCCAACTAATGATTGTGCAATTTAGCTGCATTGAATCAATTGCATTAACCCTTCTCATTTTACTCATAATAAACTCAATTACTCCACGTTTATAGAGCAATTTAGGTGTTTTTGTTGTGGGTTTTTTATCCACAAATATTGCAATGATTCATCTGTGCCAGTAGATGGTGCGAATTTTACATGCTTAGGGCTGAGCTATCAGGAATCTAGTCATCCTAAGCAAGCCTCAAGGTGGCGTTCAGCTAAGTGCACAAATAAAGATGAGGGGTCGTGCTGAATATGAAATGTTCTAAGATAAATTCGGCGGCTGTGAATGGCAGCAGTTCAAGTTTTGAGTTGTATCATATGAATTGAAGCAATACGAGTTTAGAGTCGATTTAGTGTATTAAGACTATATTGGCATATATGATAGTTTACTTTCGCATCCATAGCCTATTGGATCCCATGAAGGAAATACTGACAGTATTCAAACAGTGGTACTATTTTTCCATGACTAAGATTTCAAGCCGTCCTTTTATTTTGGCTTTGAAATGTTTGTTTTAACCACATGTTGTTGATGATGCATAGCTGATCGCTACCTTATTAAAACAGACAAGATCTGTTTAAACGCTCTGTCTTCAGTGTTGTGACTGTGGATATACCCTACGCATGCCCAACTCTGAAGTGGCGAGTGATCTGGGATGACTCCTTGCAGCAGGGTAAGGATTGGGTTGTATTTTTGGAACAGTGTGTGTGGATCTGGTCGCCTTGTTAGGTCTGCTTAAACATTTTACAACCGCACCAAGTGTTTTGAGATAGCAGCGGCAGAGTGAGGGGAAGCAGGGATAGGGGAAAGGGGCTTTTCTATGGCCACCTTGGAAAGCCATGCAAGATCCCTGGCTCAACCAGCAAGATAATACATCAAAAGATAGTTCAACTAAATAAGGGCATATAAGTTTTATCTCTCAGGGAGAAACAACCGTAACAAATCTTACTCAGTCAGCACAGAGGCTGCATTAAGTTCATGACTCTAAAAATCGACCGGGGATCAACAGAAGTCATCCATGAGGGAATGAGAAAATGCGCGCCTAAATCAAATTTGCAGGGTCTAGTGCGAAGGCTACGTGAAAAATACCGAAAAGTACAAATAAATTCTAAGCACAGTACCAAGGATATCCTAAATTGTTTTTAATGACAGGAGAAGGTGGATGCAGTCTGAAGGAAGAGATTTTTATCTTGACCAAGATTTATTTGTTGTCATTGATTTGACTTTACCTTTGAATCACATTTTTGTATAGGAGCCACAGAAGGGAAGGTATGAGTGGAGGTCGTTTTGAATTTGATGATGGCGGAGCTTATTGTGGTGGTTGGGAAGGTGGCAAAGCCCATGGGCATGGGATCTGCACCGGACCTAAAGGACAGGGCGAGTTCTCCGGGTCCTGGAATTACGGGTTTGAAGTAGTTGGAGTGTACACCTGGCCAAGCGGAAATACCTATGAAGGCTTCTGGTCGCAAGGGAAGCGCCACGGTCTAGGAGTTGAGACTAAAGGACAGTGGGTTTACAAGGGAGAATGGACTCATGGCTTCAAGGGGAGATATGGCTTGCGTCTGAGTGTGGGTAGTGGAGCAAAATATGAAGGAACATGGAATAACGGATTACAAGATGGATATGGCACAGAGACATATGCTGATGGAGGTATGTGATGGTTTTTGTTGTTGTATTATCTTGTCCAGTGCCTGGAGGTGGGCTTGACACTTAATCATGTACCAGCCATATCATGGCATTTAATTAAATCAAGTATACACTACCGGTCAAACGTTTTAGAACACCTACTCATTCCAGGGTTTTTCTTTATTTTTTACTATTTTCTACATTGTAGAATAATAGTGAAGACATCAAAAAAACTATGAAATAACACATGGAATCATGTAGTAACAAAAAAAGTTTTAAACAAATCAAAATATATTTTATATTTCAGATTCTTCAAATAGCCACCCTTTGCCTTGATGACCGCTTTGCACACTCTTGGTATTCTCTCAACCAGCTTCATGAGGTAGTCACCTGGAATGCATTTCAATTAACAGGTGTGCCTTCTTAAAAGTTAATTTGTGGAATTTCTTTCCTTCTTAATGCGTTTGAGCCAATCAGTTGTGTCGTGACAAGGTAGGGGGAGTATACAGAAGATAGCCCTATTTGGTAAAAGAGCAAAAGTCCATATTATGGCAAGAACAGCTCAAATAAACAAGGTGAATGGACAGTCCATTGAGACTTTAAGACATGAAGGTCAGTCAATACGGAACATTTCAAGAACTGCGCAGTCGCAAAAACCATCAAGCGCTATGATGAAACTGGCTCTCATGAAGACCGCCATAGGAATGGAAGACCCAGAGTCACCTCTGCTGCAGAGGACAAGTTCATTATAGTTACCAGCCTTAGAAATTGCAGCAAAAATAAATTCTTCAAAGAGTTCAAGTAACAGACACATCGCAACATCAACTGTTCCGAGGAGACTGTGTGAATTGCTGCAAAGAAACCACGTGTTTCTTGCTTGGGCCAAGAAACACGAGCAATGGACATTAGACCGGTGGAAATTTGTCCTTTGTTCTGGAGTCCAAATTTGAGCTGTTTAGTTCCAACCGTTGTGTCTTTGTGGGACACGGTGTGGGTGAACAGATGATCTCCGCATGTGTATTTCCCATCGTGAAGCATGGAGGAGGAGGTGTTATGGTGTGGGAGTGCTTTGCTGGTGACACTGTCTATGATTTGTTTAGAATTCCAGGCACACTTAACCAGCATGGCTGCCACAGCATTCTGCAGCGATACGCCATCCCATCTGGTTTGGGCTTAGTGGGACTATCATTTGTTTTTCAACAGGACAAAAACCCAACACGCCTCCAGGTGGTGTAAGGGCTATTTTACCAATAATTAGAGTGATGGAGTATTGCATCAGATGTCTTGGCCTCTACAATCCACTGACCTCAACCGAATTGAGATGGTTTGGGATGAGTCGGACCGCAGAGTGAAGGAAATGCAGCCAACAAGTGTTCAGCATATGTGGGAATTCCTTCTAGACTGTTGGAAAAGCATTCCAGGTGAAGCTGGTTGAGAGAATGCCAAGGCTGTTATCAAAGCAAAGGGTGCCTATTTGAGGAACATTTATTTTTATTTTTTAAATAGCTTACTATGTGATTCCATATGTGTTATTTCAAAGTGTTGATGTCTTCACTCTCATTCTACAATGTAGAAAACAGTCAAAATTAAGAAAAGCCCTTGAATGAGTAGGTGTACTAAAACTTTTGACCGGTAGTGTATGTAAGGGAATCTGGAATTGATCATATGTAATAGCAATACAGTAATGTGTAATAATATTGAATAGAACAAGAAGGCCCGCACACTGTTAAAGCTCCCAATTAACCGCTTCATTGACAACGTTTCCATCCAAAACGGATCTTTGTCAGGTCAAACACACTGAGTGTTCACATCCCCAAAATACACACATTTCACCTCACATGACCATTGCGGACATGACGCATGGTGGGTGAAAACACATTTGTATATCTCTAATAATGAAATAACAATGAGATGAGTGCATGTCATGGTTCCAGAACATAACATATGTTTACAAAATGACCAAGTGGGTAACCTGGAAGGCAATACAAATCAAAGTAAAGTGACATATTCAGGTAAGAAATGGTCTGATATCAAACCTTTGATTCAGACCTCTAGGAGACATGGTACGCAATCAGTGAATCCAATACAAGTATCTTCTCAATAATAGATTGTCAGTATCTCCTCCCCTAATAATATTGTACCATTGCTGCACATCCATTTGCCTCACTTGACATTTATCTTACTTGACATTTAACATCTGAAGATGGGTAGAGGCAGTTGCACAGGATTGGTATTTATTCTCTGTGGTGCCGATATATTCAAGTGCAGCTGAAGATGTAGCATCAGGGATATGAGTGATTATCTACAGTACAGTAGGCTTTCCAGCACAATCCTAATGTCCTGTTTCAGTGTTTTATGAGAGAATGAGCGACTAAAGCTTGCGCCAGTGGACCAAGGAGAGGAACCCAAGTGTTGCTGCAGATGGTCCATTGGGATCTTGCCCATTGCTAAGGACCTCTTGCCAAAGTATAGTGGCAGTGGGAGGCACATTAGTGGTGTGTGTCAATACAAAGTGTGTCCTGTGATGTGTCATGCTAAACTAAGCTATCTTAGCTGTTTTAGTTTCATTGTTGTCACACACACAAGAAGTCATGGGCCCGGTGCTGATTGGTCGCCCCTGTCTATATAATCTTTATAAATCGGATCCTAGATCAGCACTCCTACTCTGAGATGCCCTAAAGAACTGGTGAGAGAGTGGAGGAACATTAACAGGAGAAACAACACTGATTCCTCTACAATGTTGACTGAATGAACCGTAGCTTAGGCAGAGGAGTTGGCAAAAGCACATGCAGTAGAGATCTAGGACTGTGCTATGTCTTCTCATACTGTAACTGTACACTTGAACCTGCTGAGAGAGCACACCAATAATATTGGTGGCGGTGCTGTCTGTTTAAAGCCCCTGGTCCCTTCAGTAGCTGACTCATCAGACTTGGGCCCATTTGATTGGTTGATTGAGAGATTCTGACACCATGTGTCAGGAAGTAATAATAGTCCAGCAGGCTGCTGTGTCCTCTTGGCCTCACGGTCCAACTATAGCTACAGCCAATGGCATCCAGACACAGATTTTGCATGACAGACTAGACCCATGATTAGTTTGGGTAACATATATAACTGGCACTGTAGTCTTTCACGCAAACTATATGCCCACCTATCAAATCATATGTTACTGTGTTGATGTACTTCATAGTGTAGGACAAAGTAGAAAAAAATGTGTCAGTGTTCTCTATCATGTTATGGTTCCTGACCTGCATTGATTCCACATAGTCTAAGTTACCTCAACATTGCAATGATGCAATTTATTCTACTTTCCAAACAAAACCATTCATCTCACACTGTTGATTTACCTTGCAGTGGCATAAGGGTGATGATAATGATAAATAGCCAACCCACACATCTTCAATGAAATTGTGTGTGACGTGTGAGGCTAGTGAAGCCATTTTAGTCTATATCTTGTCTATTTCTGTAGATGTTAACATATCTATTAATGCCCTCTGTGTCTTTTCAGGCACATTTCAGGGCCAGTTTACTGGCGGTATGCGACACGGGTACGGAGTCCGTCAGAGCGTGCCCTACGGCATGGCGGCGGTGGTCCGCTCCCCTCTCCGCACCTCCCTCACCTCCCTCCGCAGCGAGCACAGCAACGGCACCTTGCTCCAGCAGGATGTCCCCGCCATCACCACCACCAACGTCGCAGGCCAGGAGACCCGGGTCACCACGCCCACCAAGCTGGGGCCCTCCCGGGGCGGCTTCGCCCTGACCCTCCAGGTGGACCCGGATGCCGTTAAACCCAAGAAGAAGGGCCTGTTCCGAAGGGGGTCTCTCCTGGGGAAACTGAAGAAGTCAGACTCCCGTACGTCCTTATCCAGCGTGAGGAGCAAGTTAAGCTTCCTGGGATCGAGGAGCGAATCTGCGTTAAGTTCTGCTGCCAGCGATGTGGCCAGCGATGCCAACTCCACCATCAGTCTGGGAGACGAGAGCCTGGCCGGGCCGGATGATTTCCCCCCCGTGGAGGCCGACATCGATGCCACCACCACAGAGGTCTACATGGGGGAGTGGAAGAACGACAAGCGCTCGGGCTATGGAATAAGCGAACGGTCCAGTGGTCTGAAATATGAGGGTGAGTGGTTGGACAACCAGCGACACGGCTATGGATGCACCACCTTTGCAGAAGGGGGCAAGGAGGAGGGAAAGTATATGAACAATATGCTGGTGAAGGCCATGAAGAAGAGGGTGATCCAACTGAAGGGCACCAAGATCAGACAGAAGGTGGAGCGCGGTGTGGAGGGAGCTCAGCGTGCCTCTGCCATCGCCAAACAGAAAGCAGAGATTGCTGCTTCCAGGTATAGACAATAAACATACTCTGAGTGTACTTAGAAAGACCTTCCTAAAATTGAGTTGCACCCCCTTAGGCCCCCAGAACAGCCTCAGTTCATTGGGGAATCTTATCCAGAGCAAGTTACAGTAGTGATTGCATACATTTTCATACTTTTTTCATATTTGTCCCCTGTGGGAATCAAACCCACAACCCTGCGTTGCAAGCGCCATGCTCTACCAACTGAGCTACATGGGATACACGTGTGAAAAACCCAGCAGCGTTGCAGTTCTTTGACACAAACCGGTGAACCTGTCACCTACTACCGTACTCCGTTCAAAGTCATTCCAATATTTTGTCTTGCCCGTCCACCCTCTGAATGGCACACACACACAATCCATGTCTCATTTGTCTCAAGGCTTACACATTCATCTTTAACCTGTCTCCTCCCCTTCATCTGCACTGATTGAAGTGGATTTAACACGTGACATCAATAAGGGATCATAGCATTCACCTGGATTCACCTGGTCTGTCTATGTCATGGAAAGAGTCCTTAGTGTTTTACAAACTCAGTGTATATTACGCATTGTGAATATAGAGACATCATTATTTAGATTTTCCCAAATGCACATATAGTGAACGCAGGATCGACATTTAGCATCAATATGACATATAGCAACATCATTCTATGTTAGGGTAGCCTGGTTCCCTGGTTCTATGTTAGGGTAGCCTGGTTCCTCTGTCCTCTCAGCACCAATATACAGTATGTGGCCAACAAACAGGCAAATGTGTTTTATATTTGAGTATGCCATAAAAAGTACATCAATTTATATCCTTCCACAATTCACATGATCCATATAGGGATTTTGGTCAAACTAAGGAGGACTAAGACAGATGTCCAAGACACTGCAAATATAGCTGAGACAGACAGCTCTATATATATATATATATATATATATATATATAGATGTGTGTGTGTGCGTGTGTGTGTGTGTAAAGCATCTTTTAATTTGTTTAACACTTTTTTTGGTTACTGATGATTCCATATGTGTTATTTCATAGTTTTGATGTCATCACTATTATTCTACCATGTAGAAAATAGTCCAAATTAAGAAAAACCCTTGAATGAGTAGGTGTGTCCAAACTTTTGACTGGTACTGTATATATATATATATACACATGACTGGGATAGACTAGGTGATTATAATCAGACACATTTTCAGTAACACTTCAATAGCACCAAAATAACAAGCATTCTATTTCAACCCGTTGTGGTATAGCTGTTTATTACCTATGAATAAACTATTACTTACCTTCTTTAAAACGAACGTTACAAATCCTTCAAGTCCGCCACATTTCTCTCTAAAACAACTTCCACTAGGCCTCACCTCCCCTCCCCCGGTATGCCCTTCACTAATTTGCCAAGAAGGTCAAGGTCAATGTTAAACGTTCTAGTCACGTTCTAGTCATGATTACTTCTGCGTAGCAGTGCATGGACAAGAGAGCTACTGTTTGGCACTGAAGGATCAGAAGAGGGTGATCTTGACAAATAACGAAACCCTGGAGCCAGATCAGAGTCAGCAGTTGCAGGTGTTGCCCTCATGCCTTATCTGGCTGTGGTCACAATAGGAACCATAGAGGACACAGGGGGAAACAATACTTCTCTGTGTGGAGTTACCAGGCTTCATAGACAGTTGGTAGCTGAACATGCAGTGTCGTTCTGCCTCTGCCATGTTTTAATTAGCCTTAGATCGGAGATCATGCTGTCACGTTCTGACCATCGTTCATATGTGTTTTCCTTGTTTTAGTGTTGGTCAGGACGTGAGCTGGGTGGGCATTCTATGTTGTGTGTCTGGTTTGTCTATTTCTATGTTTGGCCTGATATGGTTCTCAATCAGAGGCAGGTGTTAGTCATTGTCTCTGATTGGGAACCATATTTAGGTAGCCTGTTTTGTGTTGGGTTTTGTGGGTGATTGTCCTTAGTGTCCTTGTTCCTGTCTATGTGTTAGTTTACACAAGTATAGGCTGTTTCGGTTTTCGTTACGTTTTTGTAGTGTTTGTATTTAGATTCGTGTTACGTTTGTTTATTAAATTATGGATCGCAATCTACACGCTGCATTTTGGTCAGACTCTCCTTCACACCTAGAAAACCGTTACACATGCTTTAATTCTTGCATCCATTTTTCCTTGCTACACTCATGTGCTTCGAGGACAACCCTGGTACAGTAGAAGAAGGCTGTTTATTGACGCCACTGTTCGTTGGCAGCATGGTGCCTCAAACAATGAAAATGAAAGCCATTCTCCTCCTGCAGTGTATGGGGATCCAGGTGAAGAGCAAAGTCAGTTATGTCAATCAGAAATTACTGTCAAGTTCAAAAGGGGAAGAGGCAATGCCATGGTTTCAGTTTACTGTGCAGCCCTTTGGTGTAATGGTGACATGGGCCTTTCTCTAAAAGGTTGTCTGTTGGATTCCCTGACAACCCTCTTACCTTTGCTGTTTGCGTCATGTGTGTGACTGGGTATTGTGTCAGCAAATTATTCAATTCAAGTTGTAAAATGGACAGTAAAAGTAGGGAGGAGAGGGGAGGAGGAAATGATGGGAGGGGAGGAGAGAAGGAGAAGAGGAGGAGAGAGGGGGGTGTTAATGAGGGGAAGGAGAGAGGAGGGTGTTAATGAGGGGAAGGAGAGAGGAGGGTGTTAATGAGGGGAAGGAGAGAGGAGGGTGTTAATGAGGGGAAGGAGAGAGGAGGGTGTTATTGAGGGGAAGGAGAGAGGAGGGTGTTAATGAGAGGGGTGAGAGAAGGAGAGAGGAGGGTGTTAATGAGGGGGTGAGAGAAGGAGAGAGGAGGGTGTTATGAGGAGAAGGAGAGAGGGGTGTTAATGAGGGGAAGGAGAGAGGAGGGTGTTAATGAGGGGGGTGAGAGAATGAGAGAGGATGGTGTTATGAGGGGAAGGTGAGAGGAGGGTGTTAATGAGGGGAAGGAGAGAGGAGGGTGTTATGAGGAGAAGGCGAGAGGGGGTGTTAATGAGGAGGAGGAGAGAGGGGGGTTAATGAGGGGAAGGAGAGAGGAGGGTGTTAATGAGGGGAAGGAGAGAGGAGGGTGTTAATGAGGGGAAGGAGAGAGGAGGGTGTTAATGAGGGGAAGGAGAGAGGAGGGTGTTATTGAGGGGAAGGAGAGAGGAGGGTGTTAATGAGAGGGGTGAGAGAAGGAGAGAGGAGGGTGTTAATGAGGGGGTGAGAGAAGGAGAGAGGAGGGTGTTATGAGGAGAAGGAGAGAGGGGGTGTTAATGAGGGGAAGGAGAGAGGAGGGTGTTAATGAGGGGGTGAGAGAATGAGAGAGGATGGTGTTATGAGGGGAAGGTGAGAGGAGGGTGTTAATGAGGGGAAGGAGAGAGGAGGGTGTTATGAGGAGAAGGCGAGAGGGGGTGTTAATGAGGGGAAGGAGAGAGGAGGGTGTTAATGAGGGGGTGAGAGAAGGAGAGAGGAGGGTGTTAATGAGGGGAAGGAGAGAGGGTGGTGTTAATGAGGGGGTGAGAGAATGAGAGAGGATGGTGTTATGAGGGGAAGGCGAGAGGAGGGTGTTATGAGGAGAAGGCGAGAGGGGGTGTTAATGAGGGGGAAGGAGAGGGAGGGTGTTAATGAGGAGAAGGCAAGAGGGGGTGTTAATGAGGGGAAGGAGAGAGGAGGGTGTTAATGAGGGGGGTGAGAGAATGAGAGAGGATGGTGTTATGAGGGGAAGGCGAGAGGAGGGTGTTAATGAGGGGAAGGAGAGAGGAGGGTGTTAATGAGGGGGTGAGAGAATGAGAGAGGATGGTGTTATGAGGGGAAGGCGAGAGGAGGGTGTTATGAGGAGAAGGCGAGAGGAGGGTGTTATGAGGAGAAGGCGAGAGGAGGGTGTTATGAGGGGAAGGCGAGAGGAGGGTGTTAATGAGGGGGTGAGAGAATGAGAGAGGATGGTGTTATGAGGGGAAGGCGAGAGGAGGGTGTTATGAGGAGAAGGTGAGAGGGGGTGTTAATGAGGGGAAGGGGAGAGGAGGGTGTTAATGAGGGGGTGAGAGAATGAGAGAGGATGGAGTTATGAGGGGAAGACGAGGGGTGTTATGAGGAGAAGGCGAGGAGGGGGTGTTATGAGGAGAAGGCGAGAGGGGGTGTTAATGAGGGGAAGGCGAGAGGAGGGTGTTAATGAGGGGGTGAGAGAATGAGAGGATGGTGTTATGAGGGGAAGGCGAGAGGGGGGTGTTATGAGGGGAAGGCGAGAGGGGGTGTTAATGAGGGGGTAAGAGAAGGAGAGACGAGGGTGTTATGAGGGGAAGGCGAGAGGGGGTGTTAATGAGGGGGTAAGAGAAGGAGAGACGAGGGTGTTATGAGGGGAAGGCGAGATGGGGGTGTTAATGAGGGGGTTGAGAGAATGAGAGAGGAGGGTGTTATGAGGGGAAGGCGAGAGGGGGTGACAGAAGGAGAGAGGAGGGTGTTATGAGGGGAAGGCGAGATGGGGGTGTTAATGAGGGGGGTGACAGAAGGAGAGAGGAGAGTGTTATGAGGGGAAGGCGAGAGGGGGATGTTAATGAGAGGGGTGAGAAAAGGAGAGAGGAGGGTGTTACTTTCTATTAAAAACTGGGTGGTTTGAGTCCTGAATGCTAATTGTCTGAAAACTGTTGTATTCCATGGGTATGACAACAACAACAACAAAAAACATTTTACTGTTTTAATTACGTTGGTTAACAGTTTATAATACCAATAAGGCACCTCGGGGGGGGGGGGTTGTGTCATATGGCCAATATACCAGGGCTAATGGTTGTGCATAAGAACAGTGCTGAAACGTGGTATATTGGCCATATACCACACCCCCTCGTGCCTTAATTGCTGAATTCTATCGCCTTCCACTATGAGCCACCACTAATACATCTGAGAGGAAATAGCATACTTGACCGTAAGGGAACCTAGCTGCAGGGCACTTCAGTTTAGATTGATACACTTTTGAGAGAGGGTGTTGGTTGAGACTCTGCTGATAGCGAGGGAAATCCCTGAGGCATCAGCTTTGATATCTGACCGAGCATATCAGAATTAGATTTTGTTCTTTGTGTACTGTAGGCCTAGACCTTATTTGCACTCTTACTCACAAGCTCAGGCTACCGACACAGAGAAACAGTCACTGACGGTCAAGATGACACAGGTTTCCTCCGTGCCTCACCATAGAAGGCAGCAGTGTTTATGTCTACTGGAAGCCACAACAGCACCTGAAATAAGCCCAGTGTTTACAACAGTAAGTCTGCGCCCCAAATGGCACCCTATAGCCTTTATAGTGCAGGGCCCATTGGATAGTGCACAATATAGGGAATAGGGTGCCATTTGGGACACATCCCGAGGCTCTGGCTGATGAATTACAGATCTTGTCCTGGCTCCTAGGCAGATGGAAATCTAAATATTCCACCACTGATACCAACGGCATTGCAAGAGTTATGGGCCAAACATTTGTTGTATTGTTTTACAGTTTTGCTGGATCCTCTTCTTCAGACAGGCCTAGCCATGAAGACTCCATACATAGACATGTGAAACAGCCAGCAGCCTTTTGAGGACTCACTGTGGAAACAGACGGTTAGTGGATGAAGGACACCACGGTGGTCTTAACCTGCCTGGTCTCTGGAGGTTTTCATCAATGAAAGAGGCCAAACCTGATTTGCACCATACATTCTGCACATTGTCCCATACCCCGGTACCTCTAACCGGTGACCTCCAGTAAAGCAAAACTGATACAAAATCATTGTTCTAGTTCCTACTATTTCACTATTATTCATACATTGAAAATAGTGAAGTGGGTCTCCCGGGTGGCGCAGTGGTCTTAGGGCACTGAATCGCTGTGCTAGCTGTACCACCAGAGACTCTGGGTTCGAGCCCAGGCTTTGTCGCAGCCGGCCGCGACCGGGAGGTCCATGGGACGACGCACAATTGGCCTAGCGTCATCCGGGTTAGGGAGGGTTTGGCCGGTAGGGATATCCTTGTCTCATCGCGCACTAGCGACTCCTGTGGCGATGCTCCTGTGCACGCTAACCAGGTCGCCAGGTGCACGGTGTTTCCTCCGACACATTGGTGCGGCTGGCTTCCGGGTTGGAGGCGCGCTGTGTTAAGAAGCAGTGCGGCTTGGTTGGGTTGTGTTTCGGAGGATGCATGGCTTTCGACCTTCTTCTCTCCCGAGCCCGTACGGAAGTTTTAGCGATGAGACAATATAGTAACCACTAAACAATTGGATACCATGAAATTGGGGAGAAAAAGTGTCTGAGCTTGTCACTTGGACTCAAGAAATGGAGACGAACGGGAACTAACTAATCATTCATACATACTACACAGAGGAGTACACATTGAAGCCCTCTGTTCTGTTGTTGTGGAGGGGTGAAGGACAGGGCAGGGGATCTAGCCAGGATGGTATCCCTTAGCCAGACATGGACCATGTCTCTGGCAGCAGTGACTCTCTGCGCGCTGCCCAGCCATCAGCCATGGTGCCAGGGCCAACAAGCAGCCATTGTGATTAAGTCAGTGGTTTATAAATACAACCTGTCCATTGAGACACCCAGCTGCCCTTAGGTTAGGTTAGCTAATGCTCCCTCTCCCTCCCTGCCCTGACATTCAGTCAGTATTTTGAGGTGGGTGTGTTTTTGGTTTGGTGTGAGGCTGAGTCTCTTCAGAGTATATGAAGGCAGCAGAGACCACGGCAGTCTGGGACTGTCTGGGTGTAAATGGTGCACAGAGAGAGAGAGAGGCCTAGTATCAGTAGTCAGTAAGAAATGGAGGCCTAGACTGACTGGGTGACTAAATAAGGGCAGGCACACACTGTTGCTGAATCACAATCACAGGGGAATGCAGGCAAGAGTTGATTGCTGTTGCTATACCGTCTTCCAGCAACTTTCCTGCCCAGTCTAAATAGTCTACACTCTGCCTGAGAAGGCAGACCAGTAACATCACATCACAGTATACACTGGAAGTAGCACTGCTGTAAAACAACTAATCAATGAAGCGTGATGGAAGTAAAACAACCAAGGCTTGCTTACTTGACTGATTGCAGGCTTGTTTTCTAAGATCCGAAAATGGAATATGTTTCTGGTGTTAGTGTCCTCAACTAAGCCTGAAGACAACTTTGTGTGTCTGTTGGAACCGTTTGTTAGCTAATCCCCATGCAGTGACAAAGCTCTGAAACAGGTTTTAGCACTTTCTCGCTGGTAGCTAGCGGACAAGGAACCAGACCTGGGTTCAAATAGTATTTGAAATAATTGCAAATACTGTAGCTGGGCTTGATTGATCTTGCCTGGCCCAACGAAAAGAATAGAATAGTCACAAAACTACAAAAAACCTCGCCTATCTTGCATTCCAGGAAGGCTAAAGCAAACAGTTAACGTAAAACGACTTCAAATAGTGTTTAAACCTAGGTCTGCAAGCAACACATAATTGACACCACAGCAGTCAGTCAGCCTTCCTTGCGTCAGCAGGGGTGTCAAATGGTTTCATGGATATAAATATGACCGAGCTCATAACTAAGTGGGGATAAGAGGTTGGCGTATACATGTACCGCACCTTGCATTAGCCGGGTGTCTAGACTTACATACAGTAGTGCTGATATGTACATTTTGTTTCAATGCAGCCAATCATATGATTTGTAAATATGAGTGTTGCGGATAACACCGTCTATTCTTAGCTTTGTACTGTATGTACTCTTGCAAGACCTATTTATTGCCCGTGTGTAGTTCGAAAGGATGACAATATGACGAAGATAAATGTGGTGAGACACACTTGTACCTGACTACGCACGTACGGATTTTGTCAATCTTCCCATTCACATTGTTTCAAATCAGAAGAGGTCAAATGGAAGTTTAATGTTGGTGTCGGTGTCCTATCACCCAGAAGAACAAGCAAATCATGTATGTCCTGACTGCTCTGTCAAGTAGCACATTTATACTGCTGGTACTATGAAACCCTCCCCCTGCTATAAGTTCAGGACCCCACTCATCTGCAGAGCACCAGTGACAGGCCACGATGACACAGGGTCTCCTGTGACTGTCGTGTGAATCATGAAGAAAAGTAGACTGACCTCAATATCATTTCTGGCAACAGAGAAGGCTAATGAAGTGGGGGTTTTTTAAAGCAGAAAATGACGTTAGCCATTCTTTTTCAAGTGAGTGTCAAGCTGGCTTTATGTTCACGTTTCAATGTCGGTTGGGGTCGAAGGCAAGTTTGTGACGACTGACTGAGTGTCTTGCATTCGCTGGCTTCTTGCCCTTAGAATATGGGGGTGTCTATTGGGGGAGTCTAAACGCACATATGGTATTTAGGCCGCAGCTTCATATCAGACTTTATTGAACAAGTCTGTTTGAAGTGATTGCTATTGATTACTGCGTCGCATTGCAAGAAAGGCATTTCACTGTACATGTGCATGTGACATTGAAACTTGAAACCTATCAGTAGAGGGCCACCAACTAAATTGTAGTAAAACTGCCTTGGTTCTGGAGTACTGAGCATTGATATTAGCCTGGACATAGATCTCTTTGTGCTGGTCTCAGATCTGTTTGTGCCATATTACCTGATGGTAAAACTAATTGTTGCCTGCTCCTAGATCTGTTTGTGTTGTATAGCCAACTCCTATGGCACAATATTGACCACAGGAGTTGGCATAGGAGTTGGCAATACAGCACAAACAGATCTAGGACCAGGCAACAATCAGTTTCACCATCTGGTAATACAGCACAAACAGATCTGAGACCAGTCTACACTAATGGTTTACTTAGCACGCCATCTGAGAGGACTCTGAGGAATGTGAGGAGTACTGCAGGTAGTCAGAAAGCACCATCTGTTGTGACACTCCTCCCACGGAATGGCACTGCCTGGCAACCCAACAGAATGGCACTACCATTTTAGGAACCTCTGAACACTACACACAAGATCATGTTGTTATGTGTTACAAGTAGCCTGTCATATCTGTGAAATGTTAACATTTTAGGATGTATGTTTGTCTCACTACTTACTTGCACAATGTGAAATTGATGTTTCTAGTCAGTCTAGACCAAACCTTGAGCCTCAGCCTAGACCACATTTTCATCAGAATGTCTCGTAGTATATTGTGCAGTTTTGAAAGTACGTTTTATACAACTTCTTACCCAAGTTAGAAGTTCATAGGCTTGTAAATGGCAGATGGGCTTGTCAGCTGTTCAATAGCACAGGCTCTACAGCCCTCAATAGCACAGACTCTCCAGGCCTCAATAGCACAGACTCTACAGCCCTCCATAGCACAGACTCTCCAGCCCTCAATATCACAGACTCTACAGCCCTCAATATCACAGACTCTACAGCCCTCAATAGCACAGACTCTACAGCCCTCCATAGAACAGACTCTCCAGCCCTCCATAGCACAGACTCTCAAGCCCTCCATAGAACAGACTCACCAGCCCTCAATATCACAGACTCTACAGCCCTCAATAGTATAGACTCTCTAGCCCTCCATAGCACAGACTCTCTAGCCCTCCATAGCACAGACTCTCCAGCCCTCCATAGCACAGACTCTCCAGCCCTCCATATCACAGACTCTCCAGCCCTCCATAGCACAGACTCTCCAGCCCTCCATAGCACAGACTCTCCAGCCCTCCATAGCACAGACTCTCTAGCCCTCCATAGCACAGACTCTCCAGCCCTCAATAGCACAGACTCTCCAGCCCTCCATAGCACAGACTCTCCAGCCCTCCATAGCACAGACTCTCCAGCCCTCCATAGCACAGACTCTCCCTCCAGCCCTCCCAGCCCTCCATAGCACAGACTCTCTAGCCCTCCATAGCACAGACTCTCCAGCCCTCCATAGCACAGACTCTCCAGCCCTCCATAGCACAGACTCTCCAGCCCTCAATATCACAGACTCTCTAGCCCTCCATAGCACAGACTCTCCAGCCCTCCATAGCACAGACTCTCCAGCCCTCCATAGCACAGACTCTCTAGCCCTCCATAGCACAGACTCTCCAGCCCTATGTCTGCTCTTTTATCAAGATAACCAACCTGTCTGAGATTGGGCTGAGACTACTGTATAAGAACATTATTGACTTAAGAGCAGACCGGTGTTGATATACTATATCAAGACAGGGAGTCCCAGCCACCTCAGCCTAATTGTTCCATTGGGGAAGTGCTGCCTACCCCTCAAAGTCTTTAAGTGGATGGATCTATTTTGAGCCCAGCAGTGTAACATTACAGTATGTCAAGTATTTACATAGTAATGACAATCAGTCAGTCTCAGCCCCAGCCTGAGCTCGAGCCTGGGGTTGATATCAGTATCATAGAATCCTGAATGCCATCACTTTTTACTTGGTTTTATAATAAACGCTGGGAGGTAAATCAGAGAAAAATAGAAGAGAAAATGTTGGGCAAGAGGAGGCGTCTGTAGAGTATGTTTAGGCACAGTATACATCTTTAAGTGCTGTCAAACTCCAACTTTTGATAATAAATCTATTTAATGTCAAACAGACACATTGTGCAGACACAATATACTGTATGTTCTAAAAGTTTCAAACTTCTGTACGTATTTTATCAAGGATGATTAAAGTAGTACGCAGTAAATATGTCAATTTTTTATATTTTTTTAATCAAAGGTAACTGTATACTAAATCTGCATGTATTACATTTGCCTTCTCTACAGTATGTATAAATACACAGACTAATCCTGAATAAATCTGTGAATATAACATACACAGTACAGGGGAACACCCTGCAAACACCCTGGCACTAACTCATTGTCCGGGTCGAGGTGTTAAAAGAGTCATTTATTTCTGTTCCAGCCCAACGAGAGAGTAGGACACCCTCTCCAGCTAATAATAATAATAGTGAACCACATGACCAACGCAACTCCACACATCAGCCCTTAAGCTTTTTAAATGAATGAATATTGTAAACAAGTAGCATTTTGTAGTATTTCTGTCCATTTCAGTCTGGTTTTGGATTAGTACAGTTAGCGTTGGTTTTTACAGCACAACCCCTGTTACGGTTTTCTAGTGGTGATGAAGGAGAGTCGGACCAAACTGCAGCGTGTCGATTGCGATCCATGTTTAATACAACAAAGAAACACGAACTTACAAATAAACGAAACCGAAACAGCCTATCTGGTGCAAACTAACAGAGAGTACACATAGGACACTAAGGACAATCACCCACGACAAACTCAAAGAATATGGCTGCCTAAATATGGTTCCCAATCAGAGACAACGATAAGCACCTGCCTCTGATTGAGAACCACTCCAGACAGCCATAGACCTTGCTAGACAACCCACTAAGCTACAATCCCAATACCACCACCAAAACCCCAAGACAAACACACCACAATTACAAAAACCCCATGCCACACCCTGGCCTGACCAAATACATAAAGATAAACACAAAATACTTTGACCAGGGCGTGACAACCCCTTAGTTGGTTTGTGCTTTTGGTTCGTACCAGTATTCATCTCTTGGACTATAGGGCTAACTGGGTATATGGCGTGATATGGGAATCTTAAGTGTTGGGGATGTTCTCATTGCTTTTTATAGTCCAGACAGAGTGCCAAAGTATCTTTTGAAAATAAAGAGGAAGGAAATGGATCGGGCTTGCAATGGCAACCGCAGTCCCCTAAAACCTAGCGAAAGTACAGCAGGATTTCCCAATCATTTTCACAGGCAAATGTTGTCATGATCAAAGATCAGAATCGGATTAACGATGTTTCAACTCTTCGCCTTAGATCTGTACATTTGAATATTTGATCACGATGACATCATAAGTAGCTACAGATTTAGCATGCTTTTGTAAAGTTGAACAGTTGAGGCCCTTTGCTCCACTATGAACTAAAATAAGTCAATCCAGTAAGTAACTGTAAGGTTGAGTTAGTTGATGTTGAGTAAAGAAGCTTTGTTTGTTTCCCTGCAGGACGACCCATGCTAAGGCCAAGTCAGATGCTGCCGATCAGGCCTCTCAGGCTTCCAACCAAGAGTCCAGCCTCGCCAGGTTGGTGGCCAGGGAACTGTCCCCTTCCTTCTATCAGCCAGGTATGTGGACTGGACTTCTCAGCTGCGGGATTGATATTGACAACAGAAAAACATATACAAGAGCCTTGATTTCCAAGCTTTCTTACATTCGTTCCAAGTGCTGTATGAGACTTGGAAATATAGTAATAATTGACTTTCAAGAACAGTATTGAAAAGCAAGTGTTACAAAGTGAATTTAACGAAATGACAAGATTTTAATAGCTGTTCTGTTCAAAGCATCTAGCGTGTTGTTGTTTAATATGATAGATAGATCTGTCTTGCTACTGTTGCAGCTAGTCTTTGCTTGGCTTGGGCAGGCACTCCACAAGGGTAGTCACCTTTGACTATCTAAAAAAAGGACCATCTTACTTGGGTAGAGCAATCATATCAGTTTCCTTATAGGTCTGTCAGGGCCCAAACAGTCAGGCCCCAAAGCCTTGTCGAGTGTGCATTTCTTTCCCCCTTCAGTAACTCACTACCCACCCAGGACCCACTGAGTGCTTAGCAGATCCAAATAGATACTGATAGGACCTCCCGCAGCGGTGTAAGCGGTGTAAGGCACTGCATCACAGTGCTAGAGGCGTCACTACAGACCCGGGTTCGATCCGGTCGTGATCGGGAGTCCCATAGGGCGGCACCCAATTGGACCAGCGTCGTCCGGGTTAGGGGAGGGTTTGGCCGGGGGAGCCTTTACTTGGCTAGCGAATCCTTGTGGCGGGACGGGCTCCTGCAGGCTGACCTCGGTCATCAGTTGGACGGTGTTTCCTCCGACACATTGGTGCGGCTGGCTTCCGGGTTAAGCGGGTGGGTGTTAAGAAGCGCGGTTAGGCGAGTCATGTTTCGGAGGACGCATAACTCAACCTTCGCCTCCCGAGCCCGTTGGGAAGTTGCAGCGATGAGACAAGATTGAAATTGGGGAGAACTTAAAATACCAAAAATAAATTCAGAAGAAATAGACACGGATAAAAAGTTGCCACTAACTTTCAAGTGCCTGCATGAAATATCTGTGTCTAATGGTACAAATGGGGCAAGGTCACAGTGTCACTCAACCACACTGAAGCTGACAGGGAGAAACAGTGCTATTGTGAAGACAGACGCTGGGAGACGGGAAGCAAGTACAGAGAGTGAACATTTAATGAGTAACGGACATGAAACAGAACACAGACAGCATTTGGACAGTGGGCACAAAACGACCTTAATGCAGACACGGGGAAGAAAATGAGGAAGTGACAGATACAAGGGAGGCAATAAAGTAATATAGTCCAGGTCAGTCCCATGAAGCACTGATGCGCGTAACAATGGTGACAGGTGTGCATAATGATGTGCCAGAGAGGGGAAGTGGGAGCAGGCGTGACAGCTATAGGCTATAGTATTTCCCGAATTCTTCATTCAAGAATTTTCCTTGATCTTCTTGATTGAAAAATTGGGGCTAAAATTGAGGGCTAATGCTAAACACCAGTATGTGATTGATAGTGGATTGTCTCACTCCCTCTACTAGTCTTTTTTGTCTTTGTTTGTGCTTGCTTGTACTCTGTGTCAGATAAGTAAGTGGTTACGTCAGAGCCTGTTAATAGAAGGCTCTGAGTCAAGTCAGTGGTCATGTCCGATTAAACATACTAGCGTACTACATACTTAAACTGCATAGTCATTTCGAAGCTTAATCTAGTTGTAGAAGTCACTCTTTTCCGACTCAAGTGTTTGACAACAGCTGATAATCAGATAAATTGACGCGCTGTACCAAAACGAACGAATGGCTGGAGTCAACGCAATCACACATTAGATGAAGCGTTTGGAGTACTATTTTCAAAATTACAAATACTCTAAAACGTTTTAGCATAGTATTTACTACGCTAGTATGGGTATTCGGACATGGACAGTATTTCAAATCCTACCCTGCAAAATGATCTTATAGGTTGTACATCAAAAGCCAGCTAGCAGTTCTTATTTCTTTAGGCCTATATTACAGACTCAACTTGTTTGGTTTGGCATATTGCAATTCAGCTATTAGTTTAAAGGCCCACTCTGTGATATTTACAGCCTAAAGTAGCATGTTTTTAGACCTATGAAATATCAACCCTATGTGATCTTATAAGGGAAACGCAGTTGCTGCGTTTTCTCAGGCCAACTGTAGTCACCCCATTGTGACTGTCACAGGACTGTGTTACAAGAAGACAGAGTGGCTCCAAATACAAATCTAGACCTTGGTGATACTCCTCAAATCCATCCACGACTGTCTGCACTTCCTAGCTAATAACCTCCAAAATATCCTGCACTAACCATTTTTTATTAGCTACCATGTAAAACAACACATTTCACTGCACCTAACCGGTGTACGTGACTATAAAACATCAATAAATAAATTAGTCTGATCTTTATCTAGTCTGATCTTAATCTTGTTGTTATTGGAATCTCATCAAACATATATTTCTCCATGTTGTTCCACAGGCCCAGAGTACATGAAGAAGAGAGCGCTACAGGAGATCTCAGATGGCAATGAGAACACAGGCCCTATAATGCATGAACCACTGTTAGCAGGGCAGCCACCGACACCCGCTGAAAGCCCAATGCTGCACGACAGGCCTGACTCCTCTCCAGCCCGCACGCCCTCCCCCAGCCCTGCTGTGACCCCTCCAGCGTCCAGGCACTCCAAGCAAGGCAACGTCAGCAAAGAGGACCCCCATCTCCTCGGCCCCGCTGGCTGGAACGGGGACAAAGGCAATGGAAGTCGGGGGAGCAGCCGTCCCAATAGCAGAACCAACAGCCGGCCCACCACTCCCGCCCCTGCCGCTGCTCCCCCTGAAGAGCGCCTCGCTACTGCCCCCATCCCTAGCAGCCGCGCCTCCAGCCGCTTGAGCAACAAGGTAGAGCAGGGCTCGGACCTGGAGATCAAACCCCTGGAGAAGACGGCATCTGAGACTAAAGTGTCCGAAGCTGCTCCCTCGATAAGTACCAGTGTCGCCTACTCAGAAGAAGAAAAAGAAGACCCACCCCTTCCTCCCGCCTCCAAAGTGTCTTTCAAGGCTGCCGTCACCCCCGAGCCTAAATCGTTAGAGCCCAAACAAAGAACACAGTCGGTCAATGAACGACCCGTGTCCACCATATCTGAGAGCGAACCAGAGTCCAGTGCCCAGTCTGTCAATAAAGTGTCACCCAAGCCTTCGCCATCACTCAGGCAATTGACGAAACAGGAGGCCAGTCCAGCTTCAAAACCTGTCACACCTGCACCTACACCCGTGCCTAAAGCTGCCAAGCCAGCCCCGAAGGTTGAACCCAAAGCAGAGGCCAAGCTGATGAAGAACATGGTGAAGAGCCCAAGTGAAGTTACAGAAGTAGTAGAATTTGAGCAGGTAAGGCAATTCAAACACTCAATATCTCATGTGTTGAAACGTTTTGAGAACACATTCAGTCAAATGAAGACTGTCCTTACATGTTATGTAGTACACTCTCCCATGACCTGGGTTCGAAAAGCAGACTCAGAACATACAGTAGGTCCTCTCTCCTCTAAGTGCAAATATGTAACCTGATGTTACTCTGGAGACTGTTATCTGCAGTTGATGCTGGTCCTTTAAACCACACTAATCAGACCCCATTTCTGATTAACCTCCCCTCTGCTTTTCCTCTGATGTAATACTAATTATCCCTCTAGTTATGTTTGTACCTATTCTCAACTACATTTCCTTTCTGACAACCACAATCAAGGCAATTTTCCCATTTCTTGTTGGGAGCTTACCAACAGCTACCATCGTTAGCTACACATGTCCAATTTTGTAATCCAGACGACCCATTCCGATCTATGAAAGTATGTAAATGAACGTTGCATTTCAGGTGTCTGTTACATAAGTGTTTATCGAGGCAACAGTTGTTTGTTCTGAATGATTATGGAAACTGTAGATGGCGTGCAGACTAGTGGTTTGTCTGGGACGTGAGACCTCAGCGCTCTGCCCTATATGGTATGTACTCTAGGGAGTTTTTTTCATGGCCCAGGCCCCCTGTGTTGAAAGGAGCATACAGCATATGGGAACCTACCAGACCGCCTACCAGACCGCCTACCATGCAGCAGCAGCTTCTCTCCCAGTCACCATATTTCACAAGTGCTGTTACTAGAGTCATTACAGCATTGCTACACAGGAATGGATGCAACTTAAATGTAAAAAGGATCATTGCGATTTCATTTTTCATTCATCCCATTTATATTGCTGTTGTTTCATAGATCTTAAACAGGTCTGTCTTGAGGAAGACATTTTTATCTCAATATGACAAACCTTTATAAAGATTAAATAAAGCATGACATGGATCTACTGTACCTCTCTCTTCCAGAGTCCAAACACCATCATGATAACCATGGTGATTCTTCTCAACATTGGCCTGGCCATTCTCTTTGTAAACATCTTGTCATGAAACACTGTCGACCCAGGTAACTAACACAGCTCTCTGACTGTCCTGCCAGTTACAGATGTACACTGAAAGGTACCTGTTTCTTTTGTTTCAAGCAGTCAAAACACAATGGCACTGAACTTCTGACCCTTGCAACCTGTAAGGAAATGTCTGTTTGATCTGGTCACGTGACTAAGTATTGCTTGATTACAACAACAATTATCGTTTGCATGTTTTGACTCGGAGGTACTTCCAGGTGGTGATGATTATGATGATGATGATGAGACATTAACTTGTCTTCATATTTGTTTTGTGTGCTTGACCTTTTTCCCCACAGGTCACCACCTTGCAGTGGTGTTGAGGTCATTTTTAAGCAAGGACCATACAGAACAAGAAAACTGCCAAGAACCACAAGCCTTATATGAAGGAAGCATATGACAGCTCCTCCACACACAGCCTCTTGTTAATGTGACTGCGTTGAGGTTCTTTAAGGCTAATCTGCTTTCTAGAGGCTTGGAATCTGAGGAGGCTGGTGGGGGTAGCTATAGAAGGACGGGCTCATTCATGTCTGTAAGGAGTTCATGGAACGGTGTCAAACACATCAACCATATGGAAACCACATGTTTGATTCTGTTCCATTTAATCCATTCAAGCCATTACAATGAGCCTATCCTCCTATAACTCCCCCCGCCAGCCTCCTCTGCTTGGACCATCTGGAGCCGGATTAAAGAACACCATATGAATCCGGATTGAAGGACATCAATGCATATGAATCCATACGGCTCAGGATTGAAGGACATCAATGAATCAGGAAGAGGGTCTGGAAGAGAAGAGGGTCTGAATGGACACTGTGTTTGTAAAGAATAGTTGTTGAGTGAGTTTCGGTGTCTACCCTGGAGATGTTGTTGAATGTTATTCACTGGTGAAGTCTTTGGTAAATGATATTTCACTGTATCTGAGTCAACTAAAGCACTGTGTGTTATGTTTTCACAAAGGGCTAAACCCTTCATATTGGCAAACACTGTCTCCTCAGATCACTGGCAGATTAGAGTGGTTGTGGTGTGGACAGGTTAGAGTGTCAGGAAAGGATTAGTTAGCTTTGTAATTAGATATTTATTTAGCTGATATCTTGTCTATAGGAATGTAATCTCTGGGAAAATCTCAAATGAACTGAATATTCTCTAATTTCTGCCTATTTTTGCCAATTATAATTAGTGGTTTGGGGCTAATATCAGTGTTCCTATTTATTGACAGAAATCTATATTATGCTCCTATTAGTTTATCTGCCTTCTTCCTTTTTTTGCCCTATTCTCAACTTTCTTCAGTAGTCATCAATAAAGACATGTTACAGTCTCTTTGACGTCACAGGGCTCTAAGGCATGAAATGCTGGTTCTTTATTCGGCAACGCCTGAGAATCCGTGATGTTCTTGTCTGCAATGGCAATGCAACCCACCACAGCAATGCAATGTAATGGACAGTTGTTTTTTCACATAACATATTCTCTCTCCAAGGCAATTTTGAGTGAGTCACACTGGAATGGTACTTATAAAACAATATCTGTATTATTTAGTAAGAGGCTTTCAAATGACACAGAATCGAGGAGGAATTCTAGGTCTTTAACCAGTGTATGTGGTATTGTATTTCTGGAGTAATGTGTATCTATGTTGTTTCCTGGTTGTCTGATCAAAAGAAACGTAAAGCAGCCTATTGAATGGTTTGATTTTATTAAAAACATGACATGAAAATAATGATACATTTGGGTGGGCGGTGGGGGGTCAATTTTGTCAAAAACCATTAGGGAACATTCAGTGTAGATTTTGAGAGGGTATTTATTTGAACAAATGGGCTTGTGTTGTTAGGACATAATTGTGAGCAGTTGTTTGGGAATTCAGTTGGTCTGTCTGCTTCAGAATAGGTCACACCATTTAAGATGCAGAACAAACAGTTTGCGCTTCATAATCAATCAAGAGGATTTTTCTCCCAACGTTTGTATGCACGTGGGCACTGTTTGGGTGTGTTTTTGTACCTTTTTGAAGTACACATCTCCAATGTGGTGTATTGATAAGAAACACTCCAGGTCTTACTTTACTGGAGAGCACTACAGTATGAGATTCTGCACTGTGTAAATCCTCATTTATAACTTTATTTCCCCTATGTCCCCGAACAGTTGTCTTCCCCTCAAAGACGATTGATAAGTAAGTGGGAAAAGATATTCAAGATAAGGTACTCTTGTACATTATGTAAAAGAGGCCTCAGATCTACTTCCTTGCTACTCCCTATGTACAATGCACTTGTATTGTTTCCCTCATGCTCATAGCGACATGAGACTCTTCAACAGTCTCCTTACTCTCGACATTGTTTCATAAAACATCGACACTTTCTGTAACATACTTTCATTGCAATAGAACACTCACGAGACCCTCAATCAGAAGTGACTGGGCTAATCCAGGAGCTGATTATTTAAGACATAATCCTGGATGGATCCCATTGTATTCATAAATATTGCTGGTCCTCTTCTAAAATTGTGAAATGAAAATAAAAGATATCTTCCAATGTTGTGGTGTATGTCATTTTCTTCACGGGGAAGATACTTGTACAATAAACACATGCAAACCAGGCTGCAAGGAGTACAAAGGCCTTGTAAATGAGTAGACCAGGCTTCTTGGGCACGTAAATACCTGACTCATGCACATTGACTCATAATAATCTATATACTGTTGTTTTTGCATTCTTTCTGATCTCATGGCATCATACCAATGTCGAACCCCTTGCTCGTATATCAATTTTCCATAGATACAGCACATGGTTGCTTATATTTTTGTCATACCATTGCAACCATGTCTAATCCATACATTTAATGAGCTGGATAATTGTAAATGAGCCTATATCAAGTTGAGTCTAAACTCAGTGGGAACAAAGACAGTATTTTTAAACCCCAGCTGTCCTCTCTGCCAGCTTGACAGACCCCCCTATCCTGACTGGGCAGGATATGAATTCCAGGACCTATTTTAGATCAGGGCTGTGAACTAGGACTGGGTTCTTCTTAGGCCTAGTTGACTTTCACATTTGTAAATTGGAGTATGTTTCACTTTTCTAATTCACAATGAATGTAGTAGTATTGTAGCATGTATTTTTAGTTTGCATTCTGAGGGTGAACAAATTAAGTGTATTTGGTCTAGCTCTGTATGCACTTATGGCTGTGATTTTTTTCAGATACATTTTTGAAGGGACTTTTCTAAGTGTGTTGATTTAATATTACCTTTGAGCTGTAGTGTTCAGTATTGAATTTGACCGGCCAACTACAGTAAGCATCTATTGGTAGTTTCTGCATGTTCATGTTCACGGCAGGACAAGGACAAGAATTTATTGCACAACACTGCCCTCTAGACAAAACATTTTTTAGGTATCAGAGCAGAGGTTCATCCTACTTACAGTCTTGAAAACCAACACACACGAGCACCATAGCTGCACTTTCAAAGAAAAGCTCTCATATATTTCAATTATTTAAACTTCGAGTAGTTTAAGTAAGTCGTTTTAAAACGTAATTATTTGTTTACAGGTTAGTATAAATATGTAATAAACGTAATAACACATACATTGAAATTGTGTGATTCTAGGAACTTCAGTGTTCCTAGAACCCAGTGAATCTGTCTAATCCACCAGTGTGACTTCATGTACAGGTCTATGCAACTAAAGGTACAAACATCTCTAAATGGGAAACTGAAAATTACGACAAGTACACGTTTTGTTTTCCATACAATTTATTGTCAACATGAAAGTGCTTTTTGTTTGAGGTTAGGAGTTTTGAAAGGGCATACTGGCTGAAAAGAAAAGGGTGGATCTATGGAAAGGGGGAGTGAAAAGAAAAGGGTGGATCTATGGTAAAGAATTTGAAAGACAGACAAAGAAAGACAGCCATTTCTAATCCTGTTCTCTGTCCTCATCTACTTCACTTCTGTCATGTCCCACCTCTTCATAATCCTTCTCCAGGGCTGCCTTGTCAGCATGCACACAGCCCTCTGGACTTTGACCAGGTCTCCACCAGGAACTACAGTGGGAGGCTGATAGTTGATGCCAACCTTGAAACCAGTTGGACACCAGTCAACAAACTGAGTAGAATGTTTGGTCTTGACATCTTTGGGCATCACATCACCACGGTACAGAAGGCAGCATGAAATGTACTTGCCGTGGCGAGGATCTCGTTTCACCATCTGGTTGGCTGGCTCAAAGCAGGCATTGGTGATCTCAGAGACAGAGAGCTGCTCATGGTAAGCCTTCTCTGCAGAGATGACTGAGGCATAGGTAGCCAGAGGAAAATGAATACGTGGATAGGGCACCAAGTTGGTCTGGAACTCTGTCAGATCAACATTAAGGGCACCATCGAATCGAAGGGAAGCAGTAATGGAGGAAATAATCGGTCTACTTTGGCCTGTTGAGGTTGGTGTAGGTGGGACGATCAATGTCGAGGTTCCTACGACAGATGTCATATATAGCCTCATTATCCACCATGAAAGCACAGTCAGAGTGCTCTAGGGTGGTGTGGGTGGTCAGGGTGGAGTTGTAAGGTTCCACCACAGCAGTGGACACCTGGGGAGCTGGATAGATGGAGAACTCCTGCTTGGACTTCTTGCCGTAGTCAACAGACAGACGAGAGCCGGTGCCACCTCCAAAGCTGTGGAAAACCAGGAAGCCCTGAAGGCCTGTACACTGGTCAGAGAAAGAGAAACACATTAATAAAAGGAGAATAACAGATGTCCACGTTCTAATCAGATAGTTGATCAAATATTTTATTCATTCTTTCATTCTGAGAGAGCCACCAGTTTGTGGATCCTGTCCAGCACCAGATCAATGATCTCTTTGCTAATAGTGTTGTGCCCACGGGCGTAGTTGTTGGTAGCATCCTCTTTGCCAGTGATGAGTTGTTCAGCATGGATAACTGGTGGTAAGTCCCAGTTGCACACCTCATCTGAGGAGAGAAATCAGTAGCTCATGGAGGAGCTCAACACCAATGTAGTAAACAGAAAACTTACCTATGACTGTGGGCTCAAGGTCCAGAAAACACAGCCCTGGGGACATGCTTTCCACTCCCAGTCTCACTAAAGAAGGTGTTGAAGGAGTCGTCTCCTCCTCCGATGGTCTTGTCACTGGGCATCTGTCCGTCAGGCTGGATCCCATGTTCCAGGCAGTAGAGCTCCCAGCAGGCATTGCCAATCTGGACTCCAGCCTGACCCATGTGGATGGAGATGCACTCAGACTTCGGGAAAGATAGTTGTTTACAACTTTCTCAGCTAAATAAATAGTTTTAATTTGAAAATCGATCAAGTATTAACTGTAAATACACATAGGACAAATCATAATCCAGAGGAAATTATCACCTTCAAATTCTACTTTACAATCTTCTGAAAGAAACAAGTTCTTAGAATATCTTTTGGCATAATAGACAATTGGACCAAAACATTCATCTAAAACTGGAATAGTAACAAAAATATTTCATTTGTTTCAAAACAGAAATGGCCTAGAGTTTGTTTTGATTAATTCTTAGCAACTCTGTAGGCAAGGAGAGGAGGGGGCTTAGGGCGTGACAGAAAATGCTTTCATTGTAGAGATAGGGTACCGGTACACATGGGGACACATCACCTGACTGAAGAAACAAGTGATCAGCTGTTGAACCCGACAAACAGGCAATGTTTTTTAAACCAAATGTCACACATAGCCTACCATGGGGGATTAATTTGACAAATCAATTACAATCTGATCAACACATTCCAAATAATGAATGCATTTGACTTCAAACTAATTTAGTAGACCTGCTAACTACATCTATTTTGATATGAAATGTTAAATCAAGGTATTTTTACTATGGCCCTCAATTTTTTTAAACATTTAATAGCATATCAGCAAAGCAGTTTGAACTTTGTTATTGTCAGACATTCTGAAATATCTCATGAAATATTTAAGTTCGAAATTAGTAAAAACTTTACAGGTTACCCATTACTTTCAGCCCACTTCAAAACGAGGCAATTTATTTGAATATATTATGAGTGCCAATGACTGAGTTTAAAACATTTGTTTTAGTCAAATTGACAAATTGTGTTGAAAAAATTGAAAAGAAACAGCTTTGATTTAACTATTGTAAGAAGATATGAAGTTATTGAAACTAACAATAATATGATTTGTGTGTACTCACCATGTTTAAGTTGAGAAATTTCAAGATGTAGTTCTGGAGAAATTACATTTTCTTTTAGTTTAACTCTAACAGGCTTATCTTTGGGAGACTGTAGTAAGAAGTCTGATAGAAAATGTGAAAGGTGGAGCAATTTATACTTCTACGATACAGTGGACAGATGTCAGAGAAATTCTATTGGAAGAGAGACTGCAGATTCTTTCAGACAACAATTTTATAAGATTTGAAAAAACAAAGCAATCAATAACAACCACTCGATCAGTTCATCGTTAGGAAAGCCCAACGAACAGAGTTGTCTCTCTCCTCTTCTAGAAAAAGTACAACCTATTTTGTCTGTGGCAGTTTAGCAGATGGGTATATACAGGGACGGAACATGGTGTGTAAAAGCTGATTTAGCTTGTCTGTTCAGATTAAGATAGCTGACGCTGCCACCATTGTCTGTTCCTTCCTGCATGTTTCCACACAGCTAATCCCTGTAGATTGTGAAAACAGGATGTCACATACTGCGGTCGCACGCAAACGGCACTTATCTGTACACCCAGACATATGACTAACAATGGAACAATGGAAAATTCTCAAAGTAAAAACAGCATAGTAGGACTAATTAAATAGTATGTAATGAATATTACATTTCCACCACACAGACTTTGTCGAAACTGATTGGAAGATCTTATATGCCTTTTCCCAATTGCTTATCAGAGAAGAATAGGTCAAAGTATCTTTCCCATATGCGTGTGGTTTAAGTAAGCATCTTCAGAACCTACTTTTGGAAGTTGAAGTAACACTGTATAACTGCAGTTATATTTCCAAAACTGCAGTACTACAATTACAGTTAATACGTTTCCAAATTATGAAAATGTCACTACATTGTAACTGCAGTATTTATTTATAATTAATCTAGGTCTACCAGATACAGATTCCTCTACTTCAGATGAATATGTTGGAGTTTTAAAAACATTGATCAGTAATTGATGAAAAGTATACAAAACATACTGGAATCAATTTAAACACACACTTTTATTGGTGAATCTCTAATGAAACAAACAAATCTGTGATTGTCACTACAACAAACCAGTTGTGCTTAAACCTAAACGAGAAGCAAGAAAATATCAAACTGTAAGAAGAAATGCATTGGTTTTGAAAATGTGCTACTATAAGATACGGGAGCCAAGGGCGTCCTTGCATGAACCCTCAGTACTCCTCTCCCTCCTCCTGTCCGTCACCCTCGACGGTGTCAACCCCCACCTCTTCGTAATCCTTCTCCAGGGCTGCCATGTCCTCTCTGGCTTCAGAGAACTCTCCCTCCTCCATGCCCTCACCCACATACCAGTGCACAAAGGCACGTTTAGCGTACATCAGGTCAAACTTGTGGTCAAGACGAGCCCAGGCCTCTGCAATAGCAGTGGTGTTGCTCAGCATGCACACAGCCCTCTGGACTTTGGCCAGGTCTCCACCAGGGACTACAGTGGGAGGCTGATAGTTGATGCCAACCTTGAAACCAGTTGGGCACCAGTCAACAAACTGAATAGAACGTTTGGTCTTGATGGTGGCAATAGCAGCATTGACATCTTTGGGCACCACATCACCACGGTAAAGAAGACAACATGCCATGTACTTGCCGTGGCGAGGGTCACATTTCACCATCTGATTGGCCGGCTCAAAGCAGGCATTGGTGATTTCAGCCACAGAGAGCTGCTCATGGTAAGCCTTCTCTGCAGAGATAACTGGGGCATAGGTAGCCAGAGGAAAATGAATACGGGGATAGGGCACCAAGTTGGTCTGGAACTCTGTCAAATCAACATTGAGGGCACCATCGAATCGAAGGGAAGCAGTAATGGAGGAAACAATCTGGCTAATGAGCCTGTTGAGGTTGGTGTAGGTGGGACGATCAATGTCGAGGTTCCTACGACAGATGTCATATATAGCCTCATTATCCACCATGAAAGCACAGTCAGAGTGCTCTAGGGTGGTGTGGGTGGTCAGGATGGAGTTGTAAGGTTCCACCACAGCTGTGGACACCTGGGGAGCTGGATAGATGGAGAACTCCAGCTTGGACTTCTTGCCGTAGTCAACAGACAGGCGCTCCATCAGCAGAGAGGTGAAACCAGAGCCGGTGCCTCCTCCAAAGCTGTGGAAAACCAGGAAGCCCTGAAGGCCTGTGCACTGGTCAGACTGAGGAGAAATAGGAACATGTCAATAAAAGGAGTCCACATTCAGATCAGATAGTTGATAAAAGATTTGATTAATTCTGTGGTACCCACCAGTTTGCGGACCCTGTCCAGCACCAGGTCGATGATCTCTTTGCCAATAGTGTAGTGTCCACGGGCGTAGTTGTTGGCAGCATCCTCTTTGCCAGTGATGAGCTGTTCAGGATGGAATAACTGCCGGTAGGTCCCAGTGCGCACCTCATCTGAGGAGAAAAAAAATCAGCAGCTTATGAAAAAGTTCTAAAAGGGTTCTCCTACAGGGACAACGGTTCTGCATCAAACCTTTTTCATCTGAGGACCTTCACTATGGAAGACAGGGTTCTAAAATGGTTCTTTGTTGTTGGAAAAGGTTCTGGAACCAGGGTTTTTCAACAGCCCTCAAATTCATATCCGAACCTCAAAGTCAGTTCTACTGTTTTTTTTCTTTCTTCCCCCCTCTAATCAGGGACTGATATCAATCAATCAATCAATCAGTCACATTTATTTATGAGGCCCTTTTTACACCAGCAGATGTCACAAAGTGCTGTATGGAAATCCAACCTAAAACCCCAAACAGCAAGTAATGACGATGTAGACCTGGGACACCAAATGGGTGCAATGAATTATCAGGTAACAGAAAACCAGCAGTACTCTGGACCTCGTATAAAGATTTCAATACCCCTGTTCTACAGGGACAAGCCAAAGAACCCTTTATGGTTCTAAGTATAACCTTTTTTTCTTAAGAGGGAAAACTTACCTATGACTGTGGGTTCCAGGTCCACAAACACAGCCCTGGGGACATGCTTTCCAGCCCCAGTCTCACTGAAGAAGGTGTTGAAGGAGTCGTCGCCTCCTCCGATGGCTTTGTCAGATGGCATCTGTCCATCCGGCTGGATCCCATGCTCCAGACAGTAGAGCTCCCAGCACGCATTGCCAATCTGGACACCAGCCTGACCCACATGGATAGAGATGCACTCGCGCTAGGGTGAAGAGGAAGACATTTTTTATTTGAAAGGAGGTTCGCAATAACCCAAAATAGGCTAGAGCAGTGGTATTCAACTCCTTTGAGGTCCAGAGCCTGCTAGTTTTCTGTTCTACCTGACACTTAATTGCACCCACCTGGTGTCCCAGGTCTAATTCAGTCAGTGATTAGAGGGGAACAATGAGAAAAGCAGTGGAACTGGCTTTGAGGTCCAGAGTTGAGTTGGAAGTGTCTAGACCTTGACATACGGTCAAAATATAAAAGATGTCATGTGAAAATACACAGCAAATTCCTCAGTGTTAAATTAACACTGAAAATGTGGACCTGTATAGACACTGAACAGTGTTGAATTAACACACTGCTTAATGTAATGCTTTTTTGCATATTTCCCAGAGTGCTTTGCCTTTCAAATGAATTGTAGAATTACCACCAGAGAGGAAGAGGGTGCTCAACTTGGTTTCCCATTGTTAAGGCGAAGAGACCTGTACCTTGTCAGTATATCCCTAATCTTTGGTTACCACCCATGACTGAATTTGTTAATGACAGTGACATCCTTGTTGCATTCATCAATTTTCAATCCCATGGATCCCATCCCATGTGAGATCCTAAGTGAATAGCTTATCATTAAAACATAATTATTTCATACATTATGTATTTCATAAGGCCTTATTTTGAGGGCATACACTAAAACATACTGGGTTGTTTGGATGACCCAACTGCTGGGTCACATAGGGCTCTATTCAATCAGATGTGCTTTTGCTGGCATTCACATAGCGGTTGTTTTGGCGGTGTCAGAGGTGGAACTGCATTAGAGATATCAAATCCACATGCGGCTCCTGGCATTATACTGTACCTCTAAAGTGGACATTGCCATTGGCTGTACCGAGTTGCAAAAACAGAAATCCCATGCAGCTTTGTTTACAAGTTTGAATACTGGAATGTGAGATGTAATCTACATCTTGATTAGTTGAATTATTATTTAGTGTAATGATTTTTGTATTGAACGTAATTATTTCTTTATAGTCTACACGTTCTTGTTCTGAACTTCTATCTCGAGTGTGGCGGGTGTGGCTTCGTGACAATGATTACAAGAGCAGCTGCTCACCGATTTGACGGCTCCAGCGCAGTTCCGCCAAAACATCCACTATGCAGGTGGCTGCTCTTGCTGGTTAAATACTTGATCTGAATGAATCTAGGCCTTCTGGGGTTTTTTAGGGCAAGGTTTGATGATGCTGGGTTATTGAGATATGACACAGCAAGTCAGATTAGAAGACTGGAGGCTTGGTTTAGTACGGTTGTGGCTTTCAGTAATGTTATTTTTGGCCACCCGTGAGAGTAAATGTCATTCTGGTTAATCTATTCTGTTTTAATTGTCATCACATGTTACAGTTGAACACAGACTCTTTTGTAGCTTTAATTAATCTTACAGAAATGTGTGAGTTCCTTAAAAGCTTATGTAAATTCTAAAGTGATAACCCCAATGGGATAGTAACCACTTTGTTGCAATATGTAAATAATTATGTTAATATTTTTGTGTTACAATATGTACTGTGCAAAAATATTAATGGAAAAATAACATTGCAGTGTACAAACTTAACATGGTTAACAGGATTGACATTTACTCTCACGGGTGTCCAAAAATAACTGTTTAAAAGCCCAGCCCCTAATGAGCCATGCCTACTGAAAATAACCTCTGGATTACATAAAAAAAGACCCAGCATTTAAGTGAATCAAATTTGGGGTAATTCGAGCAACCCAACATTTGGGGTTTTTCACATAACCTGTCACATTATTCTGACTTGCAGAATGATGTGTAATTCCTATTGAAATCCAGCCAGAATGTGGATATCGAACCTTCTGAATGTTTTAAACACCCGCAACCTGCATTCAGAATGACTGCCAGGGTTGGGAAGACTGAATATGAGACTATCTAAATCATCTAAACTGGAACAAAAATTTCAGTAACGTGTGAAATAAGTTTAGAAAATGTATGTAATTTATATTTCAGAAGCATAAGATTAATTAATCAACCAATGTCGATTCAAAAATATTGATATTGAAACAAGCAATTATTCAAATCCATCTGCAATACAGCAGTGTGTTAATTTAACACTGTTCCAGTGTCTATACTGGGCAACATTTTCAGTGTTAATTTAACACTCTCAACTGTATCATAGAGGCACAGAATAAGTTAGAGGAAAAACAAAAAGAAATAGAGGAACTTATTCAAGAAAGATCCAGTGTAATATATTATAAAAAATAAAGCAACTGGATGGAATATGGGGAAAACTGCACCAAATTCATTTTCAATCTTCAATTTAGAAATGCTACCAGAAAAAAATGTATTGAAACTTGTTACAAATGATGGAGTCACGCATGATTCACCGAATGATACTTTGAAAGAAGAAGACTTTAAGAATATGTTTTCGTTTCAGTCTCCTGTAACCAAAGCTAATTGTATGGATTTTTTTCCTTATAATAATGTAAAATGAACATCTGTACAGAAAGATTTGTGTGAAGGCCAAATTACAACCTTTAAGGTGGGGAAACTCCAGGGCTGGATAGCATACCAGTGGAAGTATACCAAACTTTTTTTTATATACTCAGAGGACCATTATAAATGGTAGATTATCGGACACGCAACAAGACGGTCTGATATAATTATTACTGAAACAGGACCCAAGTGGTATATATAAAGATCCAGTTCATTTAAAAAAATTGGAGGCCTCTGTCACACCCTGACCTTAAAGAGCTTTTTATGTCTCTATTTTGGTTTGGTCATGGTGTGATTTGGGTGGGCATTCTATGTTCTTTAGTTCTATGTTTTGGCCGGGTATGGTTCTCAATCAGGGACAGCTGTCTATCGTTGTCTCTGATTGGGACTCATACTTAGGCAGCTTTTTTCCCTTTGTTATTTGTGGGAAGTTGTTTTTGTTAGGGGCAGTCCCCGCGCCTTTGTTAAGCTTCATGGTCGTTTCTTTGTTTTGTTGGGTGATTTGAAAAGCCATAATCAATCAATAATTATAATTTTAGCAAAAAAATATTTTTTTAAATTTACAATCTGTAGAAGCTATGAGAATAGAACAGTTCAGTACTTTTGTGAAGCATCACAGCACAGTTGAAAAATATATGGCAAATAGAAATCCAAAAAGGATGGTGTTAAGAGATAGATAGGAAGGGTTGAATGAAGCTGAAGGGTGGGACAAATAACAAGACAACCAATGTAAAACATACAGGGTCTGTAAAATGTATATAGGTTCAGAAATGTTGTGAAATAGCACAGTTACAAATAGAAATCAAACTGGATGGACATCAGAAATAGAGGAAGAACTAAAAACAAACAAAATATAACTATTGTAAAATGGATTGTGTCTGTAAAATGTGTATAAGATGCACAAACTGAAGGTAAAAGCCTAAGTGTTATTGTTTACTCCAATTGGGGGGAGGGTGGTAGGGTTAGGGGAATAATAAAGGTATATTCTTTAAAAATTATGTATATCTATATAGGTATGTGTATGTATATATGTGTATATGTATGCATATGTGTATGTACGTGTACGTATATGGATATATATATTTAACAAATAAAGATATGGGAGATTGGATATGATGCATACAATTACATTGATGGAAGCAACAATCTTTCCGCAATATTAAGCTGATCCACCCCTAAGAAAAGAATTTGCTGTGTGGAATAACAAATTATGATATCTCAGCCAAATGTTAGATTGCTCTTATATGGACCATTCTTTATTGCTGTTCTATATTCTATTATCTTATTATATCTAAGGGATAATCAATGAGGGGCTATGCATGTTATGGACATTTATGAAAAAACGTGGAAGGTGTGTTCCACGATGTGCTAGCAGAGTGGAACTGACCTTCCACGAACTTGCATTATTTTCCAGATAATGCATAGAGCCCCGAGTTGATTATCACATTTATACCATGTCTATAATTTAACACATTTACCACTATAAATGTGTTCATTTGCCAGTAGCAATGTGTTCAACATCCACTGAAGTAGCTAATAAATTTACTAGATACAGCAGTTGCCGTGGTAGTTTAGCTAACCGAACCATCTGTCCTAGCTTGCCATTATGAAAAGCCAATTCAACAATGCCAATAATGTTTTCAATTCGATTTTAGCTTCAAAAGCAGCTCAAACATAGAAGATGTAAGAATGAACTATAGCCATTGAATTCTACCGTGAAAATACTGTATACTGTTCGTTATAGGGAAATTATACACACTCTAAAATGCCCTTCAATCCGATCAGAAATAAGTATTCAACAATGCCATGGTATAACCCTGAATAATCAAATATTATTTAAGATTCTACAGGTTTGATCTAGCCTACTGTTCTACGGATGTGTTTTGTGTTGTGTTTTCCTCTGACTGCGCAGCATATGGAGGGGATTATCTAGGTCAGCAAGTTTCATTGCTGCTGTCTCTTTAAAACGTTATGAGATTAGTCAAACCACATACACATTTATACTGAAATTCATTCCCAGTGTTATAATAATAGTTTTTTTCCTCTTTAATAAATATATTTCAATAACCGCTGCAGCAGGTGAATAGGAGAAACCAAAAGTGCAAATATAGCCACACACACACACAGGTAGCATTTTTTTGTTTTCAATCTCTCATAGCAAGTGGCAAAAATATAGATAGCCTACTAAAATACACTGGAAAATATACATGCCATACAGTCTAAGAAAGTAAATAGATTCGTCCATCAAATGGCAGTGAGACGACTGTCCACGTTGACCAGCGTTGAACATGCTTAATCTGATTTAGTTTACTGTTTGCACTGACCAAAGGATTTTGGAGAAGTAGGCTACCGCGCAGATCCATTCATTGCCGGTCCCCACAAAGTTTACATCTCTATTAACCCCATTATATTTACCTGCTTTGAGTTCAGAAAATTTGACATAAATTTACCTAATATTTGTTTTTAAAAAAAACAAGTCAATTAAGGCTATTTCGATCGTTTCTATTTGACAAATGTCACAGAGCCCATGGATGCAAATCAGGACTGTCCCACACATTAATGACTAAAAAACACCTGAACGAAATGGTTGAAATTGTTGAATTTACACATTACATAATATGTCACCGAAAATATGTCGATTATGCTCACCATGATAGCTTTTTGTGCAGGGGATGAGGAGAAAAAAGTAAAATAACGATGAGCTCGTTTCAGAAGCCTGCAATTTGAGGTGTGCGATATCTGAAGATAATCCCATGAGTGACGCAACCGTAATGCTATTCAGTATTAGGCTATGTCTGGGGGAAAGCTTCTAGCCTTCATGCACAGATTTTCTTTCCTAGTGTCATTAATTATTTGAATAGGTTATTTTTACTGAACAGTATATGCTCCTTAGAAGCTGTAGCCTAAACTGTATCGAGCCTGAAACTTCTGGAAAACAGGTCAGCTGCCATTCGTTCACAAATTGACGTTTATTGTCATGAGTCTTGTCCTGGAGGCAAACCTGAGCGATTTCCCCGTTAGACTAGATATGCAAGCTGCAAAGTTATAAAAATGGCTTCAATGTGAACATTTATAAAAAAAATATACAAAATATTGCTTTTTGTCTTAATTTAAGATTAGGGTTAGGCAGTAGGGTTAGCGGTGTGCTTACGGCTAGGTTTAAGATTAGGGTTAGGTTAAGGTTTAAATTAGACTTCACGAATTTGTGGCTGTGCCACCTAGTGACCACACTGCAGAGCTGCCTCCAGAAAAAGATTCATGACGAAAAAATCTAACCTGCCATTCATTCAATGAAAGACAACCCAAACACAACTAGTCAGGATTAGTGACATAAGTAGTACATTTATTACATTTCAAAAGCAGTACATTTACATTATAAATTATAACTAAACTATTATGTAACAAAATGTAAATACAATATTGTTAACAATATTATTACAGTGTTATTTCACAGGAATAAAAACAACAATGTAAAGTGTTACTAAAACCTGATTGTGTGCTTTATTTACCAAATTCATGACAACTATAGATATACATATATATATATATATATCTCCTATCCCTTACCCTCAATGGAGTCAACCCCTACCTCTTCATAATCTTTCTCCAGGGCTGCCATGCCCTCTCTGGCTTCAGAGCACTCTCCCTCCTCCATGCCCTCACCCACATACCATACAGTTGAAGTCGGATGTTTACATACACGTAGGTTAGAGTCATTAAAACTCGTTTTTCAACCACTCCACAAATATCTTGTTAAACAAACTATAGTTTTGGAAAGTCGGTTAGGACATCTACTAAGTCATTTTTCCAACAATTGTTTACAGACAGATTATTTCACTTATAATTCACTGTATCACAATTCCAGCGGGTAAGAAGTTTACATACACGAAGTTGACTGTGCCTTTAAACAGCTTGAAAATTCCAGAAAATGATGTTATGGCTTCAGAAGCTTCTGATAGGCTAATTGACATCATTTGAGTCAATTGGAGGTGCACCTGTGGATGTATTTCAAGGCCTACCTTCAAACTCAGTGCCTCTTTGCTTGACATCATGGGAAAATTAAAAAAAATCAGCCAAGACCTCAGAAAAAAAATTGTAGACCTCCACAAGTCTGGTTCATCCTTGGGAGCAATTTCCAAATGCCTGAAGGTACCACGTTCATCTGTACAAATAATAGTATGCAAGTATAAACACCATGGGACCACGCACCCATCATACCACTCAGGAAGGAGACACATTCTGTCTCCTAGAGATGAACATACTTTGGTGCGAAAAGTGCAAATCAATCCCAGAATAACAGCAAAGGACCTTGTGAAGATGCTGGAGGAAACAGGTAAAAAAGTATATATATCCACAGTAAAACGAGTCCTATATCGACATAACTTGAAAGGCCGCTCAGCAAGGAAGAAGCCACTGCTCCAAAACCGACATAAAAAAGCCAGACTACGGTGTACAACTTGCACATGGGGACAAAGATCGTACTTTTCTGGACAAATGTCCTCTGGTCTGATGAAACAAAAATAGAGCTGTTTGGTCATAATGACCATCGTTATGTTTCGAGGAAAAAGGGGGAGGCTTGCAAGACGAAGAACGCCATCCCAAACGTGAAGCACGGGGGTAGCATCATGTTGTAGGGGTGCTTTGCTGCAGGAGGGACTGGTGCACTTCACAAAATAGATGGCATCATGAGGTAGGAAAATTATGTGGATATATTGAAGCAACATATCAAGACATCAGTAAGGAAGTTAAAGCTTGTTTGCAAATGGGTCTTCCACATGGACAAGGAGGCCAACAAACCTGACTCAGTTACACCAGCTCTGTCAGGAGAAATGGGCCAAAATTCACCCAATTTAATTGTGGGAAGCTTGTGGAAGGTTACCCAAAACAGTTGACCCAATTTAAACAATTTAAAGGCAATGTTACCAAATACTAATTGAGTGTACGTAAACTTCTGACCCACTAGGAATGTGATGAAAGCATTAAAAGCTGAATTAAATCATTCTCTCAACTATTATTCTGATATTTCACATTCTTAAAATAAAGTGGTGATCCTAACTGACCTAAGACATGGAATTTGTACTAGGACTAAATGTCAGAAATTGTGAAAAAATGAGTTGAAATGTAATTTAGCTAAGGTGTATATAAACTTCAGACTTCAACTGTACCAGTGCACAAAGGCACGTTTGGCGTAAATCAGGTCAAACTTGTGGTCAAGACGAGCCCAGGCCTCTGCCACAGCAGTGGTGTTGCTCAGCATGCACACAGCCCTCTGGACTTTGACCAGGTCTCCACCAGGGACCACAGTGGGAGGCTGATAGTTGAGTCCAACCTTGAAGCCAGTTGGGCACCAGTCAACGAATTGGATGTTGTGTTTGGTCTTGATGGTGGCAATAGCAGCATTGAGATATTTGGGCACCACATCACCATGGTACAGAAGGCAATATGCCATGTACTTATCATGGCAAGGGTCACATTTCACCATCTGATTGGCTGACTCAAAGCAGGCATTGGTGATTTCAGAGACAGTGAGCTGCTCATGGTATGCCTTCTCTGCAGAGATAACTGGGGCATAGGTAGCTAGAGGAAAATTAATACGTGGATAGGGCACCAGTTGTCAGATCAACATTAAGGGCCACCATCATATCGAGGGGAAGCAGGGATGGAGGAAACAATCTGGCTAATGAGCCTGTTGAGGTTGGTGTAGGTGGGATGCTCAATGTCGAGGTTCTTACTACAGATGTCATATATAGCCTCATTATCCACCATGAAGGCACAGCCAGAGTGCTCTAGGGTGGTGTGGGTGGTCAGGATGCAGTTGTAAGGTTCCACCACAGTTGTGGACACCTGGGGAGCTGGGTAGATGGAGAACTCCAGTTTGGACTTCTTGCCATAGTCAACAGACAGGCGCTCCATCAGCAGGGAGGTGAAACATGAGCCAGTAACACCTCCAAAGCTGTGGAAAACCAGGAAGCCCTGAAGGCCTGTGCACTGATCAGCTTGAGGATAAAAAAGGGACATGTGCAGTGCCTTCAGAAAGTATTCATACCTCTTGACTTATTCCACATTTTGTTGTGTTACAGCCTGAATTCAAAATTGATTAAATATATTCTGTTTCACCCATCTACACACAATACCCCATAATGATAGTGAAAACTTGTTTTTGACATTTTAACAAATGTATTGAAAATTAAATACAGAAATATGTCATTTACATAAGTATTCACACCCCTAAATCAATACTTTGTAGAAGCACCTTTGACAGCGATTAGTCTTTCTGGGCAAGTCTCTAAGAGCTTTCCACACCTGGATTGTGCAGTATTTGCCCATTATTCTTTTCAAAATTCTTCAAGCTCTGTCAAATTGGTTGTTGATCATTGCTAGACAACCATTTTTAGGTCTTTCCATTGATTTTCAAGTAGATTTAAGTCAAAACTGTCATTCGGCCACTCATTCACTGTCATCTTGGTAACAAACTCTAGTGTAGATTTGGCCTTGTGTTTAAGGTTATTGTGCTGCTGAAAGGTGAACCATGTTTTCCTCTAGAATTTTGCCTGTGCTTAGCTCCATTCCATTTAGTTTTATCCTGAAAAACAAAGGCTGTTTATTTAAAAATATATATATATATTTAACCTTTATTTAACTAGGCAAGTCAGTTAAGAACAAATTCTTATTTACAATGACAGCCTACTGGGGAACAGTGGGTTAACTGCCTTGTTCAGGGGCAGAACGACAGATTTTTACCATGTCAGCTCAGGGATTCAATTATTCAGCAACCTTTCGGTTACTGGCCCAATTCTCCAACCAACAGGCTACCTGCCGCCAATGGCTGTAACACAACAAAATGTGGAAAAAGTCAAGGGGTGTGAGTACTTTCTGAAAGCACGGTAAAGATACGTTTAAGATTCCACATTCAAATTATTTAGCTGATCAAACATTTAATTCATGAATTTATTCATTCATTAATATACCCACCAGTTTGCGGATCCTTTCCAGCACCAGGTCAATGATCTCTTTGCCAATAGTGTAGTGTCCACAGGCGTAATTGTTGGCAGCATCCTCTTTGCCAGTAATGAGTTGTTCAGGATGAATAACTGGCGGTAAGTCCCAGTGCGCACCTCATCTGAGGAGAGAAAATTAGCAGCTCAGGAAGGTCTTGAATGAGGAGCTCAATACCAAAAAAGCAAGGAATCATATGCAGCCACACCTATTTTTGATAAGAAACAAGGCTTACCTATGACTGTAGGCTCCAGGTCTACAAACACAGCCCTGGGGACATAAATTCCAGTACCGGTCTCACTGAAGAAGGTGAGGAAGAAGTCATCTCCTCCTCCGATGGTCTTGTCGCATCTGTCAATGTGGCTGGATCCCATGTTCCAGGCAGTAGAGCTTCCAGCAGGCATTGCCCAGCCTGACTCACATGGACGGATATGCACTCACGCTGGTGAGGAAAACCTTTTTTAATTATAATCAAACTCTAACAAAAATGTTTGGACACTTGTTCTATACAATCAGAATATCTTCTCAGTATTAAAAACAAATCATCTATATGCCCACCTCAAAATAGTTTATCAAAGAGCGAGCTACTTTGCTGATAGGAATGGAAGACAGACTTTGTTGCAGCAGTGTAACAGTGTATCATTGCAGTGAGTGAAGGTAGTAACACTGTAACAGCTTTCACAGCATCAGATTGTTTCCTCCAACACATTGGTGCGTCTGGCTTCTCGGTTAAACGAGCAGTGTGTCAAGAAGCAGTGCGGCTTGGCAGGGTTGTGTTTCGGAGGACGCATGACTCTCGATCTTCGTCTCTCCCAAGTCCGTAGGGGAGTTGCAGGAATGGGACAAGACTTTCACGACCAATTGCGGTAAAAGTACAACAAAAAATCAGCTTTGGCAGCGATTACAGCTGTGAGTCTTTCTGAGTACGTCTAAGAGCTTTCCACACCTGGATTGTGCAACATTTGCCCATTATTCTTTTCAAAATTCTTCTAGCTCTGTCGAATTGGTTGTTGATCATTGCTAGGCAACCAATTTAAGATCTTACCATAGATTTTCAAGTAGATACACGTCAAAACTCAGTAACATTCACTGTCTTCTTGGTAAGCAACACCAATGTAGATTTGGCCTTGTGTTTTAGGTTATTGTCCTGCTGAAAGGTGAGTTCATCTCCCAGTGTCTGGTGGAAAGCAGACTGAACCAGGTTTTCCTTTAGGATTTTGCCCGTGCTTAGCTCCATTCCATTTAGTTTTTATTCTGACAAACTCCCCAGTCCTTAACAATTACAAGCATACCCACAACATGATACAGCCACCACTATGCTTGAAAATATGGAGAGTGGTACTCAGTTGTGTGTTGTATTAGATTTGCCCTAAACATAACACTTTTTTTTCAGGACAAAAAGTTAATTGCTTTGCCACATTTTTGCAGTGTTTCTTTAGCGCCTTGATGCAAACAGGATGCATGTTTTGGAATATTTTTATTCTGTACAGGGTCATAGCCGCAGTAAGAAGCTTGGGGTTGAGGGTGCTGCGATTATTTTGGAGGGGGTGCTTATACAGGACCAGTAAAGGCCCAGTACACTACTTTTAAACTAAATGTACATTTAAACTAAGTGTATTTGATTGTTTACCAGCATTTTGTAGTCTGATAATTATCTGTACAAAACAGTTAATCTGATAATCTGAATATAAAAATACTTGCTTGATATATGTTTTCCAGTTTCTTGAAATACCTTGCAAATGCAACTTTTTTTCTATGTGAAAACTTAAAATGGTCTATTTAGTCCTTTTCTATTTTAGAAGACACTAATCCAGAGCAATTTACAGTAGTGAGTGCATACATTTTCATACTGGTCCCCCATGGGAATAGAACCCACAACCCTAGCATGGCAAGTGCCATGTTCTGCCAACTGAGGCACATCATCACAAACCACTTGATGTCTCAATGTACTTATCTACTGTATTGTGCATTGTTTTACTTCATGGGGATCGAAAGTCTACAGGTACAAACCTGGATGACCTGCCAATGTAAAATACAGTAATGTACCTTTATTTACATTAAGCGGATTGTAGGATTTTAAATTAACACTGCACAAAAAGTGGTTGTTTTCCATGTTATTTGATCAAGAAAAATATTTAATGTAATGTGGATGTTTTGTGTCTTTGCCCATAACTTTGCACATTTTGATGTAAATGTTAGAGTACAGGGTCTTGTTCTTTCTGGATTCCATTAGAATGACAATCGCAGAGAAAATGACAGGGCAACAAGTCTTATAATTCCAACTATTGAATCCTGCAAGATACTGTTCTTAATTATACACCTACCTTTTTTTTTTTTGCCAAAGCTGAGATGCTCTCTGGCAACTGAGTTTGGAAGGACGCCTGTTTCTCTGTAGAGACTGGGTGTATTGATATGCCATCCAAAGTGTAATTAATAATATCCCCCATGCTCAAAGAGATATTCAGTCTGCTTTTTTTAACCAATCTTACAATTGATTACCTTCTTTGTGAGGCATTGTAAAATCTCCCTGGTCTTTGTGGTTGACTCTGTGTTTGAAAATTCACTGTTCGACTGAGGGATCATACAGATAATTGTATGTGTGGGGTACAGATATGAGGTTGTCATAAAAAAAAATCACTTGTTAAGCAAATTTTTACTCCTGAACTTATTTAGGCTTGCCATAGCAAAGGGGTTCAAGACATTCAAGACTCAATACATTTCAGCTTAAAATGTTTAATTAACCTGTAAACACTTTCAAAAACATAATTCAACTTTGACTTTATGGGATATTGTGTGTAGGCCAGTGACAAAACATCTCAATTGAATTTATTTTAAATTCCGGCTGTAACACGAAAAAATGTGGAAAAAGTCAAGAGATGTGAATACATTCTGAAGGCACTGTAGACACAAGCTTACTGACACAACACAAATACATGCACATCCATACACAAACACTTTTTACATTCATCGTTTGCTGCTGCTACTCTGTTCTTTGTTTTACTCTTATTATTATCAATGATCAATGTCTAGTCACTTTACCCTGCCTTCATTTACATATCTACCTCAAATACCTTGCACATCTGCACATGAATCTGGTAGTGGTACTCCCTGTATATAGCAAAATTGTAATTTTTTATTTGATTTGTATTATTCTTTTTAAACTCTGCATCGTTGGGAATGGCTCGTGAGCAAACATTTCACGGTAAAGTCTACACCAATCACTATGCAAATGTACACAGCAAAATCCATGGTGTACATTTAACTCTGAAAGAGTCCAACTGCACTGAAGTTAAAATAAGACATTTGAACGTGTTAAAGATTTAACTCTGAAAATGTTCCCCCATTTAACTCTGAAAGTGTAAAATGTACACTATTTTTAGTGAACATATGAGTCCCACTGTACTGGTGATGTTAAAATAACACTTTTGAAAGTGTTGAGGATTTATCTCTGTTGCAGTGTTCACCATTTTAATCTTAAAGTGTTCAAAGGAACAGAGGTCGGTACAGGTGCATCAAAGCTGGGACCTAGAGACTGAAAAACAGCTTCTATCTCAAGGCCATCAGACTGTTAAACAGCCATCACTAACATAGAGAGGCTGCTGCCAACATACTGACTCAAATCTCTAGCCACTTTAATAATAAAAAATTGGATGTAATAAATGTATCACTAGTCACTTTAAACAATGCCACTTTAGATAATGTTTATATACCCTACATTACTCATCTCATATGTATATACTGTACTCTATACCATCTACTGCATCTTGCCTATGCCGTTCGGCCATCGCTCATCCACATATTTATATGTACATATTCTTATTCATTCCTTTACACTTGTGTGTGTATAAGGTAGTTGTTGTAAAATTGTTAGGAATTGTTAGATTACTTGTTAGATATTACGGCACAGTCAGAACTAGAAGCACAAGCATTTCGCTACACTCGCATTAACATCTGCTAACCATGTGTATGTGACCAATAACATTTGATTTGATTTGAAGGAACTTGATTGTGGTGTTCGCATAGCTCTACTGTAAAACATAACACTTGATTTAGAGTAAACTGGACTCCCTTTGCTTAGTGTGACTCTGTTACACAGTGTTACACTCTGTTACACAGTGACAGTGTAAGAAATGAACAGCTGTAGTTTAACCGTAAATCATTTTTGGGGTGTTATTTTAAAACTCTATGGTGTTAAGATTAATTTGTTAATAACACCCATGACTGTATTTGTTAGTGACAGAGACAGTTGCTGGATTATTTCCTTTTGAAGACCTGTGGCTTTCACCAAGTAAGTTCCTGGGCGAATGTTATCATTAAAATTAAACTATGACAGCGCATTACATATGTTTTATTCTAGCACAGTAGTGTTAGGAAACTCCTGGTTTACAGGCCACATTAAGCCTGCAAATCACATTATGCTGGCTTGCAAAGTGATCCAGCCAGAGTTAGGATATACAACAGTTGGAATATTTAATCACCCGCAACCTGCATTCAGAATTACTTTCAAGGTTAGGAGACTTGTGAAAAAACACTACCTAAACCATTTAAACTGGAACAACCATTTCAGTAACGGGTCCAATAAATATAAATACTTGGATTAGTTTAGAAAAATGTACATGATTTTTCTTTGTGTAGCATAAGATTATCAATGTACATGTATACTGAACAAAAATATAATATATGTGTAATATAATATAATATATGTAAAATTGCTGATCCCATGTTTCATGTGCTGAAATAAAAGACACCAGAAATGTTCAAAACGTGCAAAAAACATTCAGAAATGTTCAGAAATGTGTTTACATCCCTGTTAGTGAGCATTTAACCATTGCAAAGATAATCCATCCACCTGACAGATGTGGCATATCAAGAAGGTGATTAAACAGCATGACCATTACACAGGTGCACCTTGTACTGGGGACAATAAAAGGCCACTCTAAAGTGTGCAGTTTTGTCACACATAAGCCACCTCCAACATTATTTTAGAGAATTTGACATCCAACAGGCCTCGCAACCGCAAACCATGTGTATCAACGCAAGCCCAGGACCTCATCATCTGGCTTACGTCACTGCAGGTTCGTCTGAGACCAGCTACCTGGACAGCTGATGAAACTGAGGAGTATTTCTGTCTTTAATAAAGCCCTTTTCTGGGGATAGATTTATTCTGATTTGCTGGGGCCTGGCTCCCCAGTGGGTGGGCCTATGCCATCACAGGCCCACCCATGGTTGCGCCCCTGCCCAGTCATGTGAAATCCATATATTAAGGCCTATTGAATTTATTTCAATTGACTAATTTCCTTATATGAACTGTAACTGATTAAAACATGTTACAATTGTTGCATTTATATATGTTTTCAGTATATAATCACAGATATTAAAAACAATCCCCAAAAAATCTAACTGCAGTAGAGCATGCTGGGAAATATGATAATGACGGGTGTGATTTTGATGGGACTGTTTTACTCTCCACAGTGTAAAACAATAACTCTAGCTACAACAACACTGGGGGTTCTTTTACACCACTGAGTGTTAATTTCACTCTTACAGAGTGGATTTTATTCCTGAATCAATCTTATCAAATAAAATGTTACACTGAAAAATCAACACTGGCCAAATTGCTGTGTAGCCTGTCATTACAGGCATACATTTGTAATAACTTTTTTCATTTTCAAAACGCAAGAGAGGCGAAAGAAATAAACTGTTTTACACCTGCATTTGGAGCTGAAAGTCATTCATGTTAGGGATATATCATGTCACTTAACTGGAGTCCAGAGCAAACAAAATGATATGATCTACTTCTAGTGGAGGTTGCAGAATCAGATGAAAAGCACGTTCTGTCTGCACCTTGCATTCACTTTGGAGGCCAGCCTACCTACAGAGTGCTCATTGCCAGCCGGGTAGCCCTGTTTCTCCTCACAATTATCATAATAAAATAGCCCAAATATGTTACATCTTCATTCGATAATATTGGAGGTAGTGCGATGTTACAGCTGCTTGTCTTTAGACATACAGTACCAGTAAAAAGTTTGGACACACATACTCATTAAAGAGTTTTTCTTTATTTTTACTATTTTCTACATTGTAGAATAATAATGTACACATCAAAACTATGAAATAACAGAATATGGAATCATGTAGTAACAAAAAAAGTGTTAAACAAATCTAGATAGATTTTATATTTGAGATTCTTCAAAATAGCCACCCTTTGCATTGATGACAGCTTTGCACACTTTTGAAATTCTCTCAACCAGCGTCACCTGGAATGCTTTTCCAACATTCTTGAAGGAGTTCCAACATAAGCTGAGCACTTGTTGGCACTTGTTGGCTGTTCTCTGTGGTCCAACTCTTCCCAAACCATCTCAATTGGGTTGAGGTCGGGTGATTGTTGAGGCCAGGTCATCGGATGCAGCACTCCACCACTCTGCTTGGTCAAATAGCCCTTACACAGCCAGGAGGTGTGTTTTGGGTCATTGTCCTGTTGAAAAACAAATGATAGTCCCACTAAACCAGATGGGATGGCGTATCGCTGCAGAATTCTGTGGTAACCATGCTGGTTAAATGTGCCTTGAATTCTAAATAAAACAACCACAGTGTCACCAGCAAAGCACTCCCACACCATCACACCTCCTCCTTCATGCTTCACCGTGGGAACCACACATGCAGAGATGATCCTACTCTGCATCTCACAGAGACACGGTGGTTGGAACCAAAAATCTCTAATTTGCACTCATCAGAACAAAGCTATTGCTCCTGTTTCTTGGCCCAAGCAATTCTCTTCTTTTTATTGTTGTCCTTTAGTGTTTTTTTGTTGTTGCAGCAATTTGACCATGAAGGCCTGATTCACTCAGTCTCCTCTGAACAGTTGATGTTGAGATGTATCTGTTACTTGAACTCTGTGAAGCATTTATTTGGGCTGCAATTTCTGAGACTGATATCTCTAATGAACTTATCTTCTGCAGCAGAGGTAACTCTGAGTCTTCCTTTCCTGTGACAGTCCTCATGAGAGCCAGTTCCATCATAGAGCTTGATGGGTTTTTTGACTGCAGTTGAGGAAACTTTCAAAGTTATTGACATTTTCCGGATTTACTGACCTTGTCTTAAAGTAATGATGGACTGTCATTTTACCAAATAGGGCTATCTTCTGTATACCATCCCTACCCTGTCACAACACAACTGGAAAGAAATTTCACAAATTAACATTTAAGAAGGCACACCTGTTAATTGAAATGCATTCCAGGTGACTGTCATCAAGACAAAGGGTGGCTACTTTGACGATTCTATAAAATACAAAATACGTTTTGATTTGTTTAACACTTTTTTGATTACTACATGATTCCATGTGTTATTTCACAGTTTTGATGTCTTCACTATTATTCTACAATGTAGAAAATAGTAAAAAATAAAGAAAAACCCTTGAAGGAGTAGGTGTGTCCAAACTTTTGACTGGTACTGTATTTCCAGTAGCCACCCAAACGAGGCCTATCTGAACTATTAAACTGTTAAGTCAAATCGCCAGGTAGCCTATTGTTCTGGCAAAGATGAGTCAGTAGCAGATTGACAAACTGTATTTTATATGGATGAATAATGTAGACCTCTTTTGTTATTGACAGGCAAAACTGGTGGATTTGAAACAAGTTCCTTCTGGTCACTAACCTGGATATGTGCGCCCACCTTTGTGTAGCAATGCTGATGACTGGTCATTGGTAAACAATCAACAACTGCAACTTATTGCTTCTGAAGAATATTTCAGATTTGAATGGAGACTTGCGGGCAATGGGTTCAGACCATCAAGGACAAAAATTGTATGCCAAAAAAAAGAAGTTTGGAACGGTAGGCTTCCTATTTCGCAACAAAGCCTCCTTCACTCATGCTTACCAAACATACCCTCGTAAAATGGACTATCCTACCGATCCTTGACTTCGTGGATGTCATTTACAAAATAGCCTCCAACACTCTACTCAGCAAATTGGATGTAGTCTCTCACAGTGCTATTTGTTTTGTCACTACTGTGACTTTTATGCTCTCGTTGGAAGGCCCTCGCTACATATCCGTCGCCAAACCCACTGGCTCCAGGTCATCTATAAGTCTTTGCTAGGTAAAGCCCCGCCTTATCTCAGCTCACTGGTCACCATAGTAACTCCCACCCGTAGCACACGCTCCAGCAGGTATATTTCTCTGGTCATCCCCAAAGCCAACACCTACTTTAGCCGCCTTTCCTTACAGTTCTCTTCTGCCAATGACTGGAACGAATTGTAAAAGTCACTGAAGCTGGAGACTTATATCTCCCTCACTAACTATAAGCATCAGCTGTCAGAGCAGCTTACCGATCACTGCACCTGTACACAGCCCATCTGTAAATGGCCCACCCAATTACCTCATCCCCATGTTATTTTTTTGCTCTTTTCCACCCCAGTATCTCTACTTGCACATCATCATCTGCACATCTATCACTCCAGTGTTAATACTAAATTGTAATTATATCTCCACTATGACCTATTTATTGCCTTACCTCCCTAATCTTACTACATTTGCACACACTGTAAATAGATTTTTCTATTGTGTTATTGACTGTATGTTTGTTTATTCCATGTGTAACTCTGTGTTGTTGTTTTTGTTGCACTGTTTGCTTTATCTTGGCCAGGTCGCAGTTGTAAATGAGAACTTGTTCTCAACTGGCCTACCTGGTTAAATAAAGGTGAAATAAAAAAGTGTTGCCCTGACGACTATGTCTGCTTTAATGCTATTGGGCAAGTCATGGTAAATCTGTCCAGTAAAGAAAACCCTGCTTTTCACATTGGATAAACGAGACCATCGTCATTAAGCACCCCCTTCGAACCCCACCCATTGTGCAATGTGCGTCAATTCTGCATTACTCTGAAATATTTTGCCACAAATTGATTCATTGCAATAACTGACCACTAAAAATATAGACTATTTAACATATCCCTGATTTGAGTAATGGAATTTTCATTTTGTTTTTATCACTTCATTTAACAGTATTTAGATATAATTATGTTTCAGCTCAGTCCTGACCTAATTTGAGTTTTTTAATCTATATAGGTCAAATGTATATTCTGCATATGATATAAAAATGCCTGAAAAGATTTATGCGCCAAAGCCTGCTTCATTCATATTGATCAGCAGAAAAATGCATGACAGTCAGATACAATTTTTACACTCCATTTGTCAACCTAACCTAGTTACCGTCTCACCACCTCCAAGCTGCTTCAAAGAAACCCGTACAATCAATAGGCCTAGCTCTATAGAGCACACAATATAAACCCTGTGGCAAAAGTGTAATCTATTCTACATTCATTCTTGTGATTAGATCAACCTTGCAGAATAAAGGCCCTCCCATCCACTGAGAGAGATCTCCCTATGATCCACTGATATTATCATGGATTGTTTAACTAATAGTCAAATGTATGACCCCAAAAAACCATCTGGGTCAGAGGGTTTAGACCCTTACTGTCATGTGGAGCAGAACAGGTGAACCCAAGAGCATACTCAGACAAGGTGACTGAGATGAGGTAACCATGGTATTTATTGAAACACGGGAGGGGGAAGATTGAGTGCAGGCCAGGGGAAGCTCAGGCAGGTTGCCGGAAACCAGGTGCGGAGGCTGAGGGTGAGGCGAGAGGTGTTGGGAGGTCCGGAGGGGAATCCAAGGGAGCGTAAAGTGAGGAATCCAGGACAGAGTTGCAGGATTGACAAGAAGTTGGACTGAAGACAGGGACCAGAGTCAGAGCAGGCAGAACTATAGCGGAAAGGAAAACAGCATCAGGCAAGGGGAACCAGGAACAAACAGCTGGAAACATGGACTGACTGAGCAGAGATTACAATCTGGCAGTGTGGAGGTGGCAGGACTGAGTATTTGTAGTCTTGACTATGGAACAGATTGCAGCTGGCGGGGATCTGCTCTGACTCGAGCACACCTGTCTCTGCCCACACAATCACACACACACACGCACACACACACACACACACATACACACACACACACACACACACACACACAGACGGAGAGGGAGAAAGCACCGGGGGAGTGGCGGCAGGTCAAGGCGACACAGGATGAGCACTAGAGGGCGTGACAGGACTAGATGTGACATTTTCTTATTTAAGGTTGCTGCCTCTATCATCGCCAAGCCTATCTCTGACCTTTTTAACCTGTCTCTCCTCTCTGGGGAGTTTCCCATTGCTTTGAAGGCAGCCACGGTTCGTTCTTTATTTAAAGGTGAGATCAAGCTGATCCTAACTGTTATAGGCCTATTTCTATTTTGCCCTGTTTGTCAAAGTGTTGGAAAAACCTGTCAATAATCAACTGACACTGCTTTCTTGGTGTCTATAGTATTATCTCTGATATGCAATCTGGTTTCCGCTCAGGTTATGGATGTGTCACTGCAACCTTAAAGGTCCTCAATGATGTCCCCATTGCCCTTGGTTCTAAGCAATGTTGCGCTGCTATTTTTATTGACTTTGCCAAAGCCATTGATACGGTAGACCATTCCATTCTTGTGGGCTGTCTCTGAGGGGTCTTTGGCCTGGTTTGCTAACTATCTCTCAAAGAGTGCATTGTATAAAGTCAGAAAATCTGCTATCTCAGCCACTGCCTGTCACCAAGGGTGTACCCCACGCCTTTCTCAATTTACATCAACAACATAGCTCAGGCAGTAGGAAGCTCTCTCATCCATTTATATGCAGATGATACAGTCTTATACTCAGCTGGCCCCTCCCGGGTTTTTATGTTAAACTCTCAACAACAAAGCTTTCTTTCTTAGTGTCCAACAAGCTTTCTCTGCCCTCAACCTTATTCTGAACACCTCCAAAACAAAGGTCATGTGGTTTGGTAAGAAGTATGCCTCTCTCCCCACGGGAGTGATTACTATCTCTGAGGGTTTAGAGGTTGAGGTACTCACCAGGTACTCACCTCATACATGTACTTGGGAGTATGGCTAGACGGTACACTGTCCTAACTCCCCCCTATCTGAGATATCTACTGTAGCCATTGCTTCTCGGCCTTTTGGCTAAGATCAAGTGTAGTGTCTTTGACAGTGCTGCGCTTGATCAGAGAAGCGATCACAGGCCGGAGGGCGCCCGGGAAATTGTGCTATTTATTTTTGTTTAAAATCATTATTGTTGTATTGTTTCTCTATTGTTTTTTGTCCTGGGTTAAGTGGTGGTTCTGGTGGTGGACTACAGGTGCACCAGCACCTGTAGGGTGAGTTTAAAGGCCCTCTGGTCCTTTTTCTTTCTTATTTTATTCAACTCTCAGTTTTCCCCTTGTTTGTCCTTTTTTGTACCTCTCCTCCCCCTTGTATCCTACCCTTGCCCCTTTAATTATTCCTACTGTTTTGAGTTTTGTGTTGCCTGCTAGCCGGAGGGGCCATCTGGCTGTTTGGACTGCTAGCCTCCTGGCCCTTTAGGCGTGGCAGGCATTGCATTGTTGTGTGTTTGTCTGTTTGTCTGACTGTACTTTCCTTGTTCCCATCCACCTTGCACTTGTTAGTTTACCCCCTAAAAATTGCCTTTTGTCTCTGTTCCTTGTTGTTTTGTGCTGTCAACTGGAGGACCTTTGCTGGCCGGCTTGCTAGCTGGTTAGCTTAGCCTAGTCTGCTGGTGAGGCTTGCTAGCTCTCTCGGCCCCCAAGTTTGGCAGGTGTTTTGTTGGTCAGTGTCCCTTTTTGTTATCCCCTTATTTCCTTTTACCTAAATTAATTTGTTTGTTAGTTTGTTTGGTTTGTGTTTTGTTTATTTTTGTCTTTCCCTTTCGTGCCTTTCCCCTTCTGGGAAAAATTATTTAAAAAATGTTAAAAAATCCCTCCTTGTGTCCCTTCCCATTGTTGATAAGATTAGTTTGGTGCTGTGCTAGATAGTTTGTTGTGTGTCCCGTGGTACTGGTAGGCCCTGTTTAGCACAGCCTAGCTGAGCCTGCTAGTTCCTCGGCTGTTTTACACCCCTCCCCCTCTCCCTTTCCCCTTCCCCTCCCCCTCCCCTCCCCTCCCCTCTCACTGGTGTTGGGCTGTAAAGGGAGTGGGCCTCCATCATGTCAGCAGCACAGGCTGGCATGAGGAGGCACCATGTAGTGCGCCTCCTTTTAAAGGAGAAGGGAGGAAAAATAATGGAGTTATCCCGATTGGATTTCTCCAGAAAATTCCTCCAGAAAGAGCTCAGTTTTCATCCCGCGCAGGTAAACTGCATCTTAGCCCTCCCCAATAGGAAGGGCTTCGATGTCAGTTTTGCCAACGCCAGCTTCCTGAGGGAGTTCTCGGGGAAACTCCAGAACGCCCTGAACACCCAGGGGTCCCTCACAGCAATGTTTGAGGTGACCAAGCTGACGGATAATAGCATTAAAACCGTTATTATCCGTATGTACAATGAAACCGTACAGCCGGAGGACGTTGCAGTATGGCTGGGCAGGTACTGCAACATGAAGGGTCCCCTGATCCAGGTAAAAGACCTCGATGGGATCTGGACAGGGGCCTGGAGGGTCACTGTCCAGCAAAGGGAGGACCCTGGGGGCTATGGTGGGTTGAAAGCCATCCCATCCACCATAGTCCTCGGAGAGAACAGGGGCCATGTTCACTACCAGGACCAGCCCAAGCTGTGCCGTAAGTGTGGTGAACATGGCCACCTTGCAGACGCCTGTCAGAAGGTCGTCTGCATGAAGTGCCGGGAGGTGGGCCACCACTACGAGGAGTGCACGAACGGAAGGTCGTGCAACCTCTGTGGCGAGCGGCCCCACCTCATCCGCGACTGCCCCTCCTCCTGGGCCAATAGGGTCAAGGCTGGAGGGAGGGAGTGGGCGGCCGCGGACCGGGCTTTCGAGCCCCATAGGGCTGGAAGGCAGTTGCCGAGGTGGTAGTGGAGGAGCCGGTGGTGGTGGAGGAGGAGGCAGTAGTGGAGCCGGTGGTGGAGGAGGAGGCAGTAGTGGAGCCGGTAGTGGTGGTGGAGGAGACAGTTGTGGAGCCGGTGGTGGTGGTGGCTGTAGTGGAAGGCACGGAAGGTGCAGTGGTGGAAGAAGTGGGAGGAGAGGACAAAACCCTCCCCACTCCAATCCCCCTGCCCCAGACTAATGTGACCCCTGAAGGAGAAAGTGCAGAGAAAGACGGCTCCGGAGAGATTTTCAGTGAAAGCTCCCCAAGTGGGTCAGATATTATAGGGTCGGTGTCGGAAAGCCTTTCGCATTGATTATCTGTTTACCCGGGACTGTCCCCCAACTGATGCTAGAATAACCCCTGCTTTCTTCTCAGATCACGTAATGCTGACGAGCACCCTTTCACTAACTTCGGGTGTGACTGTGGGAAGAGGGCCCTGGAAATTGAACTGCTCCCTTTTAGAAGATGATAGAGTAGTTAGTCAGTACAGAGAGCAGCTCAGCCAGTGGCAGACGCTACAGGACTTTTTTGACACACGAGCACAGTGGTGGGAAATGGTGAAGGGAAGGACGAGGACCTTCTTTAGAGAGATAGGAAAGGAAAAAAGCAGAGAAAAAGATAGACGCATGATGGGACTGCAAAAGCGACTGGAAAGGTATTTTAACCTATGCCAACAGGGCCTTGATTTTAACCAAGAAATGAAAGAAGTAAAAAAGGAAATGGCATTTTTAGCAGAACAGAGCAGATTTTAGCAGATTTTAAGAAGCAAGGAAAGGGAATTAGAAGAGGGGGAGAAGTACACAAGGTACTTTTTAAAGAAAATAGTTAGTAAGGGTAGGTTAATGACTCGTTTAAAAAATAAAGATGGGGTTTTAAAAACAGATACAGAAGGAATAAAAGAAGTAGTCAAGGATTTTTATGTGGAACTGTTTGGGGTAAAAGATGTGTGCGAAGAAACAATGGGGACCTTTTAACATACATCGACAAGACCCTACCCAATACAGACGACCTGACAAAAGACCTGACGAGGACAGAAATCGAACAAGGACTGAAACATTTTAAGAGGGGTAAATCACCGGGGGAGGACGGCCTCCCTTTGGAGTTTTATTTGACCTTTTGGGATGTTTTAGCCGACGAACTTCTGACTGTTTTTACCGACTTTGAACATCTTGACAGACTACCTGACAGTTTTAGAGTGGGGATCGTGACTCTTTTACATAAGAAAAACGACAGGACGGAACTGAAGAACTGGAGACCGATAACCCTTTTAAACTTTGATTGTAAACTTTTTACCAAGGTTTTAACACTCAGAATGTCTTCTGTTTTAGGGGAGGTGATCCACCCGGACCAAACCTGTGCCGTGCCCGGAAAGAAGATCACGGACAGCCTGATACTGATCCGAGATGCCATCTGTTATGTGAGAGACAGAAACATGCGGCTTGTAGTCCTAAATTTAGATTTTGAAAAAGTCTTTGATCGGGTCTCGCACCAGTACCTCTTTAAGGTACTGCAAAAATGGGTTTCCCGGACAGGTTCTTAGCTTGGGTGGGACTGCTGTACGGGGACATCACCAGCAAAATCCTTGTAAATGGGCATCTGTCAAAAGCAGTGGGAGTACACTGCGGCGTCCGTCAGGGCTGTCCATTATCTCCTCTTCTGTTCGTGGCCTGTATTGAACCACTGGCACAGGTCTTGAGAAGGGACCAAGGGATCAGTGGGGTGGGTATCCCAGGGAGTGTGGGGATGACCGCCAAGTGCGTCTTTTACATGGATGACATCAACATTTTATGTACCGACCTTTTATCCGTCGACAGGACTCTGGACAGAACTGACTGGTACGGACGAGCCTCTGGGGCGAGACTGAACAGAGACAAGACAGAGGCCCAATTTTTCGGACCGTGGGCAGACCCAGACTTGACCAGACTACCTCTGACAGTTAAACTGACGGACATAAGGGTACTGGGGGTAAAGTTTGACCGGGGGGGAGGAGGGAGCGGTAACTGGAGTGGAATCCTGGGACAGTAAGACAGAGACTGGGTTTTTGGGGACTACGACAGCTGACTTTTGAGGGCAAGGTTTTAATCATTAAAGCTGTGATTTTACCTGTGCTTTTATTAATCAGTTCTGTTTTTATCCCCCCTCGAAGGAATATTTTAGACCTGGAGTGGATGCTTTTTTACTTCCTGTGGGGAGGCAAGTGGGAGAGGCTGAGGAGGGAGGTGGTCAAGAGGCCCAGGTCCAAGGGGGGGGGAAAGGCTTGCCTGACCTCTACTTGTTCCTGGGCAGCCGCTACACAGCGTTACATCTGACTCTTGCCACCTCCCCGGTCAACAACAAGTCTCAGGCCCTCGCACGGTTCTGGCTGGGATCTTACCTCAGGACTCTGAGGCTGATCCCAGTCGACCTGCGAGCCCCAGTCTCTTTCCTGCTACTCCCGCACTACGTCCAGCTCCAGAAGTTTTTAAGACATTTTAAACTGGAAAAAGAAACAGTCACGGTCTTAACAAAACACCGCTCTCTTCTCTCTCTTGTGCAGGATCGGGAACCAGTGTGTCCAGTGCGCGGGCTCGCTATAGGTGAGCCCACAACGGTTTGGCGCAACGTGGCCCATCCTGCTCTCCTGAATCGGCATCGGGACCTGTCCTGGATGGTCGCCCACGAGATCCTCCCGGTCAGGGCCGTTATGCACTCACGGGGCATGGTGAGGACATCCACGTGCCCCCGACCAGGCTGCGGCCAAGAAGAGTCGGTGAGGCACATGCTCTGGGAGTGCAGAGCCGCCAGGGACCTGTGGAAGGAAGCAGGCCCCCTGATCACCTCGTGTCTGCCAGCAGGGGAGGACCTAACACCTCAGCTCGTGCTGTATGGGGTGGGCCAAAGGCCCATTCCATCGAAGGCCTTCACCAAGCTCTGGCCCACCCTCACGTGCCTGAAGGAAGCACTGTGGTCCTCCCGTAACCTGCTGGTAGCGAAAAACGTAGAGACCACCCCCCAGGCAGTGGCCATGGTAGCCACGGAAGCCCTGGGGTGGTACGGAAGGAAGGGGGCCTCGACCCCAGGCGAAGGGTCCCCCACAACACCCTAGGTCCCGGCGGCCACGGCCTGACAGCGCTGCGGCACCTAGGGCAATGCGCCTAGGGGAGTGATCTCCTCTGGGCCCCGAAGGACGGGACGATGATCTATTCAGAAGAGCAGGATGAGGTGAGCTTGAAAAAGACTCACCCCGCTCCTGTACAAGGGACCAAAGACAGCCTTTTAACAAAGTGACTTTTTAACATGTTTTTCATGTCTTAAAAATGTTTTACCTTTGTTAGATCATTAGTACACATTTTAAATGGCTTTTACAGATTTGATGTTTTTACAAGGAAAGTACTTTTATTCATGGTTGTTTTCATTGGTTTTAACAACATGTACTTTTTAGCAAATTTAAATGTAACTTTCAAATGCTGTGTTTTATGCTTTGTTGCCGTTTTTATGTGTATAAATGATGTAAAAAAAAATGTATGAGCTGTTTTTAAAGGAATTGTGTCAATAAAACTTTTCCAAAAGAAAAAAAATCTACTGTAGCCATCATCCTTCACAATACAACACCCGTTCTGCCAGTCACATTCTGTTAAAGGTCCCCAAAGCGCACACATCCTTGGGTCGCTCGTCTTTTCAGTTTGCTGCAGCAAACACTCAAACTGGACAGTTTTATCTCAGTCTCTTCATTCAAAGACACAATCACGGACACTCTTACTGACAGTTGTCGCTGCTTTGCGTGATGTATTGTTGTCTCCACCTTCTTGCCCTTTGTGCTGTTGTCTGTGCCCAATAATGTTTGTATCCTGTTTTGTGCTGCTACCATGTTGTGTTGCTACCATGTTGTTGTCATGTTGTGTTGCTACCATGTTGTTGTCATGTTGTGTTGCTACCATGCTGTGTTGTCATGTGTTGCTGCTGTGCTACGTTGTTATCTTAGGTCTCTCTTTATGTAGTGCTGTGTTGTCTCTCTTGTCGTGATGTGTGTTTAGTCCTATATTTTTTATTTCATTTATAAAAAAATTTAAAATGTATCCTCCCGCAGTAGGCCGTCCGTTGTAATAAGAATTTGTTCTTAACTGACTTGCCTAGTTAAGAAAGGTTATATAAAATCAAACAAATCAAATGTAGGCCAAGTACAAGTGTCATTGTGATTATTATTTGTATTCATTTCAAGATATTCTGTTGCTTGTTTTAATATTTATGGTCAGTCGCAGCCTGACCACATTCAGTTAAAAAAGCAATGTTCAATATGGGTGCCTTCATCAACATGGGTAGACTTAAATAGCTGATATTATTGATCAAATGTTTGACTGCACCAACTAAACTTGAATTTGTGGTTGTTGTAGAACTACTGTCTGTGCTGCTGATAATAGAGGCCCAATGACTCAAGCCTAGATCTAGGACAGGGAGCAACAGACACCCAACCCTCAAGCCCCCATCCTCCCTTGGTCCATCCGTTGCTAGGTGATGAATAACGGAGTTGCTTGGTTACAGGCCAAGTATCCACATAAACCGTCTTTATCTGTTGGTCACATGACCAAGCTTGAATAGCAGCAGCAGTAAAAAAGGAGTAGGACACAGCTGCCCCGGTGGGGGATGTGACTGAGGCTTCCCTCCAAGTCCAAGTTCCTTGTTTTTCTTTTCTCTTATACTGAGATATAGAGGACACAGTTAAAACCTCCTTTCTCTATCTATGGTAGGATGAGCTGGGGAAGAACAAACTGTGGTGGAAAGAATTGTGATAAGGATGGGTTAAACCTTGACTTTTAACAAACAAATGCCAAACAATGCATGTGGTATGGCAGTTTAAACAAACCTTTTGAGGCATTGCTATTGGCTTCATGATTTGTTTGGATAAGGGGGAAAAAAATGTCCATAAAAAATAATTGTATGTCATTCAACATGCAGCAGCGAAGTGGAAAGGCTCAGGGGCAACCCTGGTTGCTAACCACATGGGACTCAATGGCAACTATACACACTATCCCCAAAGGGTTATAAATGATATCCCCATTATCTGCTCCAGAAGTCACTGACAGAAGAGCACTAGAAAAACACAAAGTTGTTTATCATGAAAACGTCTATTTTTATCACCTCTATAAAAAAAATCTATTTAAGATTTATGCCCTACAGTGGAATATGTTTTTTAAGCATGAACGGCAATACGAAGTAAGCCACAGATAATGTAGGCATGGCTGTTGTTTCCAAAATCCACTTTTGAAAGCTTTTATCATAATCACAAAGTCCTTAAAGCTTTAACATGTTCACGGAGATAACCAGTATAGGCCAACAACTGCTATTTGACTACATTGGAAAACCAAGAGTGCGATCCATAGATTCCATAGTGGACCACTCCCATCCAGCTGCTGTTTAACTTCAGGGCTCCTTGTCCGTCATCTGTTGCGGTGTGGGAATTGTATAGGCATGTGACCACATGTCTTGTCCGCACCTTCTACAGTGGACCTAAATCACACTCACACTTTACTGTATTAACACACAATTGACATTCATCTTTGTTTCTTGGTAGCTTACCCAGTGAGCAAAACTGGTCAAACGTATGTGATTTCAACCAGTTTTTCTGTTAAAATGAAGTCTTTTCAACCAGTTTTTCTCACAGGGTATATTTAGAATATTCCAAAATAAAGCTCTAAAGACAAACGAATTGCTTGTTTCAGATACTTTTGAGTGGATTTTACAGAGGGGCTGTATCAAAGCAATTATTCACTTTACAGTATTTTTGTTGTTTTTGTATGATTTAACCTTTATTTAACTAGGCAAGTCAGTTAAGAACTTACAATGACTACCAGACAAAATCCAGGACTCAGGATAGTCTGACAATGCAGGCTTTTCAACCCTGGGTTGTTGTGTAAATCCTTCAGGACAGTCTGTGTGGTGATGCAGACTTATCAGGGAACTCAGACCTGAGCCCTTGAAGTCAATACATGTTTGGTCATTATGGCTATATTCAATTTGGTTAGATAGCAGAAAGAAAAAACGCTTCCTTAACAACAAATACACTCAGGCCAGCCCAGTGCATTCAGGAGCAAGACACGGTGATCACGTGATCAGCCCAGAGAATATAGGACAAAGAAGGAGGAGAGATAGGAGGAGAAAAATGGGCTTCAGCAGCATCATTGGACCACTGGCTCAGCTTCAGTGAGATAGCGTCCTTCCCTGATTTTAAATTATTTATCTGGTACTGTTCCCTAAAAGTACTTTGGACATAAATCTATATATAACCATAATTTAAGATGTGGGTATGTGTTTTAGGTTGTCCTATAGTGATAGATTGGAAGATTTCTTTGAGCATTCTGACCTTCAGTAACTTCCAACACTCCCATTGATTTGCAGTCAATAATCCTAATGCTAAAGCTGTCCCTACACCTAAATATGGGATTGCTCACTCTCAAGGGTATTCATGATAAGATGCATTTTTAATTGGGGTGAACTATATATTCAAAAAGCTTGACACAGGACATAGGGTCAATTTACTACCTTCCATTCCCTGAATTACATACCATTTAATAATTATCATAATGCACAATTCGAAAAAATATACAATTAGCATAAAAGCTTCGTTTTAAAAATGTCATTTTCACACTCAAATAGGCGAATTACACAACGCACACTGCCTGTGCATAAATCTGGAAGCGCCGCCCCTCTACATCAGCAGTTGTTGCGTCGACCCTGACGGGCAGAGAATACGCTCATTCATTCAGACACAAATAGGGATCTCTCTGCGTATTGCTTTGTATTTTCCCTTATTGTTTGATCCTCCTTAGAAAACATGGTAAGTCATGTTTTTTTCTGCTATAATAAGCCTGAAATAATTACGTTTTTGATGTTTTCTCATGATAATTTATACAATTATGAGACAATATTATACCCGAATTGTGTCTATATGGGTCGATTCTTATTGTCTCGGACAATGAATTCTGGATTGGGGGGATTTTGAGCATTTTCGTGCAGAATATTTGTTTAGACTGCGTTAGCGTTTGGAAATGGTATTGCATGCTATTTTGGTTTAATACAAGGGTATTACATAAATTGGCATGGCAGTGGAATGAAAGAACAAGGGCACTATATTTTGCATGCAGAAGTTGTGCTAGCTATTGAAAACATACATTATACAATGTTCATCATAGGCAGAAACATTTATTTATCCAGGAAATTGATTTAAAATGGTAATAAAATGGGATTATATTCTCACTGTCATTCACTGTGTTGCTAGGTGTGGGAGGGCAGACTGGGTGGGGACAGAAGGGGAATATATGTCTCTCTTCTGTAATAAATGTCTAACATTATGTCTAGTTTAACCCTGAAAATAAACCTATTCCTCTCCAGATGCCAGCTGCATTTTAATTCCATAGTGATGTAATATGACTTTCTTGTCAGTTTAATAATGGTCATATGTTTATGGATGGCAAGATTCCTCTGCTATTGGTCTCCATTTATACTGTTCTTCAGTTTACATGTAGACTACCCAGTCTTCCACTAGGTGGTGTTTTTGGCAAGTGTACATTTTTGTCAAATGTATTGTAATTCTGCTACATTAAAACCGCTTAAGGATCGGCCCCTTTAAAAAATGTTTAGCCTAAAATGACATACCCAAATCTAACTGCCTGTAGCTCAGAACCTGAAGCAAAGATATGCATATAATGTAGGAGAATTTAACACATTATATCTGGTAAAAGATAATACTAAGAGAAAACAGTGTTTACATTTTTTTGCACCATCATCTTTGAAATGCAAGAGAAAGGCCATAATGAATTACTCTAACCCGGGCGCAATTTAGACTTTGGCCACTAGATGGCTTTAGTCTGATCCAATGTACTATTGCATATATGTTCAAAATGTTGTATCAAGACTGCCCAAATGTGCCTAATTGGTTTATTCATACATTTTCAAGTTCATAATTGTGCACTCTCCTCAAACAATAGCATGGTATTATTTCGCTGGAATAGCTACTGTAAATTGGACAGTGCAGTTAGAGTAACAAGAATTTAAGCTTTCTGCCCTTACCAGATATGTCTATGTCCTGGGAATTGTTTTTGTTTCTTACAACCTCATGCTAATCACATTAGCCTACATTAGCTCAACCTTCCCGAGGATGGGACACCGATCCTGTAGAGGATTAAATATTTTTCCATTTATTTTCCAGCGTGAGTGTATCTCTGTCCATGTGGGTCAGGCTGGAGTCCAGATTGGCAATGCCTGCTGGGAGCTCTACTGCCTGGAACATGGGATCCAGCCTGACGGACAGATGCCCAGTGACAAGACCATCGGAGGAGGAGACGACTCCTTCAACACCTTCTTTAGTGAGACTGGGGCTGGAAAGCATGTCCCCAGGGCTGTGTTTGTAGACCTGGAGCCCACAGTCATAGGTAAGCTTCCTGGTTCTCATTCAATTGAAATAAAGGTATGTCAAAAAGGATTTCCTCTGCTTTCTTGAGCTCCTTAATGAGCTGTTCATTTTCTCTCCTCAGATGAGGTGCGCACTGGGACCTACCGCCAGTTATTCCATCCTGAACAGCTCATCACTGGCAAAGAGGATGCTGCCAACAACTACGCCCGTGGACACTACACTATTGGCAAAGAGATCATTGACCTGGTGTTGGACAGGATCCGCAAACTGGTGGCTATCTCAGAATGAATGAATTACAATATTTGATCAACTATCTGATCAGAATGTGGAAATCGGTTGTCCTCCTTTTATTGACATATTTCTCTTTCTCTTCAGGCTGACCAGTGTACAGGCCTTCAGGGCTTCCTGGTTTTCCACAGCTTTGGAGGTGGCACCGGCTCTGGTTTCACCTCTCTGCTGATGGAGCGCCTGTCTGTTGACTACGGCAAGAAGTCCAAGCTGGAGTTCTCCATCTATCCAGCTCCCCAGGTGTCCACAGCTGTGGTGGAACCTTACAACTCCATCCTGACCACCCACACCACCCTAGAGCACTCTGACTGTGCTTTCATGGTGGATAATGAGGCTATATATGACATCTGTCGTAGGAACCTCGACATTGATCGTCCCACCTACACCAACCTCAACAGGCTCATTAGCCAGATTGTTTCCTCCATTACTGCTTCCCTTCGATTCGATGGTGCCCTTAATGTTGATCTGACAGAGTTCCAGACCAACTTGGTGCCCTATCCACGTATTCATTTTCCTCTGGCCACCTATGCCCCAGTCATCTCTGCAGAGAAGGCTTACCATGAGCAGCTCTCTGTCTCTGAGATCACCAATGCCTGCTTTGAGCCGGCCAATCAGATGGTGAAATGTGACCCTCGCCACGGCAAGTATATGGCTTGTTGCCTTCTGTTCCGTGGTGATGTGGTGCCCAAAGATGTCAATGCTGCTATTGCCACCATCAAGACCAAACGTTCTATTCAGTTTGTTGACTGGTGTCCAACTGGTTTCAAGGTTGGCATCAACTATCAGCCTCCCACTGTGGTCCCTGGTGGAGACCTGGCCAAAGTCCAGAGGGCTGTGTGCATGCTGAGCAACACCACTGCTGTGGCAGAGGCCTGGGCTCGTCTTGACCACAAGTTTGACCTGATGTACGCCAAACGTGCCTTTGTGCACTGGTATGTGGGTGAGGGCATGGAGGAGGGAGAGTTCTCTGAAGCCAGAGAGGACATGGCAGCCCTGGAGAAGGATTACGAGGAGGTAGGGGTTGACTCCATTGAGGGGGAGGGAGAGGAGGAGGGAGAGGAGTATTGAAATGTCCCTGCAGGCAAGACATTGTCAAACATTGTTACTGATGCATGATCTGATTATGATACCTAATAAAATATTTAATTAAATTAGCCATTTGTGCTCTTGGTCTTTATTCACAACATTATTTTGACAAATAGAAAGACAATAGTGCAGTTTGGGGGGATTTTAATGGGGGAAAGATATTAAAATGTATAACTTCACCGTAGTTTCCACTAATATTCACTGGTCAAACCTCCAGTATAAAAATGTTAAATCAATGTTGGTCTTACCATACATATGCTCTTTGAAAATGTTTAATTTGAGGGAAATAAGCCAAATTACACACAGTTATAAAATAAATGTATAAAAAGTATGAAACAAAAAACAAAACATGTCAGATGACTATATGTGCAAATAAAATGTTTCTTGGGCTGTTGTTTTGTGTGTATTTGGCAGTTGAATGGGTTGTTGTTGTCCATTCACACAAGCCTGTCATCGAGCAGTGGGCTGTTCTCTACAGGAGCCTGTCGACTCAGAAGGTTCCAAAACAGCAGAGGTCCAGAGCTCCAACCAGGACTGCTCTCAGCGCTCTGGGAGGAGGAGCCAACCACAGACTCCTCCTTCAGAGGACGGTAAGCTTTGAAACGTCTGTGGAACAAAAAGAGAACATTAAATTACATTTTTTTTTTACTAGGCTCACTTGACAAAAATGTGTGAATCTTAACGTGTCTCCCCTGGTGAAATAATAGATAAAAAGGTCATTAGAAAGGTACTATCAATGGTACAATATGACACATACAGTTGCCCTGAGACATGGCTGTACAGTGTAAACAGACACCATAAGTGTCATGTCTCAAAGCAAGCGTTACAGGTTATAGTTTGTGGTGATATGGAACCCTTCAGAAAGGTGTGACAAGTGTAGACCAATGTTGATGTGACTCACTTGTAAGTGTAGGCCACGGATCCAGTGACCAGAGCAATGATCAGGACCCCTATCACCATGGCTACAGTGCCCACTGAGGACAGACCGGAACCTGCCAGAACACAGACAATAATATATGTAAAAACAACTTCATATAACAACTTCATATAACAACATATTAAAATATACTAATTATTTTCTAAACAATAACAACACGTTTTGGACTGGAAGGCGTTGGACTGATTGTCCCTGGGACCCAGGTATGAGACATGGGTGGTGCTACCACCCAACATAGCCACCATACAGAGATGTGAAGAGCAGACATGTTACAGTACATACCCATGGTCACGCTAACTTTGGCGCTGGTGACTGCCAGACTGACATCATTGGTCATGGACACATTGATGCAGAAGATGCCAGAGTCATTGAAAATGTGGCGCAGTACCAGCTTGCACTCAGAAGAGGGCGACACTGTGTTGCACATGGTGTGGACTGGCATCAGACAGTCTGCATCCGACACCAACATACACACCTCTGTGGGAAGGCTTGGTGGAAAACAGACACAGGGTCAGAAACACTCAGTGCAACAATAGAAGCCGGTTTCCCTGACCCAGACTAATCTTGGACTAAAATACAATAATAAAAAATAATAATCCAGGACTAGGATTAATCTGGGGAAATGAAACTAGCCCTGGTGCTTAACTGGTGGGATTTTGGCCTGTATTCCTTATTGATTTGTCTGTGGAACATGATTCTGCTTAGGGAAATAATGACTGCTTTGATTCTTTGAGACAGTCACCCTTTAATTGCTTTGGTGCAGGAATGCTCACCTCCCATGGCAGGTGACAGTTAGATCCACTACATTTCGTTCAACCTCAAATGCATCAGTCTTGATCAGAGCATTGTCCACTTGCACTATCTTCAAACTCTCAATGCCCTCTGACAACAAAGACATAAAGACGGGATGTAATAATCCTCAATGTTAATCAAATCCAATATTAGGAACCCACAAGATGGAGATTTAGATGTCCTTAAGACAGTTGACTCACCAACAATGTCAATGCCAGCGCAGAAGGACCCATAGCGATAGATCACACAGTCATCATCCTTGGGTTTTTCACCTGCTTCACGCTTAACAACTATCACCACGGGAGCTTGGGCCGTAACGGTCTCCCCTGTATCAGGAGAAGAGTGACAATCCAACTATTTAAAACACCTTAGAAATACAATTGATTCCCTTAATTCATCAATTAACATGTAACGTAGGTGTTTTGAACACACCAGCTGGCTCTACTTCAGAAGCAGCTGTTGTTGAACCAGCGGAGACAGTTGAGGTGTCAGGGTTGACCGGAGAAGGTGTCTTTGTGTGCTGAGCGGTGGAGGCTCCCACCTCAGTCGTGTCCTCCTGTGTATCAGTCTCAGCGGGGACTGAGGGGCCTACATTTACTGTAGCTCCCTGTGTGGCCGCCGTTACTGGAGCAGCTGACACAGCCGCAGCAGGAGCTCTCACTGGGGAGAGAAACATGACCATTCAATTTCCTATTTTCTTGGTCAATTCTGGCATAGCCTACTATGTATTGGGTGAATGTCAAACGTATTTCCCCCACGATTCATCACGTCCTCTCTCCTTGACGAGACTAAGGATGCAAGGAACCCAAGTAAAGCCTTTTGACATTCACTTCTGGACTACAGCGTTTCAAGATGAGAATTACCTGTCGTGCCTGCCAGGTTGGCAGGCCCAATAGTGACAGTGCTACCAGTGGGGATAACACCAGCTGGTGTGGCACATGCTTTATCAGGGATAACGGCCTGTACAACCACCCGGGGCTTGAAGCCGCCAGCCACTATGTAGGTATGGGTGACAGTCAGCTCTCTGGAGATGAGAGCTCCGCTGCTGTCACCAAAGTCCCAGTTGTATGTGATGTCAGCGTCACTCAGGTACTCGCTGGGATCGTGGAGACTGATGGTGAAGGCTATCGCTCTGTTCTGGACGAAGCTCAGGTCTGCCTCGTTGACGTCGTTCACTTGGCTCATCGAGACGGCAAAGGGGATTTGATCTAAAGAAACAGAAATAAATACTCTCAAGTAACTTCTAGTAGCAAGTATTGTTGTTTTCTACGTAGTTGAATAAACATGTGCATTTTAAAATAGTACTAAAATGTGTTGATTCATTCACTCAACAAGTCATTCTAATTTGTTCACTCATTCATTCTACTAACCAGTGATGGAGAACTGTGTGGAGGCGTATCCCAGAGGGATGAACTTCTCATGGCTGCGGTAGTGGTAGATGACAATGTCCACTATGTAGGAACCCAGAGGGACATCGTCTGTCCCGATGGTGAGGGAGGAGGAGGGGCCATCAGACACCTGCCAGTACTGACCTGTGAGGCAAAGCAAAGGAAACGGCTTTGAATGCTTATAACAGTGTTATTACATGGTTATTAAACGTCTATAACACTCCTACAAGACAAAGTGAAACACGTTAACGTGAATACTGTAGGCCTAATAGATGAGAGTGCTTGCAGCTGTACTTACCCCATGTCTTCCATACAAACACATACGGAGGGGGTTTGTCACCACCCTTCCTGAAAGGTGTGCCGTCGGGGAAGACTCCGTTCCACTCCGTGTTCTGTGCAGGATACACTGGCTCAGACTGATGGTAGCGTGTTCCTAGAGGAAAACAGAGGGCACGTTGGTTTCCGCTTTGTCTTTAGACAGAGGAGTATGTACTATGGATATGTCGTATCTAACCTCAAAACGTTCATTTTTGCAGACAGTAACTTGGCACTGTAGTTTCCAAAAGGAAAGAACAATACAGATATTGTAGACTGTCATGAATTATTAATGAACAATAGCTGTCCAGAAGCCAGCACTCGTGCGAGATTTGGCTCTGGGCACCAAGATTACTGTATAAGTGACAAAAGCCCCTCACATAGCCAAAATCTCTAATCTTATTCACAAGACTCTTCCTCCCAATAAGCCTAGGGATGAGGTCATCAACACCCAGTCAGTCCTCGAGGACTTACCATTGACGGTGAAGTCCTCAGCCCACACCACCTCTCCATCGGGCATGACCTTCTGGTTGTGTGGGAACTGCAGCTCGATGGTAAAGGTCACCTTGGCTGCAGTCAGGGTCGGTGCGTCATTGCCCACAATGAACTTTACCTTGCCACCTGTTGAGAAGAATGTACACTTTGAATTGAATATCATAAGTATACTATTTCACAAGAACAATTGACTTATACTTTACTTTAAACCCTTTTGTCCACAGAGATATTCCTGATAAATAAGAGGACATATGTTATTTAACCATCAGTGTATTTAACATTGTGTTGAGACAGAAGAAAATTGTTCATACCTTTCCAAGAGTCTTTGTAGCGAGGGTCTTCATCTTTCCACACCGGATACATTTTCGTATTCCACCATCGATATCGTGTGAAGCGACTTTTGGGCTCTGGAATGTAAAATCGTAGAAATGACGTAAGTAAAATGCATGCACAGTCAGCATTTATTCATTAGAGTTGAAAAGGCAGGAGATGGTCACACTTTCGGTTGCAACCAAAGGAGGGGGCTTAGCTCTGACCTAGGTGACTGCTTATCCCAAAGGCTCTTACAATCCCCCTCAATCCTATTCATGTGACTGTCAGCTGAGTGTGTACCATAACTTTACTACAGATTAGGGCTAAGGGAGAGGATTGTCTTTGACATAAGGACCAAAGAGGTCAAACTATTTATATTTAATTGCACTGATAAGCACAGACTATTTTCATAAATGCATTTTAAAAAAAAATCAATAATCCCCCCAAAAAAGACAAATCAAAATGATAAACCTGAGTTAGATTTACCTCTGGTCATCCATACACGGCACCCTATAGCCAAAATCACAAAATAATTATATCCCAATTGGGGGAGACTGTAAGGTGATTATCAAGGGTATGATTGTTAGAATAGGCTACTGTAATGTGCAATGATCCCACCATCGGTACATCTTACTGTAAAATCAAGAATTTACAGCCGCTGACTGATACTCTCTATATTGTTCGGAATGAATGCAAACTACCGATTGGTGACAAAGGAGACCCTTCTCTCTTGTGCTTTAACTATTTTATTTAAAATCTCATGCGACTTGCACAATGTTGAAGGTTAGTGCATTGAATCTTCCTAGAGGCTCTATTACTGCAATGATGCTTCCCCATAAAATCAAGGATGCCAACAGGACTAATTCATATTTGTGCAATGTTTGCAAAGTATTTGGAGAATAAAATGTACAATCTTAATTTAAACGGTTTTTAGTCCAGGATTAGGCTTAATCTGTCTTAATCTGAAACTGACCCTTTGTCATGCAAAGGACACATAGTGCTGCACTGAGGAGCCACTGTCATAAGAGTGGCTAAAACAATACCAGATGCAGTGTTTCGCAATACACAGCACTACTGAAAGGTTTGAATGAAACAAGTGTTACTAAATTATTATCATATTGTGAAATACTGACGCGCCACAGCCTGAGGTAAGAAATAATGCCTTTTTGTAACTTCAAAATATACTTTCTTATAAACATATAATCTAAGTATACCAGATTATCTGGTATACATAATGATATCCAGAGTGGCTGTACATATGTAGGATCTTAATTTGATCACCCTGTTGCAGGAGAACTTTCATGCAATGCAGGAAATGTAAAACTTGTAGTGTAGTGTATTTTAGGTTTAAAAAGGCTTTTGAAGTTTGTCATTTCCACTCTGAAATATTAGACTTGATTTTCCCTTACGAAAATGTGTCAACCCCTACAAAGATGTCCATTAATTATAATACACACAATAATTCACATTTCCTGTTGCTGCAGGATCATTTTCCTGCTGTAGTAAACTGGCTTAAATTAAGATCCTACATCTGTACTTACTTGCTGCAGCAGATGAAAACAGTGCCAGCAACAACACTGCAAGAACTGTCCCCGTCTTCATTCTAAGAGTGCACGCTTCCTTTCCACATTAAATATGGAATATCCCTTTTCTTCTCCTCCAATGCAGGTCGGAACAAACTCACCAGACCATTGTGATTCCTGGCTTTATAAATTCTTTAATCTCTGGCCTCACAGCAGTAGTACTAAACCCCTCCTACCCCACTGAAACTGTGGTCCCACCTCCCCAAAGGCAGTGGTGTAAAGTTTGGGGTATCTGTACTTTACTATTTATATTTGTCAACTTTTACTTGACTGTATTTCTAAAAAAAAGAATGTACTTTTTAGTCAATTCATTTTCCCTGACACTCAAAAGTACTCGTTACATTTTGAATGCTTAGAAGGACGGGAACATGGTCTAATTCACACACTTATCAAGAGAAAATCCCTGGTCATCCATACTGCCTCTGATCTGGTGGACTAAACACATGCTTAGTTTGTAAATGGGTGTGAGTGTTGGAGCTTGCCCTTAATTAACTATCCGTAATTATTTTAAATTGTGCCGTCTGGTTTGCTTAATAAAGGAATTTCACATTATTTATACTTTTACTTTTGATAAAGTATATGTTAGCAATTACATTTACTTTTGATACTAAGTATATTTCAAACCAAATACTTTTACTCAAGAAGTATTTTAATGGATGACTTTCACTTAAAAGTCATTTCCTATTAAGGTATCTTTACTTTTACTCAAGTATGACAACTGGGTACTTTTTCCACCACTGCCCAAAGGCACTTGTGACATGTGTGGCTTTTCTAGAACAGTATAGCAGGGCTCATTTACATTAGGCACACAACAAAAAGGGGATTCAAATATATTTTACATACACATTTTGGTTGACCTGTGTAGAACACGTCTACAAGGTTTCAGAAGATACCTGAATATATGAGACGTTTAACTTGTCTGCTAACACATGATAATATCTGGGGAGTGATATGCATCACAGTTAAAAATGAAGACATGACTGAAACATAATACACCTGTAGTGATTATTTCCCACGAGGCTGTGCAGTCTTGGGACCCATGAAATTGTCTTTCTTCCTCTTGGTCTCCATACTGTAGCCACATACACTCACCATTACCTACACATACAGTATAAGTCAACTTAGATTCATATAGTATACGTTACTGTGATATATTATGGATGGGTGCAACAACTTGTGAAATCATCAGTCTACATTCCCAAGGCTGTGGGGCTCTGTTAGTCTTAGGTTAGGATACCAAAGGTTCATGCTGCCTTGTGAATGAATTGTGATAGTGCATATGGGGCAATACTATGGTATGTACAGTAGATATGCACTTCTTATAGGCTACTGTATAATGAAAAGTGCTTTACAAATGTAATAAATTATTATTATTATTGAAATTGCTGGAGTAGCGAGAATGTTTCAAACTTTCATTAAAATTGGGTAACTACATGTGAAAACTTATGTGCTCCCATCTTAAAATACCACCGGGTCCATTGCATTGAGGCCAATTTGGACTCCGTCCCAAAGACTACGGTCCGCAATGATTTAAGAGATTTACCCTCAAATACTTTCAGCTCTATTCTAATGAGGATATTCAGTACTAAAATAGTCTAATAATCTGAGCAATAATGATAAAATCCTATCACACATAACAGTAGTAAGAACACTCGATGAGATATACAGTACCAGTCAGAAGTTTGGACACAAACTTTTACATTGTAGAAGAATAATAGTGAAGACATCAAAACTATGAAATAGCATATATGGAATAATGTAGTAACCAAAATAAACTTTGACAAATCAAAATATATTTTATATTTGAAATTCTTCAAAGTAGCCACCCTTTGCCTTGATGACAGCTTTGCCCACTATTGGCATTCTCTCAACCAGTTTCATGAGGAATGCTTTTCCAACAGTCTTGAAGGAGTTCCCACATATGCTGAGCACTTGTCGGCTGCTTTTCCTCCACTCTGCGGTGCAACTCATCCAAAACCATCTCAGTTTGGTTGAGGATGGGTGATTGTGGAGGACAGGTCATCTTATGCAGCACTCCACCACTCTGCTTGGACAAATAGCCCTTACACAGCCTGGAGCTGTGTTTTGGCTCATTGTCCTGTTTAAAAACAAATTATAGTCCCATTAGAGCAAACAAGATGGGATGGCATATCGCTACTGTGGTAGCCATGCTGATTAAGTGTGCCTTGAATTCTAAATAAATCACAGACAGTGTCACCAGCAAAGCACCCCCACACCTCCGCCATGCTTCACAGTGGGAACCACACATGCAGAGAGCATCCATTCACCTACTCTGCGTCTCACAAAGACACAGTGGTCAGAAACCAAAATCTCAAATTTGGACTGCAAACCAAAGGACAGATTTCCACCAGTCTAATGTCCATTGCTTGTGTTTCTTGGCCCAAGCTAGTCTCTTCTTATTGGTGTCCTTTAGTACTGGTTTCTTTGCAGCAATACAACCATGAAGGCCTGATTCACGCAGTCTCCTCTGAACAGTTGATGTTGAAATATGTCACTTGAACTCTGTGAAGCATTTATTTGGGCTGCAATCTGAGGCTGGTAACTTGAATGAACTTTTCCTGTGCAGCAGAGGTAACTCTGGGTCTTCCTTTCCTGTGGCGGTCCTCATGAGAGCCAGTTTCATCACAGCGCTTGATGGTTTTTGCGACTGCAGTTGAGGAAACTTTCAAAGTTCTTGACATTTTCCGGATTTACTGACCTTGTCTTAAAGTAATGATGGACTGTCATTTTACCAAATAGGGCTATCTTCTGTATACCACCCCTACCATGTCACAAACTGATTGACTCAAATGCATTAATAACATCATTGGGATCGGTGTCCCCCCGCGGGACGGTTGAGCTAATGTAGGCTAATGTGATTAGCATGAGGTTGTCAGTAACAAAAACATTTCCCAGGACATAGACATATCTGATATGGGTAGAAAGCTTAAATTCTTGTTAATCTAACAGCACTGTCCAATTTACAGTAGCTAGTACAGTGAAAGAATACCATGCTATTGTTTGAGGAGTTGCACAATTATCAACTTGAAAATGTTAGGCACATTTGGGCAGTCTTACAACATTTTAAACAGACATGCAATGGTTCATTGGAATAGTCTAAAACTTTGCATATACACTGCTGCCATCTAGTGGCCAAAATCCTGGGCTGGAATAATACATTATGGCCTTTCTCTTGCATGTCAAATATGGTACAAAAAAATACTTAGAAAAAAACATGCATTTTTCTTTAAGTATCATCTTTTACCAGATCTAATGTGTTATATTTTTTATTTCACCAGGTGGGCCATTTACAATTGTGACCTGGCCAAGATAAAGCAAAGCAGTGTGACACAAACAACAGAGTTACACATGGAATAAACAAACATACAGTCAATAACACAAAATAAAAATAAAGTCTATATACAGTGTAGGCAAATCGCATGAGGTGGTAAGGCAATAAACAGACCATAGTGGTGAAGTAATTACAATTTAGCAAATTAACACTGGAGTGATAGATGTGCAAGTAGAAATACTTGTGTGCAAAAAAATAAATAAAAACAATATGGGGATGAGGTAGGTAGATTGGATGGGCTATTTACAGATGGGCTGTGTACAGCTGCTGAGATAGCTGATGTTGAAAGTTAGTGAGGGAAATATAAGTCACCAGCTTCAGCGATTTTTGCAAATAGTTCCAATCAATGGAGGCAGAGAACTGGAAGGAAAGGCGGCCAAAGTAGGTGTTGGCTTTGGGGACGACCAGTGAGATATATCTGCTGGAACGCATGCTACGGGTGGGTGTTGCTATGGTGACCAGTGAGCTGAAAAAAGGCAGAGCTTTACCTAGCAAAGACTTAGATGACCTGGAGCCAGTGGGTCTGGCGATTAATATGTAGTGAGGGCCAGCCGACGAGAGCATACAGGTCGCAGTGGTGGGTGGTATATGGGGCTTTGGTGACAAAACGGATGGCATTGTGATAGACTACATCCAATTTGCTGAGTAGAGTGTTGGAGGCTATTTTGTAAATCACATCGCCGAGGTCGAGGATCGGCAGGATGGTCAGTTTTACGAGGGTATGTTTGGCGGCGTGAGTGAAGGAGGCTTTGTTGCGAAATAGGAAGCCGATTATAGATTCAATTTTGGGTTGGAGATGTTTAATATGAGTCTGGAAGGAGAGTGTACAGTCTAGCCAGACACCTAGGTATATGTAGTTGTCCACATATTCTAAGTCAGAACCGTCCAGAGTAGTGGGCGGGTGGGTGCGGGCAGCGATTGGTTGAAAAGCATGCATTTAGTTTTACTAATGTTTAAGAGCAGTTGGAGGCCACGGAGGGAGTGTTGTATGGCAAAGAAGCTCATTTGGAGGTTTGTTAACACAGTGTCCAAAGAAGGGCCAGATGTATACAGAATGGTGTCGAATGCGTAGAGGTGGATCAGGGAATCACCTGCAGCAAGAGCGACATCGTTGATATACAGAAAAAAAGAGTCGGTCCGAGAATTGAACCCTGTGGTACCCCCATAGAGACTGCCAGAGGTCTAGACAACAGGCCCTCCGATTTGACACACTGAACTCTGAGAAGTAGTTGGTGAACCAGGCGAGGCAGTCATTTGAGAAACCAAGGCTGTTAAAAGTCTGCCGATAAGAATACGGTGATTGACAGAGTCGAAAGCCTTGGCCAGGTCAATGAAGACGGCTGCACAGTACGGTCTTTTATCAATGGCAGTTATGATATCGTTTAAATCCTTGAGCGTGGCTGAGGTGCACCAGTGACCAGCTCGTAAACCGGATTGCACAGCGGAGAAGGTACAGTGGGATTCGAAATGGTCAGTGATCTGTTTATTAACTTGGCCTTTGAAGATTTTAGAAAGGCAGGGCAGGATGGATATAGGTCTATAACAGCTAGGGTCTAGTGTGTCACCCCCTTTGAAGAGGGGGATTACCGTGGCAGTTTTCCAATCTTTAGGGACAATATGAAAGAGAGGTTGAACAGACTGGTAATAGGGGTTGCAACCATGGCGGCGAATCATTTTAGAAAGTGAGGGTCCAGATTGTCTAGCCCAGCTGATTTGTACGGGTCCAGGTTTTGAAGCTCTTTTAGAACATCTGCTATCTGGGTGAAGGAGAAGCTGGGAGGCTTGGGAAAGTAGCTGTGGAGCTGTTTGCTGAGGTTGGGGTAGCCAGGAGGAAAGCATGGCCAGCCGTAGAGAAATGCTTGAATGCTTGAGTGCAGTGGGCAGTGCAGTGGGCAGCTAGGAGGAGGTGCTCTTATTTTCCATGGACTTTACAGTGTCCCCAAACCTTTTGGAGTTAGAGCTACAGGGTGCAAATTTCTGTTTGAAAAAGCTAGCCTTTACTTTCCTGACTGACTGCATGTATTGGTTCCTGACCTTTTGGTTCCTGAAAGTTGCATATCGAGGGGACTATTCGATGCTAGTGCAGTCCATATTCTCCGACATTAACTTCATATTTCCACAAACCTCAAAGTGTTTCCTTTCAAATGGAATCAAGAATATGCATATCCTTGTTTCAGGTCCTGAGCTACAGGCAGTTAGATTTGGGTATGTAATTTTAGGCGAACATTTTAAAAAAGGGTCAGATCCTTGAGGTTTTAAGAAAGAAAAAGTTCCATAAATGGACTTTTAACAGGGCACACCTGTTAATTGAAATGTATTCCAGGTGACTATCTCATGAAGCTGGTTAAGAGAATGCCAAGAGTGTGCAAAGCTGTCAGCAAGGCAAAAGGGTGGCTACTTTGAAGAATCTGAAATATAAAATATATTTTGATTTGTTTAACACTTCATTAGTTACTGCATGATTTCATAGTTTTGATATCTTTACTATTATTCTACAATGTAGAAAATAGTAAAAAAATAAAGAAAAACCCTTGAATGAGTAGGTGTGTTCAAACTTTTGACTGGTATTGTAGGTCTAATTAGGTATAACACAGGAATATAGAATAAGTTGTACTAATTAGTGAATCGTTTCTGGGTCAACAGAACAATAAGTCATACAATGCTGCTAAGAGAAACTGTGCTTACAGGCAGGAAATATGGCAGGAATGTAAAGTTAATAAGGATTACTGGGGCGCTTGTGATTTAAATTAATCCGGATTTGTCCTCCCCTCTATTTGAAACTATAACTAACAGTGTTACGTTTTTTGTTAAATATTTTATGGTTAAATTGTGAGACTGTTCAAACTCCTTTTTGAACAATGTCACTATTCAGAGCAAAGCTATTTAAATTGATCTCTCTTAACTTCATTCCTAATTTAACCCTCACATCTAAGAAAAACTAGACTGTAAATGCTTAGGTTTTTATTGTATTTCAAAGATCTTTTAAAAAAAGAAATGTATTCTTTAATAGGTCAAGCAATTTAAAATAAGGTAAGCAAATGCTTCTATCATGCCCAATAAAACATGCAAGTCCCTACTCAGTTATCACTGTCAGGAGAGGTCGTGAAGGCAGTTGAGTCCATTGGTGAATTGGCATGGGGTGTCATCCCACTCTGAGCCAAAATGCTGGGCATCTCATCGTCAGACGACAGCGCAGCCAGGTGTGCAGCGAATTCGCTGGGATTTGGACCAAACACATTCTTGTGACTCACAAGTTGTGAGGATGATGGAGGACATCGACAGGCATTTTTTGTCAGGAATGCAATTGACTGGGGAGGATGGTTTTGTAATTACCTTCTGAAGAATCAAGGTCTTCTTGTGAGGTTTTTGCACCAGCACCGCCTGAGGACACCATTCTCATCCAGTAGGTTATCATAGACCGTGTCCATGAGGCAATGTACTCCATCTTCAGGGATGACATCCAGATCCCTGGATATCCCTCAAAACCTTCAGTTGAGTCTGATTGTGCCTCCAAGTATGTGACATTGTCTCGGTCGGGATTGAGTCCGGCGATAGCAGGAATTAACTGTGTTACTTGCGATGAGGGAAGTTCCCATACCTCCCAAAATGTTGATCACAGCATTGATGGCAGTCTGACTTGCCTTGGGGAAATTGCTCTGTTGGGAGGATTCTGTCTAATATTATCAATCATTTTAGTCTTGACCTGCTCCAGAACTTTGATGATCAATTCTATGGCGGCAGACTCCAGTTGGGGGTTGAGTGAAATGGCATTCTCAGTCAGCTGACAGGCCTGGTCTTTGCTCAGTTTTCTGGATAAACTTTTCAACATAAACCAAATCATTATTTCTCTCTCCAAACTACCATCACTTTTGATGTTCCCTGATACAAATTGAGGCAAAGAGACGGAGCGTCTTACATCATTCCTCATCGAGTGGGCCAGGCTTTCTTTGAAAACATCTTTGCTCCATCTGCAAGGGTGAGATCGAGGTTATGGAAAGAGGTGCTTCTGGTGGCGTGCTGAGCTTTCCTTCCAGGGGAAGGTTTCTTTGAGTCAAAAACATTGATCAAAATGACCTCTCTTTTCTCATCAGTTGTCTTCTCACCAGGAGACACGAGTGTTCCCCTTTGCATCACAATTGACTTTACCTTGTGGTCTTCAACCTTTACAAGAGGGATCTGTGATTCAGTGAGGCTTACATCAGATCCAAAAAGGTTGCTTTGAATTGGTCCAGGAACATTTGATGGACCTTCCACAGTATTGTCATGTAGTGGTAGCTGGCCAGCTAAATCCATTTCACTACATATGTCAATTACATTTTCCACCAAATCATCGGCAATCGCCTCAACTTTTGTCGAGGCCATTGTTTTCGCGGAGTGCTCTGCTGTTGCCTCAGAGAGCATTTCTTCCATATCTGCTCTGGTAGTACAAGAATAGGGAGCACTGGCAATCACAGTTGTCTCCATGTCACCCAGAAGACTGCTCACAGCAATGATGGCTGTTTGACATCTGTTTGGAGACGGCACGACAAATGATACTAGGAATGTATCTTGTTGATGGAGATGCTTGTTGACTTCTGTAACCGAAAAATCATTGGTTTCATGCATGTTAACATTGGAAGCCTCCTCCCTAAGTTTGTTTTACTCACTGCTTTAGCACACTCCGCCAAACCTGATGTCCTTGCCGTGTCTGAATCCTGGCTTAATTCTGAGATTTCCATACCCAACTAAAACATTTTCCGTCAAGATAGAACTGCCAAAGGGGGAGGAGTTGCAATATACTCCAGAGATAGCGTGCAAAGTTCTGTCATACTTTCCAGGTCTATGCCCAAACAGTTCGAGCTTCTAATTTTAAAAATTAATCTCTCCAGAAATAAGTCTCTCACTGTTGCTGCCTGTTACAGACCCCCCTCAGCTCCCACCTGTGCCCTGGACACCATATGTGAATTGATTGCCCCACATCTACCTTCAGAGTTCATTCTGTTAGGCGACCTAAACTGGAATATGCTTAACACCCCGGCAATTCTATAATCTAAAGCTAGATGCCCCCAATCTCACACAAATTATCAAGGAACCCACCAGGTACAACCCTAAATCCGTAAACATGGGCACCCTCATAGATATTATCCTGACCAACTTGCCCTCCAAATACACCTCTGCTGTTTTCAATCAGGATCTCAGCAATCACTGCCTCATTGCCTGCATCCGTTATGGGTCCGCAGTCAAACGACCACCCCTCATCACTGTCAAACGCTCCCTAAAACACTTCTGCGAGCAGGCCTTTCTAATCAACCTGGCCTGGGTATCCTGGAAGAATATTGAGGATGCCTGGTCATTCTTTCAAAGTAATTTCCTCACCATCTTAAATAAGCATGCACCTTTCAAAAAATGTAGAACTAAGAACAGATATAGCCCTTGGTTCACTCCCGACCTGACCACAAAAACATAATGTTGCGGAATGCACTAGCGTCCCCGCGATATGCAACTTTTCAGGGAAGTCAGGAACCACTACACGCAGTCAGTCAGAAAAGCAAAGGTTAGCTTTTTCAAACAGAAATTTGCATCCTGTAGCTCTAACTCCAAAAAGATTTGGGACACTGTAAAGTCCATGGAGAATAAGAGCACCTCCTCCCAGCTGCCCACTGCACTGAGGCTAGGTAACACTGTCATCACTGATAAATCCACGATAATCGATCATTTCAATAAGCATTTCTCTACGGCTGGCCATGCTTTCCTCCTGGCTACCCCAACTCCAGCCAACAGCTGCGCACCCCTCGCAGCTACTTGCCCAAGCCTCCCCAGCTTCTCCTTCACCCAAATAGCAGATGTTCTAAAAGAGCTGCAAAACCTGGACCCGTACAAATCAGCTGGGCTAGACAATCTGGACCCTCTCTTTCTAAAATAATTCGCCGCCATGGTTGCAACCTCTATTACCAGTCTGTTCAACCTCTCTTTCGTATCGTCTGAGATCCCTAAAGATTGGAAAGCTGCCACAGTCATCCCCCTCTTCAAAAGGGGTGATACTCTAGACCCAAACTGTTACAGACCTATATCCATCCTGCCCTGCCTTTCTAAAATCTTCAAAGGCCAAGTTAATAAACAGATTACTGACCATTTTGAATCCTTCCAGTTCTCTGCTGCCAATGACTGGAACTATTTGCAAAAAAATAAAAATAAATATAGCTGAAGCTGGTGACTTATATTTCCCTCACTAACTTTAAACATCAGCTATCTAAGCAACTAACCGTTCGCTGCAGCTGTACATAGCCCATCTGTAAATAGCCACCCAATCTACCTACCTCATCCCCATATTGTTTTTATTTACGTTTCTGCTCTTTTGCACACCAGTATTTCTACTTGCACATCACCATTTGCTCATCTATCACTCCAGTGTTAATTTGCTCAATTGTAATTACTTCACTACTATGGCCTATTTATTGCCTTACCTCCTCACGCCATTTGCAGACTGTATATAGACTTTCTATTTTTTATTGACTGTACGCTTGTTTATTCCATGTGGAACTCTGTGTTGTTGTTTGTGTCACACTGCTTTGCTTTATCTTGGCCAGGTCACAGTTGTAAATGAGAACATGTTCTCAATTAGCTTACCTGGTTAAATTTAAAGGTGAAATAAAAAAATAAAAAATGCTTCTAAAGTATGTACAACACGATAAACTATCAAATCAACAAATAAATTTGATCACCACCAATACAAACAAATACATCAATCAAATAAATTAAAAAGCATAATTTTGAATACAACATTACACTGTATTGACAACATAAATATATAGGCTTACCTTTGGAGCTGGCTCCCCCAAGAGAAGTCTCTTCTTGGTCTTGTCAACAAACTTTGTCTTGACTTCCTGGAAAACTTTGGGAATCAGCTGTGCTGCAGCAGACTCCTGTCGGGAGAACTCCTCTTCATCTGTAGCGTCTACAGCTAAGGTGCTAGAGCTCTATCCTGCACACTTTCGGGACATGTCCTTCAGCAATTTGTCTAGCATTATCCTCTCAAAGTAATCATCCATTTGAAGATTAAACATTCAAAATGCAGGCATATTGGGCTGTCTTTGAAGGGTTCTGTACTGAAGTGGTCCATAACTTCATCCACAACGAGTCCATACAGGTTAGGAAGAGAAGCGCTTATGGTGGCTGCATGGGCTTTCTTCACCTCGTGAATGAGAATTGGTCTTGAAACAACTTCTTCAGTATTGCCCCTTAAGTTCCTCCAGAACGTCAGTGATCAATGTTCTGAAGTAGAGGTTCAAATCTTCTCCGTTGGCCATCCGCTCCTCTGGTTCTAGATTATTTGCTTTAGCGTTGGGTTTGATTGGGTTTCCCCCGCGGAGACTGCAGGCAGGTTCGTTGCTAGGATTGCCCGCTCGAGAGACACACTCAAACACGTCATAAGCGACTCTGGCACTCCGAACCCTTCGTGCCGCTGGCTTAGACCCTGGAATCATCACTTTGATCTCACTGATCCGACTCCGCCTGAAGACAGGCTTGGAGCCCAAGTGGTCAAGGGTGACAGATTTTTAGCTTTGCTCTGTCTGTGATGCCTCATCTCTCGGTGGATTTGGAGATCCTCAAAACAGATGGTGGCAGACCCTTCCTCTCCTTTCTTCTGTTTTTCCTGGCCTTTTTTCATGTTGAGGGAACTCCTTGCTCGCTTTGGGAGGCCTTGGGAACCACGGGAGCCTTGGATCTAGGTTTCAGGGAACCATCAGATGCAGCAGATACTAGTTCTCTCTTTGTTACTGTGTGAGAGTCGGGTGCCCCATCCTGTACCTGCTCTGTCTTGATGTCTTTCTCAACACTTGGTTTGGACCTGCAGGGCAGTGGTGCCAGAAGATCCTGGCATGGTCTCCTCTGTATCATGGGTGGCTCTTCCTTAGATGAGTTTCCTATTACAAAAACACACAATACTGAATTGGATGTAATTTAGCATTCGCTTTGCTACGAACATGCCAATATGCAGGCAGCAAACAATACTCAGAAATATCCTTCATAATTAAATTATGATTACTTAGTGGTGAAACTGACTTGCCTGACAGAGAAACTGTTTTCTTCACAGTTTGGTGTGAGCAGCTAGGCGAGTGAGCTGGACAGGAGCTATAATAAAATAAAAAAATAAATGAAAAGATATACAGCAAAAGACATTCAACTGTATGTTGCATTTCACATAGTGATTTAAACATTGGTAACTGTAGCTAGGTTTCCATCCAATTGGCAACAGATTTTCATATTAACAATATGAGAATTTTCCAACCAGTCATGTTTTCCATCAAATTTACTTGTTCCAGATATCTGTGCGTGATGACGTAAAAATCCCTTTTGCAGGGTGAAATTCCCATGTACTGAATAAAAAACTACAACTCCCGTACGGGCTCGGGAGAGACGAAGGTTGAAAGCCATGCGTCCTCCAATACACAACCCAACCAAGCCGCACTGCTTCTTAACACAGCGCGCATCCAACCCGGATGCCAGCCACACCAATGTGTCGGAGGAAACACCGTGCATCTGGCAACCTTGGTTAGCACGCACTGCGCCTGGCACGCCACAGGAGTCACTGGTGCGCGATGAGACAAGGATATCCCTACCGGCCAACCCCTCCCTAACCCGGACAACGCTAGGCCAATTGTGCGTCGCCCCACGGACCTCCCGGTCGCGGCCGGTTACGACAGAGCCTGGGCACGAACCCAGTCTCTGGTGGCACAGCTGGTGCTGCAGTAGAGCGCCTTTAACCACTGCTCCACCCGGGAGGCCCCAAAAAGACTTTAATTTGACAAATAGCAGCCAAGCATTGATTATTTATAGGAGCATCAAATAGTGGTGCAGTGGTCTAAAGGTACTGCATCGCAGTGCTGCAATGTCACTACAACCTGTGATTCAATCCCCATCAAATGTGCCAACTTGTCACAACTGGCCCAGCGTTCTCCGGATTGGGGGAGGGTTTAGCCGGGGGGGCTTTACTTGGCTCATCACGCTCTAGTGACCCCTTGTGGCAGGCCGGGCACCGACAGGCTGATTTCAGTCATCAGTTGAACAGTGTTTCCTCCGACACATTTGTGCAGCTGGTTTCCGGGTTAAGCTTGGTTGGATGGAAACCTGGTAAGTGTGATGAATTCAAATAAAATTTTACCTGGTTTTCCAGATATTTCTTCCAATAGATAACTTGGTTTAATAGCAGCCTCTCTCAACCTCTCAAACTCCTGGAGGTTTTTCAATTCCTCTTCCATTTTCCTCATCTGAATGGCCTGCTTTTGTTCCATGATGCACATTTTCTGTGAAGAGCATAATAAAACAATATACAGAGTAAAACAATAGCAGTGAAATATACCTTCAAATGTGTCAACTTAGCACCTACAAAAATATAGGTAAAACCATTTCTTAATTGACTGACCTATTCAAACTTCAATACTTTTTTGGTTTAGTTTGTGAAGTATGAAGAGTGTGTGATATCATTACCTTTCTGTTGCGCTTTTCTTTGGCCTCCTTCAGTTGCCTGGCCTTGTTCACATCATGCTTTACATCATTTTGAATGAGTTTTAGCCTGAATCACTCCTTAGAAACCCAATACTCCTCAAACTCTCTCTCTGGGTCATACAATGCTGTTTGCAGGCCATCTTTGTGTCCCCTGACCGTATTAATACATTCAACAGAACAGTAATGTACTTGACATTTCTAACACAGAGTAGGCATAACTCTACTATAAAGCTATAGAATTGTTGTCACTCGAGTAATGATATGCAATAACATGCAGTTTGTCATTATTACCACTAGGCGTCAGCACTCACATTTGTATAAAGTGCATTTACATGCACTTCTTGCCTATCTGGAACCAATGGTTGACTGCAGATGCTTCATGTTCCGAGCTCCTTCTTCCAGTAAGTACTCTCTCATATCTTCCAGTATAACATCCTTAGGGATATGGCCTTCTTCATGTAACTGAACCATTCTCAGCATCTGTTTCTTCTGAAATAGGATAAAATACATTTTCGTACAGTTTAGATACTTATCAGCCTAAGATATGCAGTACATGTTACAGTAGCATTGTTGTAAGAGTGATGAGTGAGCGTTTCACATTTTCACCTGTAAACAACTTCATGTCTGATCTCAACATGTGTGCTCTTTACAAATTTCAGAAAACAGTCAAACTGCCCACATACCATCTTCTTGCTGTAGGTTTTGTCATGGTTTGTCTTGACCGTATCCAGGTACTGTTTGTATGTGTTATACTCCTTCAATGAGCATACAACCTTGAAGAGAGAGAATCAAAAGGTATCCTTTTTACCCAGGTTGGCTCTTGACATTGTAAAGGCAACCCCAGGTAGGAATGGAAGCCTTGTCATTGCATACAATCTGCTGCTCACTGACGGCTTTGTCTTTCTCATGATCTGTGGAGGCTTCCCTTTCGGTAGACAAGGTTGCTCCTCTGGTTGGGAGGTATCTGACTCCTAGGCACCTTTTCCTGAAAACAGCAACACAGCAGGGATGTATTTCCTACAAATTCACCTGTGATAGTCCACCCAACATGTCATCATAGGCCGAAGCATGATGAACTACCGTGGCAATAGACTAAGTACCAGTCTGTTTGTGCTTTTTTTGGTCGTGTTCCCCTGCTCAGACGTTGCTTACGCATGCCAGATCTTATAATGCCTGGATAGGTATTTTACATATCAGCTAACCACATCATATGTTACTAGCGGCACCCCGCCCTATGGGCAGTAAATCATTGGATCTGATTCATTTGATTCAATGCAATTCAATCTTTGAAATGCATATTTATTTATGCTTATTAATAAGCCATTGTCAACTTCTCATCTATGGTTATTTTTGCTCACTGTCAATTGCGCACTGTCACCCTATTTTTTTTTTTTTTTTTTTTTTTACATATGTTTGATTTCCTACAGTGGCCAGTGGAATGTAAGAGGACGACATTTAAAAAATAATAATAATAATTTAAATCAGGCACAACATTTTAAGAGAGCATTGTCAACATTGTCAAGAACCTGCCTAGGTAAAAAGGAGGGAGTGTACCAAACATTAGGAACACCTGTTCTTTCCATGACAGACTTACCAGGTGAAAGCTATTATCCCTTATTGAGGTCACCTGTCAAATCCACTTAAATCAGTGTAGATGAAGGAGAGAAGACAGGTTAAAGAAGGATTTTTAAGCCTTGAGACATCGATTGTGTACGTGTGCCATTCAGAGGGTGAATGGGCAAGACAAAAGATTTAAGTGCCTTTGAATGGGGTATTCTAGTAGGTGCCAGGTCCAACACTGCTGGATTTTTCACACTCAACAGTTTCTCGTGTGTATCAAGAATGGTTCACCACGCAAAGGACATCCAGCCAACATGACACAACTGTGGGAAGCAATGGAGTCAACATTGGCCAGCATCCATGTGGGACACCTTGAAGATGTTCCTAATGTTTTGTACACTCCGTGTACATTTAAACAGGATAAAGTAGAATGTTGCAGTATAATATTGATTTTCAAACTCTCCTTTTCCCAGTCTGTAATCCCCATATGTCCAAAAGCTGACCGCCATCATTGTCGTTCCCAAGAACTCTAAGGCTACCTGCCACAATGATCACCGCCCTGTAGCACTCACATCTATAATCATGAAGTGCTTTGAAAGGCTGGTTATGGCACACATCATTTCAGACACCCTAGACCCACTCCAATTTGATTTATTGTTCCCCACGATGAAATCTGTGGATCTGTCTCCGTCCGTTAGTAAGTTTGCTCATACGTTAAACTGATTGGCCAGATAGTGGCTCTATAAGAAGATTGAAAAAAAACAAACACCTTGAAAGGTCATGCCCCTCACCACGTTTGACTTAAAGTCATGAAATTCCTTACATTGGTTCCTCTCCTCACAAGGAACCAATTTGCCTCAGTTGACCCATATAGAGATAGATAGAGTCATGTTTATATTTGTGATATTATAGCATCTGTGACAACATGGGCAGCGCCAGAGGCTAAAACTGAGGAATTCCCACCCAGGTGACTACTTTAAAAATGTTGGAAGCCCTGAATTGAGTTGCCCCCGCTAAAATACCCTTTTGTCCACTAGAGGTGTCTATAATTCTCTATGGAAACCCTACGGTCTGCCATGATGGATTTTTTGCAATTTATAATTGTGAAAAACACTAGAAACGCTACTCTTCTTGCATCGAATGGACTATCTGCACGGAACTTGATACGTGGCATCAATGGACAAAAGGTCTCTTTACGCAATATTTTCCAAACTAGTACCTAAAACAAACTGGCTGCTATTGGCCAATAAACATTCACATGGGCGTGTTCTGGCACATAAATACATATGAAATCAATTAATGACATTCATATTGTCACAACATTTGGTACACATGTTGTAAACACGGTCAAGACTCAACATATGCAAGAGCATTCAAATCGACCTCAGGGCAGCGCTATAACGGGCACGTTAATATCTCTTGATCTGTTTGACTTCAGAGTGATGACATTTGGAACCCATGCTCAGGGAGGGAGATGAGTCTAGCTAACCCATTCAATATATCATACTACTAGCCCGATTTTGACGAAACTTGGGAGAATGGTGCGACTTCTCATAGAGATCCGGCACAAAATTACAAAATTACACTGATTGGCCCAAGGGGGGCGCTGCATCATTCGTGGGGACGACATGTTTTACTGTTGCCTTGTTTAATGATAATTTGGAATGTCAAGTCAATTAGCATTATGGATAAAAATAAAACAAAAAAATCACAGCAGAATATAAAGTGGCAAGCCAGATGGATGTAAGAGGACGACGTGCTTCTTTTGAGCCTAAAATTAAGAAAATTGGCACAAAATTGTAGGAGGAAATCCTCCAGCAGCTTAGAATGCTTAGTGTATTTATTATATACATAGCGATCTACAGTCAATGATGTGGCACGCAACCATTGGTTGATGCATGCAAAGTCTGAGCAGGGGAATAAACCTTTATCTCAACTCCCTGTCACTCATTGTCATAACAAACATGATGTTTGGCTTAACAATGAGAGCAATGGAGTTGACATCAGCACAAAAAGATCTGGGACCAGGCTACAGTCTAATTCTGTGACTGTGAACTAATTGACCTGTGGCGAACTGACATCAGCATGCCACGAGACTGTGTTAGCGCACTGAATGCCTAGGCTCTCAGGGAACTAACACAAGTCTCGGACAACTCATCACAAAAAAATAGTTCACTGAACTATCTCAGCTGCACTTTTTTGGTTAGCTACCCCTACGTAACATTTTGCTCTGCCCAAAGTAGACCTCATGCACAAATCATTTTTGGTGGTCTGATTCAGACTTCATAGAATTGGTGAAAGAAATAGCAGTTTTAACTTATATTACAAAATACGTTCACAGTTGTTAACAAGTTTAATTAGACTGTCAGAAAATAGTTAAATGCAAAGCATGGCAGGAATGAGAAATATGCCTACGAACATGACTACGTATCAAAAATACATGCGTCATAATGCAGTAGAATACTTACCTTGTTCAAAACAACTGGGAACTCGCGAAAAAAAAATATTTGAACGGTCATCCAACTTCGAATTCAAACTCGGGAACTCAGGCCTCTTTCTGGACCCTAGAGCTTCGACTTTCAGACCTGAAAAATCACTGACGTCATGATTTGTATTTTTCCGAGGTCCCAGTTATTTTGAACGCGGCAACAGTACGGTCTTGTAACACAGTGTATTGCCATATTCGAAATTCGATTGATTATATCATATGCCCAACTGTATTGAATGTCCCTTCTAAATCTGATCATTGATGGATGGCTGCCTATCAATAAAGATGTTCTACATAAAATACTTTTCTGGGCTATACTTTTCATTGACGTGTCAACACAAGTCACAAAAGTTTTTACACAAAAAATTATAGACAATAAAATGCATGCAACCCATCCATTAATTAAAGCACAGCAGATTGCTGTGGGTGTCGATTTCCGATTGGAGAAATAGATTCAGCAAAGCAAGATGGCTGAAATTGGGGAGCTCCAGAAACTAAAGGTTGCGAACACGTTTTTTCTAAGTTTAAAACGTCTTATACCGGTATTATATTTTTGGAAGATTAATTATCGTATGTTGTCAGCTATCTTTACTTTGTAAATCAGGATCTTGCACGCTGCAGATCCCTGGACACCTACAGCCGCAGTTAGCTAATTGATGCTAACGGACAGGAAGTGAAATAATCCATGCTTGCTGCACGGTGTAGTTAGCTAGGCATTTTGAGGTTTGAGATAGCGAAACTGACTGGCATCCAGGCTACGCGGATATCATTCCACTCTGTGATATGATACAGATGTTTAGCATGACAGGAGAGGAATGATAGCTAAAGAGAATGGTGCCCAGACTAGTATCCACACTTGTTGAATTTATTTAGTCTGGCTTTATCTCTGTGTGGGCCAAAGTGATCCACTACTGCTGTGAAGTCAGCAACGAACGGGACAGCATCGGCGCATGCTCGACTGAATGAATGAAATTGTACAGTATGTTATTGTTAGGTCTAAATGGGCTTTTTTGGGCGTGCTGTTTTCATTGCACGGTTTCACGGCAAACAGTAGTTAACTACGTTTGTAAAATGTTTCACAACAAACAGTGTAACGGAAACAGCGCCCGACAAAAGCCAATATCATTGCCGCCACGCAAAAAAAAATATGGAACATGAAAAAATATTTCTGCTAGGGCGCACTTTGACGATACTAGAACAGGCCACACTTCCTCTGCAAACAGAAATTAATTTGAAAAATCTGACAAACACATAGTAGAATAGTTTATCTATTTACCAAACGGCTAGTGTGTGCTATGCGAGATAAATATTCCTCGTGGGGCATTCAAGTTATGAGGGCCATAGGGAAGGAAACATGCATTCTGAGTTACCCTAACAGGTTGGCCTACATTATATTCACTTTTTATGCAAGTTTTTTGCGACCTAAAGTTAAGGGTAGCCTAGTGGTTAGTTCATTGGACTAGTAACCGAAAGGTTGCAAGTTCATGTCCCTGAGCTGACATGGTACAAATCTGTCGTTCTGCCCCTGAACAGGCAGTTAACCCACTGTTCCTAGGCCGTCATTGAAAATAAGAATTTGTTCTTAACTGACTTGACTAGTTAAAATAAAGGTAAATAATAATAATCAATAGGATAATAACTAGTTAAAAGATAACATTTGGGATCTGGCTAATGATTAGCCCAATAGTGTAAATGCAGATAGGCAACCCCATGCTTCAGTTTATTTGCAATTTGCTTCATCAGTTGGGCTACAGGTGATAATGTTTATTGCTACTAGCATACTGGTAATATGGAGCATAGGCTATTTACATTTTTTGTTATTTTTTTAACTAGGCAAGTCAGTTAAGAACAAATTCTTATTTACAATGACAGCCTACACTGGCCAAACCCAGACGACACTGGGCCAATTGTGCGCTGCCCTATGGGACTCCGAATCACGTCCGGTTGTGATACAGCCTGGATTCGAACCAGGGTGTCTGTAGTGACACCTCACTACAGCCCACGATGTAAAAATGATTTCATCACATTTTAACAATATTATTGGGCTCATTTCTGGAGTTGGATATTTTAGATCGTGTGCATAATTTCACTTTAATTCATTTGTGAGAAGAATGTCCTTTAATGAAGTCAGCAGAACTGAGCTTCTCAGTCCTGATGCATACAAAGTCTAGGAGGGATCCCCCCCCCAATGATATTTTCCCTGCTACACATTTTTTCCAGGGGAGATGCTGTTGGGTAGTACCATTTGAATTGCAAGAACTGCAATTTAGTAGTAATTTGTCATCTAATCAGCAATCCACACTTATGTCCTACAGCTTGCTGAGCTGAAGCATGAGTGTGAAGCCAGGGGTCTGGATGTGAAGGGCAACAAATTGGAACTGATCACACGACTACAGGCTCATCTGGAGGAGCATGGTGAGCATGCAATAATGGATGGACTAAATACGTATTGGGTCAGGTTCCCAGACATGGGTAAAACCTAGTGCTGGCCTAAAAATATTCTCCATTTAGGTCCTGGAGTAAGGACTAGGCTTCACCGGCATCAGTTAAACTGGCCCATGGAGTAGAAAGTGTGATAACTTGTTGACTTCTAGCCCCTACCCCTTGACACTCCTTTATATCTAAAAGGTGTGAGTAATATGGCAAGAATTACACCTAGCCTATGAATGGGCAAAGTGACACATATGCTTAAATTTATGATTCTTAAAAAAAATATATATATATATTTTTTTTTAACAGAGGATGACATGGGCCTAAATGAAGATGATGTTCTGGGAGAAGAGCCAGAGGTAAGCCTGGTTTTAAAACAGTATGGCAGCAATGGCACTTCATGTATGGATTAGGTGAGTACCACCATGTCCAGTATAAAGTCACTTTGTACATGCTGCAATTGCTTAGGTGAAATATGACATGAAAATAAATGTATAATTGTAGGAGCATTTCTTGATGATTCTTTGTGCTTTTGAAAATGTAGTACCTCTCGAAAGATGCGGATGCCGTCACTGGGGATAACGACGAGAAACCAGTAGCGGTGTCTGAGTACGTTTTTCATTTTATGTTAACACGCATCAAAGACGGACATTTTCTTTGCATGATTTTTCTGACGATCTGATGCCCCTAATTATTGAAATATGTTCCGTGTGATTTGAATGTTTTTTTCAGGGCGGCTGAAAAGAAAGTGGTAAAAATCACACCTCCAGTGTCTGTGGACGAGGTAATGGGATGCTTGTTGCACTCTTTCACCAGTCATGACGGGTCTTCGATGCAATGATGGTTTGCTAACCTTCTCATGAACATATTTTTAATCCCGTATTCAGAGGTTACAGAAAAGAGCAGACCGCTTCAATGTCCCTGCCTTAGCTGACAGCAAGAAGGCCATACGTGCTGCCCGGTCAGTACCCAACCATTCTCACAAATGTATAAACTAACTATCTCATGCATTGTTAATTGCCTTTTGATTGAGCGTATCTATGAAACTATATTAAAGTTGATTAAATATGTCTTGCGTTCAGGTTTGGTTTGCCCGTTGCTGCACCTCCAACTTCCACCACAGGTCGGTCTCAATCTTCCAGTCTTTACTGTTCTCATGTTGAGGTTTTAATGTTATTTTTACACCTGTAGTCAATTTACTAAACAATGTTGAAGAACATCATTTATCACACGTAATGGTAGGAAAACTGTTCTCCTGCATTGGCTCTCTGGTATTAATCAGTGTTTTTTTCTTTCTCTTTTCTTTCTATCATAGGTGTAACTGTGAATAAATCCACTGCAAGTAATCCACATATGATGAGCAGTCAACTCTCCTCATTTCATTAATATGACCATTACTGTGACTCAGAAGATTTCATGAAGTATTTCTCTCACTCTGTGTTCTGAGTAGCCAGTCAGCGTTGAACAGCTAAAAAAGCGAGCTGAACGATTTGGCGGGAACGTTTCTTCAGTCTCCAAGAAGGTGAGCTCATAGAGATGGGCCAGTTTCTAGATTAGACTATAAGGCATCCTGAAAGTTTAAAGAAATGCTGAATTGAAACCTAGAGGTTATACTTTAGCATTTTTGATTAGGCTAAGCCACCTCCATGTTACAGATTTAAGACTATATTTGTGTGTTCCAGGTTGAGGAAGATGAGAAGCTGAAGAAGCGGAAAGAAAGATTTGGGATCCTCACTGGTGCTGTCGCAACTGACATTGAGGTTTTCAGATTCTATTTATTATCGATACCGGTACAGCTCATTCAAAATATTTAGACCCCTTGACTTTTTCCACATTATGTTACAGCCTTATTCTAAAATGGATTAAATAAAACATTTTCCTCATCAATCTACACAATATCCCATAATGACAAAGCTAAAACAGGTTTCTAGAAATGTATTTAAAATTGAAAAACAGATACCTTATTTACATAACTATTCAGACCCTTTGCTATGAGACTTGAAATTGAGCTCAGGTGCATCCTTTTTCCATTGATCATCCTTGAGATGTTTCTACAACTTTATTGGACTCCACCTGTGGTAAATTAAATTGATCGGACATGGTTTGGAAAGGCACACCTGTTGTCAGCGCAAAAACCAAGCCATGAGGTCGAGGGAATTGTCTGTAGAGCTCCGAGACAGGATTATGTCAAGGCACAGATCTGGGAAAGAGTACCAAAACATTTTTGCTGGTCCCCAAGCATGCAGTGGCCTCCATCATTTTTAAATGGAATAAGTTTGGAACCACCAAGACTTGCTTGGGCGGCCAGCTCTAGCAAAACTGAGCAATTGGGGGAGAAGGGCCTTGGTCAGGGTGGTGACCAAGAACCCATGGTCACTCTTAAAGAGTTCCTCTGTGGAGATGGGAGAACCTTCCAGAAGGACAACCATCACTGCAGCACTCCAGAAATCAGGTCTTTATGGTAGTGACCAGACAGCAGCCACTCCTCAGTAAAAGGTACATGACAGCCCGCTTTGTGTTTGCCAAAAGACACCTAAAGGACTCAGACCATTATAAACAAGATTCTTTGGTCTGATGAAACCAAGATTAAACTCTTTGGCCTGAATGTCATGTGTCACGTCTGGAGGAAACCTGGCACCATCCCTATGGTGACGTGTGGTGGCAGCATCATGCTGTGGATGTTTTTCAGTGGCCCGGGACTGGGAGACTAGTCAGGATCGAGGGAAAGATGAACGAAGCAAAGTTTGTTCTTCACTGGCATGCCTAGTTAAATTAAAGTACAGAGATCCTTGATGAAAGCTCCAGAGTGCTCAGACTGGGGTGAAGGTTCACCTTCCAACAGGACAACAACCCTAATCACACAGCCAACACAATGCAGGAGTGGCTTCGGTACAGGTCTCTGAATGTCCTTGACTTACACAGCCAGAGCCCGGACTTGAACCTGATCGAACATCTCTGGAGAGACCTTAAAATAGCTGTGCAGCGATGTTCCCCATGCAACTTGACAGCTTGAGAGGATCTGCAAAGAAGGGGAGAAACTCTCCAAATACAGGTGTGCCAAGCTTGTAGTGTCATACCCAAGAAGACTTGAGGCTGTAATTGCTGCCAAAGGTACATCAACCAAGTACTGAGTAAAGGCTCTGAATACTTGTGTAAATGTGATATTTCATTTAAAAAATATATGTGTATATATATAAATTGGAAACATTTCTAAAACCTGTTTTTGCTTTTTGGGCTATTGTGTGTAGATTGGGGGGGGGGAATAATTAAATCCATTTTAGAATAAGCCTGTAACGTAACAATACGTGGAAAAAGTCCAGGGTTCTAAATACTTTCTGAATACACTTTTATATATTACAGATTTCTTTCCTATTTTGTCATATTTTATTGCATAAAGAGATTAAATCAAATGTTTGTTTACTCTTTTTCCTCAGGCAAAGAAACAAAAGCGTTCTGAACGATTTAGAAATGTGACAGTGTAATTTGGTATTTTTAAGTGATGTTTTATGCTCTTTTTTTTGTGTGTGTATGTTGCAAACATAACTGAAATGTACTGTATATAGCTTGTCAAGTTGTATTACATTTGGTCATTAAAGTCGTTTTCAATTATTTTCTGGAGTTGCTGTTTATTCTGTCCATGGGTTTGCTATTTGATTATTTTCCAGTTGTACCAAGTGGAGTACATGGCCTGGTAGCAGGGAACCCTCCTCACTGGGTCCCCCAGATAGTGGCCTGACAAGTGCACAACATGCTGGACTATGTTCTTACACTGCCAGCCCTGTGAGCTGACAAGTCAGGGCATTGTTTCACTACTTAGTATAAATATAGGAAGTGAGAGAAGAAAAGAGGATGTTTGAGCATTGGGTCAATGCCACAATTTTGTAGCATTATAGATGCACTCACCTGGTCTGAGAGCACAGCGCACACAGAATTTCCAACCCACTCAAGTGGCTACACTCCTGCCTAGTCATGTGAAATCCTTAGACTGGAGCCTTATTTATTATTTAAATTGACTGATTTATATGAACGGTAACTCATTCAAATTGAAATTGTTGCGTTTTAATATATTTCTTCAGTATATTTACTCCGCCCATAACTTTTGTACTCACACCTGGGAGTGCTATAATCATTGAGTCACAGTTTTACACTTAATGTCTACATTTGGTTAGTCCAAATTAGCTTTTTAATTCTGTCATGGAAATAGTTGTATTTCCTATTACCAACTCATTTACCTCTAGACTCTAGATTACCATGTGGACCAGTTTATTGAACACTGTCCTATTCCATCTGGACCAGAGGAATACCTACAGTTGAAGTCGTACGTTTACATACACCTTAGCCAAATGCATTAACTCAGTTTTACACAATTCCTGACATTTAATCTTAGTAAAAATTCCCTGTCTTAGGTCAGTTAGAACCACTTTATTTTAAGAATGTGAAATGTCAGAACAGAATCACCGCCTTTATTTCTTTCATCACATTCCCAGTGGGTCAGAAGTTTACATACACTCAGTATTTGGTAGCATTGCCTTTATATTTAACTTGGGACAAATGTTTTGGCTAGCCTTCCACAAGCTTCCCACAATAAGTTGGGGTAATTTTGTCCCATTCCTCCTGACAGAGCTGGTGTAACTGAGTCAGGTTTGAGAAGTGCACCAGACCCTCCAACAATTCACCCCCACAACATGATGTTGCCATGGTGTTCTTCGGCTTGCAAGCCTCCCCCTTTTTCCTCCAAACATAACAATGGTCATTATGGCCGAACAGTTCTATTTTTGTTTAATCAGACCAGAGGACATTTCTCCAAAAAGTATGATCTTTGTCCACATGTGCAGTTGCAAACTGTTTGGCTTTTTCATGGTGGTTTTGGAGCAGTGGCTTCTTCCTTGCTGAGCGGCCTTTCAGGTGATGTCGATATAGGCCTCGTTTTACTGTGGATATAGATACTTTTGTACCTGTTTCCTCCAGCATCTTCACAAGGTTGTTTGCTGATGTTCTGGGATTTATTTGCACTTTTCGCACCTAAGTACGTTCATCTCTAGGAGACAGAACGCGTCTCCTTCCTGAGCGATATTACAGCTGCATGGTCACATGGTGTTTATACTTGCATACTATTGTTTGTACAGATGAATGTGGAACCTTCAGGCGTTTGGAAATTGCTTTTATTTTAATTTCACCTTTATTTAACCAGGTAGGCAAGTTGAGAACAAGTTCTCATTTACAATTGCGACCTGGCCAAGATAAAGCAAAGCAGTTCGACACATACAATGACAGAGTTACACATGGAGTAAAACAAACATACAGTCAATAATACAGTACAAACAAGTCTATATACGATGTGAGCAAATGAGGTGAGATAAGAGAGGTAAAGGCAAAAAAAGGCCATGGTGGCAAAGTAAATACAATATAGCAAGTACAACACTGGAATGGTAGATTTGCAGTGGAATAATGTGCAAAGTAGAAATAAAAATAATGGGGTGCAAAGGAGCTAAATGAAATAAATTAAATTCATTAGGGAAAGAGGTAGTTGTTTGGGCTAAGTTATAGGTGGGCTATGTACAGGTGTAGTAATCTGTGAGCTGCTCTGACAGCTGTTGCTTAAAGCTAGTGAGGGAGATAAGTGTTTCCAGTTTCAGAGATTTTTGTAGTTCGTTCCAGTCATTGGCAGCAGAGAACTGGAAGGAGAGGCTGCCAAAGAAAGAATTGGTTTTGGGGGTGACCAGAGAGATATACCTGCTGGAGCGCGTGCTACAGGTGGGTGATGCAATGGTGACCAGCGAGCTGAGATAAGGGGGGACTTTACCTAGCAGGGTCTTGTAGATGACATGGAGCCAGTGGGTTTGGCGACGAGTATGAAGCGAGGGCCAGCCAACGAGAGCGTAGAGGTCACAATGGTGGGTAGTATATGGGGCTTTGGTGACAAAACGGATGGCACTGTGATAGACTGCATCCAATTTGTTGAGAAGGGTATTGGAGGCTATTTTGTAAATGACATCGCCGAAGTCGAGGATTGATAGGATGGTCAGTTTTACAAGGGTGTGTTTGGCAGCATGAGTGAAGGATGCTTTGTTGCGAAATAGGAAGCCAATTCTAGATTTAACTTTGGATTGGAGATGTTTGATGTGGGTCTGGAAGGAGAGTTTACAGTCTAACCAGACACCTAGGTATTTGTAGTTGTCCACGTATTCTAAGTCAGAGCCGTCCAGAGTAGTGATGTTGGACAGGCGGGCAGGTGCAGGCAGCGATCGGTTGAAGAGCATGCATTTAGTTTTACTTGTATTTAAGAGCAATTGGAGGCCACGGAAGGAGAGTTGTATGGCATTGAAGCTTGCCTGGAGAGTTGTTAACACAGTGTCCAAAGAAGGGCCAGAAGTATACAGAATGGTGTCATCTGCGTAGAGGTAGATCAGAGACTCACCAGCAGCAAGAGCGACATCATTGATGTATACAGAGAAGAGAGTCGGTCCAAGAATTGAACCCTGTGGCACCCCCGTAGAGACTGCTAGTGGTCTGGACAGCAGGCCCTCCGGATGAACCAGACTTGTGGAGGTCTACAATTTCTTGTGGAGTTCTACAATCAGGCCTTGGCTGATTTCTTTTGATTTTCCCATGATGTCAAGCAAAGAGGCACTGATATTGAAGGTAGGCCTTGAAATACATCCACAGGTATAAAGCCATGACATAATTTTCTGGAATATTCCAAGCTGTTAAAGGCACAGTCAACTTAGTGTATGTCAACTTCTGACCCACTGGAATTGTGTTACAATGAATTATAAGTGAAATAATCTGTCTGTAAACAATTTTTGGAACGATTCCTTGTGTCATGCACCAAGTAGATGTCCTAACCGACTTTCCAAAACTAGTTTAACAAGAAATTTGTGAAGTGGTTGAAAAACTAGTTTTAATGACTCCAACCTAAGTGTATGTAAACTTCCGACTTCAACTGTATGTAAGAATGCTGTTCATTGACTACAGCTCAACATTTAACACCATAGTACCCTCCAAACTTGTCATTAAGCTCGTGACCCTGGGTCTTGACCCCGCCCTGTGCAACTGGGTCCTGGACTTTCTGATGAGCCGCCCCCAGGTGGCGAGGGTAAGAAACAACATCTCCACCCTGCTGATCCTCAACACTGGGGCCCCACAAGGGTGCGTTCTCAGCCCTCTCCTGTACTCCCTGTTCACGCATGACTGCGTGGCCATGCACGCCTCCAACTCAATCATTAAGTTTGCCATAAGATTTATGGGAAGATTTTTCCATCTAATTAGATCTGCTTTCATGTTGAGTAATGGGATAAAGTTATCTTCAACATAGACTTTGGGTAATCTAAAAGTTACAGGAATCTAATTACTTTGTGTGTCATCATGGTGGTGTCCAACTTGTGGTCAGGCTTGATGGAAGGAGATGGACCAAACAAATGTACATGCATACTTTGGGGTTGTTATCATTGCTGGTGTTTTCAGATCCAATGGGGAATCCACAGAATCCCTGTTGGATGCAGATAACCTTTCCGTGCAACAATGTCTCTGGGAAAACTTCTACATTATTTCCAGGATTATCCGCTTTGATAACTGAGACACCAGACCAGCTTGGCGGCAGAGACACAAGCTAGCTGCAATCAGCTCAGTGGGTGGACTGCCTTCCCCTGTTTAACAACCCTGGGCCCAATGTTACTGTTGTTGAGCAGCTTATGCCATTTAGGGGCCGCTGCCCCTTCAGGCAGTACATACCGTCTAAACCCGCAAAATATGGAATCAAGATCTGGGCTGCCTGTGATGCTGTTTCATCATATGCATGGAACTTGCAAGTGTATATGTGGAAGCCAGATGGAGGAGCCCTTGACAATAACCAAGGGATGAGGGTTGTCCTGGATGTGGCACTGGGACTCCGTGGCCACAACATCATATGTGATAACTTTTTTTAAACTTCACACAAGTTGGGACAGGAGCTCCTCAAGAGGAAGCTGATGAAGGTAGGAAAGGTACGAAAAAACAAGCCAGAGCTCCCACCTCAGGTCTGTTCCATGTATTCAACAGATATCAATCCCTCTAAGTTTGTGTTCACGGCCGACACGTCCCTAGTGTCCTACGTTCCAAAGAAAGGCAAAAATGTAGTACTCATGAGTATGCTGCATAGGGATGGGAGAATCTGTGGCCAGGAACATCAAAAAACAGAAATCATAATAGATTACAATGCCACAAAAGGAGGGGCAGACAATTTAGACAAGCTGGTGACTGGCTACATCTACCAAAGAAGAACCCTACACTGGCCACTTGTGATATTCTTTAACATCTTGGACATCGACGCACAACGCGTACACAACGCGTACACAGTACACATGCATCAAGTGCAAGAAATACATTCGCAACACACACAGTAAAACTCTGTCCCTCATGTGGTGTGTAGACTGGCCTTAATTTGGGGCTCATTTATTTCTTCCATCAAATACTGTATGTAAAATTTGTACTTCCAATTTGTTCAGTTCAAAGCAATAAACATCAATAGTGATGAAAACCTTGTTTCATTTATATTTGTTCAAGATAAACATTTATTCCACCCATGTCTTGATTATAACGAATAGAGTTTTTATTGATAAATGAAATCTAGCAGAGGTAAATAGCAATTATTAACCATGTATGCTGTCTATATTTCTTGTAATTGATATAAGTCAACATCTAAGTATTAAGTATTTGAACATAAATTGCTATATGTTGTTTTAAAAACCCAATAATGTTGTGGGTCAATGTTACAATGTTTACAATGTTTGGTTGGTAACCTCACAGATCATTGCACCTGTACATAGACCATCTATAAATAGCCCATCCAACTACCTCATCCACAAACTGTATTTATTTAGCTCCTTTGCACCCCAGTTTCTCAACATGCACATTCATCTTCTGTAGATCTATCACTCCAGTGTTTAATTGCTATATCGCGATTACCTCGCCACTATGGCCTTTTTTATTGCCTTACCTCCCTTATCTTACCTCATTTGCACACACTGTATATATACTTTTTTTTTTACTGTATTATTGACTATATGTTTGTTTATTCCATGTGTAACTCTGTGTTGTTGTATGTGTCGAACTGCTTTGCTTTATCTTGGCCAGGTCACAGTTGTAAATGAGAACTTGTTCTCAACTTGCCTACCTGGTTAAATAAAGGTTAAATAAAAAATAACATAAAATAAAACCTGATTACAGTTAACGTTTTCTTTTATCAGATGACAATGTACTGATTTATGTGTAATCCTTCACTCCCCACCCCTGGACAACAGATGGTTTCCATCTGAGATGTTGAAGGGTGTAATTGATATCTACATTGATAACTTCATCTATTGATTCTCGCCATTGGTCCATGGCCGTTTCTTTAGCGTTGGGGACAAAAAATGTTGACAACTGTAGCATTGTAGCTAAGCCTAACTCTTTTCCTCAGTCTCCTAACCAACCACGCGAATTCTCTTGATTTACTTTGTTTTACCTGCTATGTAAACAAATCATCTGTGTTAGAAACCATCCGTCTCATACCACAGTCACCATGACACCAACATTTGCTGATAAGGAACAACCACATCAAGAAACGCCCTGAGCTGCGGTCTGCATTTACACAATATTCGAGATGTTTAGAAATGTTGCTTTGGACAGAGAGGAACCAAAATATTTGCCTTGGGGACATTTGCCATTCATATAATTGACGTCACTTCCTGTGATCCACAATTTTAAAAATATTGTCCTTCTCAGTAATGGCGGCTTCCTTCCCTTCTCCTTCTGCAATAAACAACAACAAATGGTACTTCACCCGAGAACAGATCGAGAATAGCCCGTCTCGCCGTTCGGGGCTTGATCCAGACAAAGAATTGTCCTACCGACAACAAGCTGCGAACCTTCTACAGGACATGGGACAACGACTCAATGTGTATCTTTTGTCGGGACCATTTGCGCCTGCTAGCGGTTAGCTAGCTTCAAGAGGTTGAAGCCGGTTTGGCGGCATGGCGAGATGCTAGCTAATATCTGCTATTGTGTTTATAGTTTGGGTGTTATTGTTGATACTACAATTTATTAATGTGCTTGGTATGGACTGGAGTGGTTGCTAGCTAATTGAAACTAGCGGCCCAGACGTGCGACTCGCTAGCAAGGGCCCGGCCATCATTGCGTGTGATTAGCATGGCTAGCTAACGTTGTGTAGGCCTTTGCAGCCGAGGCCTACGCTTCTTTTAACGTTAGAGAACAAAAGCCGAGCAGAGGGACGTTTGAGTTGTTTAGTTATTATACGTGGGGGTTTGGTGTATCAAACACTTTAAGAGCATAACGTTATTGGGACAACAATTGCGCTGTTTTGGGAGCCAACGCGGGTAACGTTAAAACTAGCAATCTATTTATCTGCTCTATATAACGATGAGTTAACTATAGGGTAACAACACAATAGTTTAAAACCCATGCGTACGTTACATAACTAACTATTAGACATTGTATTGGTGAGCGGTCCAATGCTGTTCGATAAAATGTCCATGTGATTTGAGATTAAGAGTTTTTTACCCGTTTTATTTGATACGTTTGGCTTCTTTGTGGCCATTATTTGCTACCTTGATAGCTACAGCAAACGATCTAACCCACAATGCAGTTCTAGTCAGCGAGATACGTTATCCTACTACGTACCACCACACACACTGCCAACATTTGGAGTAACGTTAGTTACAGCAGTACTAGATCACTCGGCTACATCCAAAACTAGTTTTGAAAATAAGTTGGTAGCTACTGTTACATACAATATGGTGTCATCAATCAAACATACTATTTGTCATTTAACTCTTAAAGTAGTGAGTTCAATCTCACAGAGACATCAGGTCATATTGTTATGCTATAACCCTTAACCCGTAGCTATGCATCAGGTCCCAGCTAACAATTAATACTGCCATTGTGTATATGCACCGATTCTACATGATCCAGTCGTTCACCAGGTTCCACAGAAATGTAAGTACTTTGCACACACTGACATCATCTTTTGCAAAATGTATCTTATATAGTTTGAAATGAAACATGTAAATAGCACTATCAGTACAGCATCTATCAAAATGTCAAATTTTCCCCCCTAGGTCATAGCTCCAGCAACACTATTCCTGGCTGCAAAGGTTGAGGAGCAGCCCCGCAAGTTGGAGCATGTTATCAAGGTGACCCATGCATGCCTCAATCCTCAGGACCCTTCACCAGATGTCCGCAGTGATGTAAGTCTCCATGGTCTGGCCACTCCACTTTGAACTCACTCTGGCACTTGCATGGTGCTCCACAAACTGATTTGGGTATGTTTGTTAGGGCCGGGACGATACCAGTATCAATATAATTGTTTGTATCGTGGCAAGGAAACAAAACACTAAGCGGATTTCACTTCTTTAAGAAAACAGCCCTAATGTTGGAAACAAATATGTTGTCATCCGGAGTCTAATTTATTTATTTGACAAGCACACTATTTTACATAGCAGGTTTTTAAAGGGTCTGCTTCATGTTTTCATTTTTGTAATGAAAAAAATATTGCAATACTGGTATTATCACAGCCATGGGGTGTTTTGAGGCGGTTGTACCTAGGCTTGGGCGGTATACCAGGGTATTTGGAAATAGCCACGAGATGGTTTTTCAATACTATTTATTTGAAGTTTTATATTTGTAGCTACTTTTGAAGTAAATACTGTACCTGCAGTCAAGTTGTGCATTACTTTAGGAAATTAAGAAGATTGTGTTCTTCATTTCACCTGTCACATCATTTTTCAATATGAAGCTTACCTGTAGTCTCCAGTCACGCAGTGTTTGTTTACAACACACAAGACTAGAGCCCAATGTTATCTAACATATGCTAAATGCTCTGCAATTGTGCAATTGGTTTGCAAATTTAGTCACTGCGATTCAGCACCACAGCAGGAGAAATAGGCCCCTCTTGGTGGCCACAAAATGAAGAAATTATAAAACTGATGTTGGACAATCAAATACACAAATTTCATTAAGGCTGTTTCAAGCTTATTTTACAATACTCCTGTGACACAAGCCCCGCGCCATGGGTTTATGAAAGCACTTGTTTCCAAATCTCAAATGATATCTCACTCTTTTTACAGTTCTATTGGATGATGTTGAGAAATGTTGTGTTTATTGTCATTTGAACGTGGGGTTGTGACTTGTGTCATGTGTGACATACGTGGCTTATTGATAACAACTCTCTCTTACTTTGGGTTGCAATTCCTGTAACTTTACCCAAATTCCCCAAGTTTTCCAAAAATCATGGTTAGAAGATTCCTGGAATTATGGGGGAATAAGCAGGAAATCCATCAATTTACAACCAGGATTTTGGGGAAACCAGGGAATTTTGGGAAAGTTAGTGGAATTTTGCATCCCTACTCTTACTATAGGCTGTTGGCTGCCTAGTGATCGCAACATTGTAACTCTCCGATGTGAATAGTTGGCAACGATATTTAGTTTCCAAGTGCTACTGAATAAACTCAACTGGAATGCACCAATTGAGCATGATACACATCATTACGTTAGTCTATCAATCCAAATCATGATTCCAAATCATGACACGGGCGACATATGTTGGTCTTGCTTAGGGCGGCAGCAGAACTGCTAAGACCGGGTCTGACAAACACAATTTGCCTCCAATTTATATGCGTTTGCGGCGGACCTTGGCCTGCTCAAAGTGAGCCGCTGCTGTTGGAAAGTCAAAGCTGTCCAACTCTTTGGAGCAGTTTGCGATGCGCATCAGCCTCGTTACTTTGTCCTCACAAAGTTGCTATCTTGAGTCCCTCTGAACTCTGTTTTGGAGAAAGAATCACCTCTTGGCGGGCATGCTGGAAAGGGTAATAATCTACACAATCTTTTCCAATTTGCCCATACTTCGCTGAAGTCCCTTATGAGGACCGTGCGTCTTTTTGGCCGGCAACAATTTTAGTTATCGGCTTTTCATATATTTTTATTGGCTAAAAGCTGGCATTTACCTTGATAACATCCTCGTAACCTTCAGATTAGAGGCTCAGTGGGGTTTGTGTTCAGTGCGGGTATTACAGAATATCCCGGTATGGCACAAGGTCGGTCTGAAGGTATGACAATCTGGATACTGCCCAAGCTTAGTTGTACCTCCTTGAAGGTAAGACTGCTTAAAGGGAAAGCAAGAGGGTGAGTGAGACGTAAGGGGTGAGAGAGAATGCCTCCTAGTGAGTAATGCCTGTCTCCTGCCTGTCCTCTCAACCTCAGGCTTACCTGCAACAAGCCCAAGACCTGGTCATTCTTGAGAGCATTATACTCCAGACCCTGGGTAAGTTGGGATGGACAAATGAATGGGGTCTTTGATTTCACCCAAAACTAGAGATGTGCTGCTTGCCGACACTATTAACCATCTTTGTTCTTGTCCACAGCAGAGTTTTGAGTAGCAGTTAATTCTATTGGACGTCCACACATCATCTAGTTCACCTAGTTCTATATGCTCACTATTTATCACATACTTTTTCACATTTTCCTTGTGGTTTTAAGCCATTGATTTGTGTTGAGTAATTCTGGTGCAGGTTGTCGTGATGGAGGATGTTTTTGTTGTAATCACATTAGAGAGCAAGTGAATTTAGTACAGTATTGCTAGCATTTGGATTGCTTGCTATAATGGCCATTTGCCACCTATGACCTTTGTGTCAATGAATGGCTTAAATGTAAATGCCAAACTTGTTTTATTCTCTACTCACTCATTCACATTTGTCTTAAACAGGGCCTGTCATCTGAAGACCTAAAGCAGTGCATTCATTCACTATTTACTGTAGTTTCATAAAACAAGTACATTGGTTTTCCGGGGCAATTATTTATTTTAATGCTCTATGGGAGTACTGAAATATCCAATAAATTCAGTACCTTTCGAATGAAAATGTGTATTTTGCATTAGCAGCCTCAAATTCTCATAGAAAGAGGATTATAGATAGTTCTTTTGAAATTGTCTCATGGAACCTTTCTTCTGTCTCCCCTCTGCCCTATTCATTACAGCCTTTGAAATCACCATTGACCACCCACATACTCATGTTGTCAAGTGCACCCAGCTAGTCAGAGGTAAGCATCAACAATGTCCCTTTGTAGGCTACTGGTGAAGTTTCTGAACCCTAGTAGTGCTTTTACAAATGACATAAATGGTTCTCGCCTAGTTAAAGGTATTATTTATGCATATTTTAACCACATTTTTAATGTCAGTATTTTGAACGTAGCAGGTTTTAATTGTATTTTCTTGTTTCTCGTGTTGTTGTTCCAGCGAGTAAGGATTTGGCCCAGACGTCATACTTCATGGCTACCAACAGGTATGCTGTTCACTCTGCTGTGTTCAACTTCACGCTTTTCATTTCAGTTCGATATAACATTATTCAATGAAAATGCAATGCAACATTGTCTGATCTAAAGCAGGAGAGGGTCTTGTGACCTGTATTTGAATGAAATTACCACTCATCTAAGAGGTGCACTGTCGTCCTTTTCATTATATTCTGAAACTGAATCTGTTTCTTCTCCTCCCCCTCTTGTATTTTCCCCGTTTCCATGGATTTTCCTTCTGCTGGTTTATCTGGGACCCAACCTGTTGTGTAGTCTACACCTGACCACATTCTGCCTGCAACACAGCCCGCCCATCGTGGCCTGCGTTTGCATCCACCTGGCCTGCAAGTGGTCCAACTGGGAGATCCCAGTCTCTACAGACAGCAAGCACTGGTGGGAGTATGTGGACAATACTGTCACCCTCGAGCTGCTGGATGGTAAGTTTGATTGAATTTCATTATGCATGTTTGTGTAGTTGTTGGTTAGATTGTATTGTAGGAAACTGAATTGCAGCGCCCATTGTAATACTTTGTGTCCCATAGAGCTCACCCACGAGTTCCTGCAGATCTTGGAGAAGACACCAAGCCGATTAAAACGCATTCGCAACTGGAAAGTAAGTCATAGTTTAACATACATTTAAAATATTTTCATAGCTCCATTTCTTTCAGGTCGCCCTCGCAAAAGGGTCTTTCCTGATTTAAATAAATGTAGGTCCGTCATTGCCTAACTCTGTGATTTCTTGTTCCAGGCGGCAGGTCAGACAGTGAAGGGAGGGAAGTCCAAGGTGCCAGAAGACGGCGATCAGACAGATGGCATGATGAGCATGGTCTCCATGTCGTCATCTGAGACCACGCTGGGTGGCCTGATGAGCCTCTCCAACCCTCTCTCTTCATCTTCCTCCTCCATGGCTCCCATACTACTGGAGCTCAAGTCGACACTTGGCAGTGGTTCCGACCAGCCCAGCCACGCCGAGCTGCACGCCCCGGCCAAGGTGTCACTGAGCGAGTACCGGGCCAAGCACGCTGACGTCCTGGCTGCTCAGAAGAGGAAGCTGGAGAACATGGAGGCCAGCGTGAAGAGGGAGTACGCCACGGCAGCCCAGGCTCTGATAGGCCAGCAGCAGAGGAAGGAGAAGCACCACCGTGACCAGCAGCAATCCAGCTCCCACCATTCCAGCTCGGCCTCCTCTGACCTCAGCAGCCCCTCGCCCATCATCCTCAAGATCCCCCTGGAAAAGGAGAGGGGCGAGCGCAGCTCCCTGAAGATGCGCCTCCCTCTGGGGTCTGGGGGAGGCGGGGGGCATAGTGGAGGAGGGAACAGAGGAGCAGGAGGAGAAAAGGACATCAAAGTGAGAATTCGGGTGCCTGAGAAAGTACGCAGTGGAGGCTCGGGAGAGGAGGGGGGCAAGACTAGGGAGGGAAAGCACCGAGAACGTTCCAACCACCATCATCACCACCACCACCACCATCATTCATCGTCATCTTTTAGCGGTGCTTCTGTCTCTTCGTCCTCGTCACATAAACACTCAGCCAGTGCTGTAGGAGGAAGCAGCAGCAAAAAAGCCCCCAGTGACTCGTCTAGAATGAGCTCCTCTTCCTCTGTGTCTCGAAAGAGGACACATTCCACGGAGTCCCAGGGCTCCCACTCGTCCAAAGTCTCTAAGTCCTCCAGGAACTCAGCTCACCAGCTGCCTGCTCTTTTAGCTGCCTCTGGAGCACACTCCCTGGGGGCACACCCCACTGATATCCTCCCCTCCCTGGGTCTCCCCTCCCTCCACCAGGGCAACTACTCTCACTCCAAGGGGGACAAGCCGGACACTAACGGACACAATGCAGGTGTTGGCAGCCAGTCGAATGAGTATCAGGACACGTTTGAAATGCTGAACTCTTTACTGAGTGCTCAGGGGGTGCAGCCTGTCCAGCCTCCCATGTTTGATTGCCGGTCTCAGTACGTGGAGTACAGATACAGCGGCGGGTCTAGGGGGGGATCTCGACCACCACCTCTGCCTGCTGAACCTCCACCTCCGCTACCCCCTCTACCCAAGTGATCCCTGATGAAGGGGTGAATTACTGACAGTGTACCTGTAGATGCGTCCAACCATGTTACATAAGATATTTGCTCTGTGAATTTTGTCCCTTTTTATGTGTTTGTATGGATCATGTTGTGGTTTTCAACTTGACAGCAAAGAAATGTACCAATACATACTTTTCAGTGATGTAGGTGCTGAAGTGTGTCCCTCGTCACATCATATTCAATACATCTGTGGGGCAATAACAGGAGGTGTGAAAGAAAAGCTTGCAAAAAATTTGAAACGAACAGAATTAATTTATTCACAATGTAAATACTTTATCATGATATGAACTCAAATCAAATTTTATGGAATGGCGGGCATAATATTTGAGCCATAGCTGTTTTTAAAAGAAAGTCAAACGTTACATGTTTGAATGCCTATTAGAGGAAACAAACTTGTTTGCTTCACTTACTACATTTTAAAGTCTTGTTAACAATGAGTCTTTTCCAGAATGTTTTTGAAATATACTATTTATTATTAGTATTGAATGCTTTTGAGGAAGTTAAAAAAAAATAAATATATATATATATATATATATAAATAACTGCCCCTTTCTGCTGTGTTAAACTGAAGGATAGTTGAGTGCTCCTTACACAGGCCTATTTCAGAATGCATGTCTTCAAAGCCATCGTTTTCAACATTTTGTTTTGTTTCAAAATACTGTAGTCACTGAGGTTTTTGTCTCCGTTTTGTCAATACATTTGTTTTGTAATCTGCATTATTTTGTGAACAATTGTTTAATATGAATAATGTAAATTGGTAAAAGTAGACAAATATTTTGTACATTTTGTTAAGAAAAAAGTTGCTAAAAATCCTGTAGACGGCTTATATTTTAGTTCCTAGATTTGTGTGTTGCAGTCATTGTTTTAAATGGTTGTAAAATGTTAGCAGTCAAATGCTTACACTAACATTCAGAGTTTATACTACAGTACATGCACTGCATAGCCAAAAGTATGTGGACACTCATTCAAATTAGTGGATTTTGCTTTTTCAGCCGTACCTGTTGCTGACGGGTGTATAAAATAAAAAAGCACACAGCCATGCAATCTCCATATGCAAACATAAGCAGTAGACTGGGCCGTACTGAAGAGCACAGTGACTTTAAACGTGGCACTGTAATAGGCTGCCACCTTTCCAAAATGTCAGTTTGTAAGTGATCTTATTGTGACGTAGAAACATCTAGGAGCAAGAACTGCTCAGCTGTGAAGTGGTATGTCACACAAGCTAATAAAACTGGACCATCGAGTGCTGTAGCAGGTAAAATTGTCTGTACTCTGTTGCAACTCTTATCTCCGAGATTCAAACTGCCTCTGGAAGCAACGTTAGCACAAGTGTTTGTTGGGAGCTTCATGAAATGGGTTTCCATGGCCAAGCAGCCGCACATAAGCCTAAGATCACCATGTGCAATGCCAAGCGTCGGCTAGAGTGGTGTAAAGCTCGCCGCCATTGGACTCTGGAACAGTGGAAACGCATTCTCTGGAGTGATGAATCACGCTGCACCATCTGGCAGACCAACAGACAAATCTGGGTTTGGCAGATACCAGAAGAACGCTACCTGCCTGAATGCATAGTGGCAACTGTAAATTTGATTGGAGGAGTAATAATGGTCTGGGGCTGTTTTTCATGGTTGAATGGAAGCAAGTCCCCGTAGCAATGTTCCAGCATCTAGTGGAAAGCCTTCCCAGAAGAGTGGAGGCTGTCATAGCAGGAAAGAGTGGACCAACTCCATATTAATGGCCATGATTTTGGAATGAGATGTTTGACAAGCAGGTGTCCACATACTTTTGGCCATGTGGTGTATCTACATATTCATATACAAACCACAGCAGTGTCAATCATTTTGATAATGGACTGATTGTCTTTTTTAGTGTTTTGAACAGAATTAAGTGTTACTTTTACTGTTTTAACAGTAACTGAAGTCTTCACTTATTTTAATTAAATTGAAATTCCCTTTTTGGGCAATTTTAGTAAGGGGCATATTCTTTTGTCTATATTATTTAGATAATACAGCAGTTTTTTTCTGGTTTGTTTGTGGTGATTACACATGCTTAACTGAGAGACTAGAGGATTTAACAACAAAAAAAATCCCTCCTACCACTGTCAACCATCCTTGTCAGGGATGAATTTCTGTGTAAAGGACTTGTTCAATTAAGATAATAATAATCATCCCCTTTATGTCCAGTTATGCTGTTTGTCATGTTTACTGGTCATAAACTCGTATTCTCTCATTTAATCATGTGTTGGGAATCATCTTTAAGATTATGTGATAGTGGAAATGAAGTGGGCTGTAACTTAGCTCTGACATGTTTGACATTTTATCAGAACTCTCTTGGTCCAATAAGCTGCCAATGGACAGATTCATTTTTTGGAGATCATGTAACACAGCTGTAGCATACTGATTTGATCATGTTGTGTTCTTGCTGTTTGTTTTTGTATATAAAGGAAAGAGTTATCATTGTTCTGGGGGCTGTTTTCTATTACTTTAACTGACCCATGATGGAAATACATTTTTGCTGTTTCCAAAGGCTACATAAAATGGCCAAAGTCTGCCAAGTTTCTACAGTACTTGAGTCCAACCATTGATTTTTGTCACTCAGGTAAGCCTTTATGATGATATTTGAAGAGAAACATGGATATACTTCAAAATGCACTGAAACGTTATCCCATCAGGATTGTCTAACAAACATAGCTTTTTTTTGTTAAAAACAGAGGAAATTATCACTTGTATTACTAGGAACATGACGTTTCCATTCTGTTTGATATTATATAATAAGATACTCATTTAGTACTAAATTAAGCTAAGAATGTTTGGATTTGAACTGATACATGGATGACTGTATGCAATATATCTTGTGCGAGTGCTTGTTTAACAAGAACGACCACAAAAGGAAGCTGAAATTATGAAAATAGATGGAAGACACTCATGCAACCAAATGCAAAATCACAAATGCTACTCCTTTGTACTTCATTAACTGCTCAAAAGTTGTATCGGTCTGTACACATTGTCACGTCTTAATGTTTTAGTTGTACCACAACTCAGGTCTGTAATTGACATTTTTGGGATATATACTGTTTAAAATAACTAAAGGTATGCGTTCTTTTGTTGTGAACAAAGTTCATTTTTTAAAATGTGGTTGATATAATCCCATGTCAATAAATGTTTAAGAAAAAACATCCCTTTTATTTTGTATTTTATGATCATGCAACAATCCTTGTTTCCGTAAATAATAATATACTAAGGTCGCAAGCTCAATTGAATATCTACTTGCTCAGATGTGGGTTTTGTAAATTGAGAGACAGGTCTTTCAACCTATCGTGTATTTCCCACCCACTAGTCTGGACCAATCAAAACTCAAATGGGGCGGGCCCATCTTGTCTAGGCACTGATAGGAGAGTGCGGGAAAAACGACGCAGTGGCATTGTGCTTCGAGATCTGTCTAGGTACGGACACGGTAAGCTCCTCGCCGTTATATTAACCAAACTGTTATATGAAACTCCTTTTTGGATTATTAAAATATTTTGATTATATCAGAGTACATCTGTACATCCACGACAGCGAATAAACCAGTATATGTTGCTACAGAGACTAAGGAACGCTAAACAAACATGGCTGCTAAAGCTAACTGGCTAACAAGCTAACACAAAAGCTACAATTTGATGTCGTTGAGCTAAAAGGAGGCGGACCTGTTCCATGTGGCGCGTGATTGGGTTTTATGCAGGATCGTCACAGCACAAGTGTTTGGCACAGATGGTAGAGTACTGTTTGTTTTAACCTCAACATACTTGTTTGGCAGCTAGCTACAACAAATAGCTTGATAACGTAGCAATTAACAAACAACATTTGTTATGAACATTTTTGCAATGAAAAGGTCCGTGTCTACTGTTCTGCATAATTTATGTTTTTTTTATATTTTTTTTACTAGACATTGTATCAATCGACAGCATGTGCAAATGTCAGATCTGAAACCATGTGGCATGTTGGCTGGACAGATGTCATGAGTAGTGCCCTGTACTTTTCTTGACATTTTCATAATTTTATTTCTGTTTATTGTCACTGGTTATGCTGATCTGATGCACATGTTTTCGTATAACTATTTATTGATTGCTGAGGTTGTGGCAATGCTTGATGAAAGAATTGAGGAAGGCTTGAATTACAGATTAAGTTCATGTGACATGGGTCCGGTCCGTCAACGGATACACACGTGAACGTTACCATCTTTTATTTGATCGTGGCCCATGTTTGTTGTATTGTAGTATCAATATTCTATTGTAAATCCCCCCGTATTCTTTGTTTGCTACCATATTGTGGTATCCCGTTGGGCTCAGTTGGTAGAGCATGGTGCTTTCAACGCCAGGGTTGTTTCATTCACATGGGAGACCGGCATTAAAAATGTGTACACTCACTACTGTAAGTCACACTGGATAAGAGCCTTTGCTTGAATGATTAAAATGTCAATATTGGCCTGGTCTCACCTAAGTAGTTATGTCAATTTATAACTGTAGGGTTGCTAATTCAGCCCCTGGTACTCACCGGAACATGTATTTCCCTTCCAGGACCAGTGATGAACAGGATAAGGATCCATGTGTTGCCATCGAGCAGAGGACGTGTGGCCCAGACCGCCCGTACCCAGGAGCCCCAGGCCTGCTCCTTCACCCAGCGACCCTGCTCCCAGCCGCGCCTGGAGGGCCTGGAGTTCTGCATCAAACATGTCCTGGAGGACAAGAACGCCCCTTACAGACAGTGTAGCTATGTCTCCAACAAGAATGGCAAGCGCTGCCCGAACGCAGCCCCTAAGGTGGAAAAGAAAGAAGGGTGAATGAAGCAACTTGCATGTTTATCAAACTCTCAAAACTGCTTTTTGATGTATGTGGGCTTGAATCTGGGAAATCCCTTAGTGTATCAATGAATACTGAGTCTTTTACTTTCCAAGTCAGTTCTTCAGAAATATCTGCACAATCTTGAATTCTCTGTGACCTTAGTTCTTATCTTGCTTGTGATTCTTATGTCTACATTCAGGGTGACCTTCTGTGCGGAGCACGCCAGAAGGAATGCCATGGCTCTCCAGGCCCAGCTGAGAAAGGCTTCATCCGGACCCTCCCCTGAAGCCCTCCTATCTCAGCTCAGTGGCTACAACCGCCCCGAGACGCATGGCCTGGACAGTGGCCGCAGTGAAGCCACCCGCATCCTCGGTGAATAATATTTCTTTTCCCTCTAAAGCCATGTGCAATGGCAACATGTTTTAGAATAACCATATTTTTCCTAGAGTGAACTTCAGTTAACCAGTCTGCACAATAATTATTTCCCATTTGAACCCTAATTTCTTACATGTGCTTGACCTTGAATATTCATGGACTAATTTCACTCTCCCTTTACTACACACTATTGCTAAAAGGGCCCAAATCAAGTCTGACAGCTTGTGGTAGCTGTCCAGATCCTAACAGGGCCAACATTAACATCTTCCCATGGTCTGTTGGTTTTCTCTATATTAACAAAGAGAATAGTCAATTCAGTTGGAAGGAACAAACGCCTCCTTTACAAATCATAATAACTTTCTAAATCATTATTTCAGCATGTTTTTCAAGCCAAAACATCCAGTGCATTTGGAGAGTATTCAGACCGCCTTGACTTTTTCTATGTTTTTACATTAGGCCAGACAATTGATTCGCCGTTTATCTTCTTACGGCCGAGATCCCGTTAACGGGATTGATATGACAACAGCAGTGAAAGTGCAGGACGCCAAATTCAAACAGATCTCATAATTAAAATTCCTCAAACATACAAGAATTTTACACCATTTTAGTGGATGAGGAATGGCAGTACTTAGAAGGAACCACATTGTCTTAGACTGATTTTCAGATTATTATTAATACACAAATTAGCATTAAACATTATTCACAAATTGCATTCTATTTTGCATTCTATTATACATCCTATCATATTCAAAAATTATTTTAGAAAAAATGTATTAATGTATTATCGGTTAATCCACCGTAATTTCCGGACTATAAGCCACTACTTTATTCCCACACTTTGAACCTCGCGGTTTATACAATGACGTGGCTAATTTATGGATTTTTCCCGCTTTCACAAGATTCATGCCGCCAAAAAACTGAGCACCGTCACATAATGTGACGTAAATCAAGCGCGCTCAAACTTCCCATCATTCTGATTACGGTAGTAATTTTGTCACCCTCATCATGGCAAAGACACGGAGAAATGCATATGATGCAGCTTACAAGTTGAAGGAGATCGATCTGGCTGTTGGAAAAGGAAATAGAGCTGCTGCATGGGAGCTTGGCCTTAATGAGTCGATTATAAGACTTTGTAAACAGCAGCGTGAGGAAATGACTCAGTGCGAAAAGACAACAAACCTTTCAGAGGGAAGAAAAGCAGATGGCCCAAAGTATTTGCAGCCACTCGACATCAGTGTAAATCGTGCATTTAAGGTGGCGCTCCGTGTTCAGTGGGAGGCTTGGATGACAAGTGGGGCGAAATCCTTCACTAAAACGGGCCGCATGCGAAGAGCAAATTATGGTCAAATCTGCCAGTGGGTCCTGACAGCGTGGAGCATTGTCAAAAAATCCACTCATCAACGGGTTTCGAAAGCCTGGACTGCTGCGTGTTGAAGGGGCAGCATGAGCTCAGCGGGGTATTTGCCTCCGGATGAAAGTGACGAGAGCGACAATGAAAACGATCCAACATCGGATGAAGCAATTCTGATGCTATTCAACTCCGACACCGAAGGAGATGACTTCATTGGTTTCAGTGCACAGGAGGAGGAAGATGGTGACCAATGACTTTACTGGTAGGCTACTGTTTAATATTTGTTACAAGCAGTGTTTCGTTCATTTGTTTCAATGTACCTGTAGGCACCTGCGGCTTATAGACATGTGCGGCTTATTTATGTACAAAATACATATTTTTTTATAATTCAGTGGGTGCGGTTTATATTCGGGTGCGCTTAATAGTCCAGCAATTACGGTACTTATAAAGCCAAAAAAATGAGAATGATTGACAATAAATATTTGTAATCAAATTTAAAATGTTGATGCATAATGAGTTCATTACCTGAATGAGTTAATAGCCTAGGCATTAACAAAATATTAATTCAAATGATTAGGCCTCTCATAGACCAGGCCTTGTAGAAAGAGGGTCAATCAAGTTAGGTCTGCCAAAATGAATGTAGCACTGGGGGAAAAAATGCGTAAATCCAGACATGGAGTATAAAAAACTTTTTTGATGACTAGGTTATAACATGCACAACTAGAAGCATCAATCTATATAGAGCAAGCGTGACTAAATTCGAGCCCAGTAACTTTGCTCACCGCATCCTCCTTCGATTGTCTGGCTGCCACAAAGCCCCCACCTGCTGATCTGCATGAAGTGTGTGCATGCCACTGGCGATGTACTTTGCTTGACATGCTAGCTGTTCTCGGCGGCGCATCATCACTTCAAACGCATTCCGTTGTGGCATTATCGGTTGGCCTACTACTACTGGTAGTACCGGTAATGTAAGTTATGAATTGCAAATCACCTGACACGCTTCAATTTCATCAATAAGTTTGACTTAGTATTTTGGACAACCAAATTTATCAGCTTGCACCGTGACTTTACTGATGAATGCCCTGATGGCTGGTAAGTCAGTTGGTTAAATTACATTGTTTAGTCTAACCCCTGCGTTGTGGAGGAAAGTGAGGCGGGGTATTCATTAAACAGTAATTCCACTTTGTCCAGCCTTATTAAAATTGATGAGGGGGGAAACTATTTAATCCATCTACAAACAATACCTCATAATGACAAAGTTAAACAGTTTTCTAGAAATGTTTGCAAATTTGCTTTTGGTATGTTTTTCTGCTGCAAAACATCCCAAAAGCATGATGCTGCCACCACCATGCTTAACTTTTAGGGGTGGTGCCATGTTTCCTCCAGACATAACACTAGGCATTCAAGCTAAAATGTTTCATCTTGGTTTCATCAGACCAGAGAACTGCGGGACCTTATATAAACAGGTGTGCCTTTCCAGATCATGTCCAATCTATTGAACTTACCACATGTGGACTCCAATCAAGTTGTAGAAACATCTCAAGAATTATCAATGGAAACAGGATGCACCTGAGCTCATAGCAAAGGTTCTGAATACTTATGTAAATATGGCATTTTTGTTTAATACATTTGCGAAAATTACTGAACCTGTTTTCGCTTTGTCATTATGGGGTATTGTTTGTAGATTACTTTATAAAAATGTAATACATTTTAGAATATGGCTAATGTAACCCCCCTTTTTGCTATGACAACCTCCACGCTTCTGGGAAGGCTTTCCACTAGATGTTGGAACATTGCTGAAGGGACTTGCTTCCATTCAGCCACGAGCATTAGTGAGGACGGGCGCTGTAATTGGGGAATTAGGCCTGGCTTGCAGTTGGCGGTCCAGTTCATCCCAAAGGTGTTCGATATAAGGCTGGGCGACTATATTGAATTTGTTTTTGCACAATATTACATATGCCTGTAAGAATTTAGGTTGTTTGAGTGTTTATGTCCGCATGTTCTCGTGCTTTATTTTTTCTTCGCTCCTGTGTACCTCACCATTTACACCAGAGATCTGTACATTATGACGAGATGTATGTCGGGTGTAGTAGTCCTTACAGTGAAATGCTTACTGACAGACCCTAACCAACAGTGCAATTTAAGTTAAAAAAATAGCTATTAGATGAAAAATTGTTAGGTAAGGAAATAAAGACAGTGAATAATAACAGTGAGGCTATATACAGTAGTGAGGCTGGGTGTCGTTGTCCCGAAGGCAGGCAACAAGCTTAGGTCCAAAGTAAGCCCATAGAAACGCATTGGCCTTATTTTGGACAGATTTTACTCTTCCTCTATGGTTTACACACCCAGCCCCTGCCTCTCACTCCAACAATGTTGATAGATGACATTTCCTCTGGCAAGCGGTTTCAATTCGCTATTTGCATTTGAGGTTGGGTTCAAAATAATTGGTAATATGGACACACATTGAGGCATTATTTTACTGTAATAGAGTAGTTCACTTTTCAAACAATTTGCCTCAACTACTCATTGTGTGCAGAGAAGACTACTTTTTTATTTGACCTTTTATTTAACTAGGCAAGTCATTTAAGAGCAAATTCTTATTTTCAATGACTGCCTAGGAACAGTGGGTTAATAACTACCTTGTTCAGTGGCAGAACGACAGATTTTTACCTTGTCAGCTCGGGGATTTGATCTTACACGAGAGTATCAATGAACGTTGATTCTGGAAAATGAATACGGTTTGTCGTGCGTGGAATTGTTAGGTTAGCAGCATTTTAGCAAAATACTACTATACTAGCTGTCTAGTCTGTTTTGTGAATGTGCAGTAAGCATAAAACCCAAATTTTTATTTTATAAGGAATTGGCAACTTTTCATTCTGAACAAAGTGGACATGGTAACATGCTTTTCAAACAGTTGGCGGCAGAAGGTTGTGTTCATAGAAGTTCAACCTTGTTAGCTAGCAAATGGATCCAAGTTGCCTAAACTTGAAATGTAAAGATGAACTGGCTTATCACCAGCATGTGGGTGTGTTAATGTGACCCACTTTAATTTTAGTCATTATTAGTGCATGTGCTTTATACATGGTTCTAGTTGAATTTGTATCAAGGGTATTTTCATAGACTTGAAAGCCAGATTGGTGATTATTGCAAAAAAGCAAGTTAATTTAATCAAATTGTTTATTAGTGGGTTTTATGACTGGAAGGCTTATATTTCGCCTAGGTATAACTAATAGCCCTGAATTAATAATTGCAGTCTGTGTGAAATGCAGTGTATTTGACCTTATTTAATTGTGCTTATTAAGATGTATATTGTGACTCACTCATTATTTTGAGGAAGGATTTATTTTTAGGCCATATCACCCAGCCCTAGTTTGACGGGGTTGAGGTCAGGGCTCTTTGCAGGCCATTCAATTTCTTCCACACCGATCTTGACAAACCATTTCTGTATGGATCTCGCTTAGTGCATGGGGGCATTGTCATGCTGAAACAGGAAAGGGCCTTCCCCAAACTGTTGCCAAAGTCTGAAGCATAACCGTCTAGACAGTCTTTGTATGCTGCAGCGTTCATGATTTCCCTTCACTGGGGCTAGCTCGAACCATGAAAAACAGCCCAGGTCGTTATTCCTCCTCCACCAAACTTTACAGTGGGCACCATGCATTTGGGGAGGTAGCGTTCTCCTGGCATCCGCCAAACCCAGATTAGTTTGTCGGACTGCCAGACGGTAACACGTGATTCATCACTCCAGAGAACATGTTTCCACTGCTCCAGAGTCCACTGGCAGCGAGCTTTACACCACTCCAGCTGATGCTTGGCATTGCACATGGTGATCTTAGGCCTGTGTGCAGCTGCTCGGCCATTTCATGAAGCTCACAACGAACAGTTGTGCTGCTTCCGGAGGCAGTTTGGAACTCTGTAGTGAGTGTTGCAACCATGCACAGTTCAGCATTTGGCGGTCCCGTTCTGTGAGCTTGTGGCCTACCACTTTGCAACTGAGCCGTTACTCCTAGAAGTTTCCACTTCACAATAGCAGCACTTACATTTGACCGGGGCAGCTCAAGCAGGGTTGAAATTTGACGGAATGACTTGTTGAAAAGGTGCCATCATATGACGGTTCTACATAAAAAGTCACTGCTCATCAGTAAGGCCGTTCTATTGTCAATGTCTGTCTATAGAGATTGTATGGCTTTTTTTTTGTAATACACCTGTCAGCGACTAGTGTGGCTGAAATAGCCCAATACACTAATTTGAAGCGGTGTCCAAATACTTGTGTGTGTGTGTGTGTATACAGACACTTATGTTGGTGGCATTAAGTCATTTTTCAACCACTCCACAAATTTCTTGTTAACAAACTATAGTTTTGGCAAGTCGGTTAGGACATCTACTTTGCATGACACAAGTCATTTTTCCAACAATTGTTTACAGACAGATTATTTCACTTAAGTCACTATCACAATTCCAGTGGGTCAGAGGTTTACATACACTAAGTTGACTGTGCCTTTAACAGCTTGGAAAATTCCAGAAAATGATGTCATGGCTTTAGAAGCTTCTGATAGGCTAATTGACAATTTGAGTCAATTGGAGGTGTACCTGTGGATGTATTTCAAGGCCTACCTTCAAACTCAGTGCCTCTTTGCTTGTCATCATAGGAAAATCAAAAGAAATCAGCCAAGACCTCGGAAACTGTAGACCTCCACAAGTCTGGTTCATCCTTGGGAGCAATTTCCAAATGCCTGAAGGTACCACATTTATCTGTACAAACAATAGTACGCAAGTATAAACACCATGGGACCACGCAGCCGTCATCCCGCTCAGGAAGGAGACGCGTTCTGTCTCCTAGAGATGAATGCAAATCAATCCCAGAACATCAGCAAAGGACCTTGTGAAGATGCTGGAGGAAATGGGTACAAAAATATCTATATCAACATAACCTGGAAGGCCGCTCAGCAAGGAAGAAGCCACTTTTCCAAAAAAGTCAGACTACGGGTTGCAACTGCACATGGGGACAAAGATCGTACTTTTTGGAGAAATGTCCTCTGGTCTGATGAAACAAAAATAGAACTGTTTGGCCATAATGACCATCATGTTTGGAAGAAAAAGTGGGATGCTTGCAAGCCGAAGAACACCGTCCCAACCATGTGCCATGATGTTGTGGGGGTGCTTTGTTGCAGGAGGGACTGGTGCACTTCACAAAATAGATGGCATCACGAGGGAGGAAAATGGTGTGGATATAGTGAAGCAACATCTCAAGACACCAGCCAGGAAGTTAAAGCTTGGTCGCAAATGGACAAGGACCCAAAGCATACTTCCAAAGTTGTGGCAAAATGGCTTAAGGAACAACACAGTCAAGGTATTGGAGTGGCCATCAGAGCCCTGATGTCAATCCTGTAGAAAATTTGTGGGCAGAACTGAAAAAGCGTGTGCGAGCAAGGAGTACGACTGTACAAACCTGACTCAGTTACACCAGTTCTGTCAGGAGGAATGGGACACAATTGACCCAACTTATTGTAGGAAGCTTGTGGAAGGCTACCTGGAACCTTTGACCCAAGTTAAACAATTTAAAGGCAATGCTACCAAATACTAATTGAGTATGTAAACTTCTGACCCACTGGGAATGTGGTGAAAGAAATAAAAGCTGAAATCATTCTGACATTTCACTTTCTTAAAATAGTGATCCTAACTGACTTAAGACAGGGAATTTTTACTAGGATTAAATGTCAGTAATTGTTTAAATGTATTTGGCTATGTAAATTTCCGACTTCAACTCTAAGTCCAAAAAGCCGTTCCATTAGACATAATTCATAGGACTAACTATTCATTCAGGACCAGGGACAGTTACTATGAATCGGAGAAAAAAAATGGCAGTGCAGCTTTTGCTATTTCAGCATGCTGAAAGGTTGTGCCTATTTGACACAGCAGTCACACACAGCATCAAATAATGTTAAATAATAAGCAGCCCATTCACTCAATGAGCCTATAAAGCCCAATCATAACAATAGAAAAGCCACCATTTAGTTTTAAAACACGAAATGAACAAGCCAGCTATTACTTCGCATTGCAAACATTTTGTCACGTTCAGCTCACAAAATAACCGGTGATCTGAAGTTGCAAATTTCACACATCAGCAATTTAATAGCAACAGCAAGCGAACTGCAGTAAAAAAAAAAAAAGAAGCTGCCACTCACCAGATCATTTGAAAATCAAGTCTGTCCTCCAGTCATTTATGAAATGGGCAATGGCAGGTTCATATAGTTTGTCAGATTTTCTATCCAAGAAGTAGCCTACTTTCTCGACTTGAGATCAAAGGCAAGGCTGACAGTCGGGCCTGTATGGTGGTGGTCCTGGAGTAAGTCTTGATCCATTTCAGGGCAGATGTCCTTTCAACTGAGGCAGTGGACACAGGAATGGTCAAGACCAGACAGGCAAGCAGATGCAGTTAGTACGTACTATCATTCAGCCTCTTCTGCCAGAGAAAGTGGAGGTGGTTGGCCGGGCTCCTACCCTCAGTCAGACATGAGCCGCATAGATCTAAGTTGGGCCCATGGCTTTCCTCAACTTGAATGCAGTGTTTCATCGTTGTGAGTCTCTCTGCCCTGCTGCTCGTTAAGCTGAAGGGCTACTCTTGTGTCCAAATGTTTTTTGAATTCTCGTAGCTCTTGGGTGTGAAGTTGACTCTTGGTGTCGCAGAGCTAACTTGGTAAAGGTCTGAAACCAACCAGTACAGGCCAAGGTTGACGTCTTGTCGGTGCTGAAGAGTATACAATTCCAGCAGTACAGCTTCTTTGTTTGCTCACACCCAGGGCTTCCACAGATGGCGCTCATAATTGTTAGCTTGAAAATGTCGTTCATAGCTCTCCTCGTTGCACCAATCCTGGTAGTGCTGGTGTTGTCCCCACCTCTGCACAACCTTTAACTTCTCGTTGAAAGTGACGCTTACAAATCAAACACATCCTCTAACATCTGCTACAGCTGCCACCATTTTACAGCTGCCACCACTACTACAACAAGCATGGGGAAAACTATGCTACTTCTCACTTCGCTATCAGTCAGTAGTGATGTCTAGGCCTTCCAGAAGTGAATGTGATTGGTTCATTCCAAAATTCTGCTCTAATGCAGAGGCCTTCTGTCCAGCTTTTCAAGGCTAGATTTTTCTACCCAGACACCACGAGATCCTGATTGGCTATATTTTCTCTTCAGTATTAACCCTTTTTCCAACACAAACTGAATAAATAAAATCAGAAGATCATAAGTTATTGAAAATATTAAATGGATGTATAAGTATTGTATTAATCCTTAAGCCGGGTTCCCCACTGTTTCTAAAGATACACTTAACTCCTAAGATTTGTCGTGCACAGCATTTTAACCAGACCGTTATAGTTTGTTTTGTAAATGTGCAATAAGCATAACTCAATTGTATAAGGAATTGGCAACTCGTTCTCATTCGGATAAATAAGGTAGGCCACTTGATTTCCAAATGACAGTGAACAGGCTAGCATGCTGTCCAAACAGTTGGCGATGGATAGAAGGGTGTGCTCATAACAATTAAACTATTCTACCATGTTAGCTAGCAAATAGATTATTTTTTTTCCTTTTTTTCAAACTTGGAATATTAAGATTAGCTTGGTACTCGCTATCACATGGGATTGAGACCTGTTGTGTAGCAGGTATTATAGAAACCTGAGGTTAGTCGTTATTAGTGAATGTGCATTATGCATGGTTCTAGTTAAATTAAAGGCAATTTTCAGGGATTATTGCAAAAAAGCAGGTAACCTATTTTGATGATATACAATTATTAGTGGGTCTTATGGGAGGCTTATATTTAGCCTAGGTATAATTTCACATGCCCTGAGTTCGTTTGATTTATTGCTGACTATCTGAAATGGAGTGTTACACTTAATGTTTTTTATTGTACAACTTATTTAGAGGAAACCGAGAAACAAGATATACACTGCTCAAGAAAATAAAGGGAACACTAAAATAACATATCCTTGATCTGAATGAAATATTCTTATTAAATACTTTTCTTTACATAGTTGAATGTGCTGACAACAAAATCACACAAATTATCAGTGGAAATCAAATGTATCAACCCATGGAGGTCTGGATTTGGAGTCACACTCAATGAGTGGAAAACCATACTACAGGCTGATCCAACTTTGATGTAATGTCCTTAAAACAAGTCAAAATGAGGCTCCATAGTGTGTGTGTGTGTGTGTGGCCTCCACGTGCCTGTATGACCTCCCTACAACGCCTGGGCATGCTCCTGATGAGGTGGCGGATGGTCTCCTGAGGGATCTCCTCCCAGACCTGGACTAAAGCATCCACTAACTCCTGGACAGTCTGTGGTGCAACGTGGCGTTGGTGGATGGAGCGAGACATGATGTCCCAGATGTGCTCAATTGGATACAGGTCTGGGGAATGGGTAGGCCAGTCCATAGCATCAATGCCTTCCTCTTGCAGGAACTGCTGACACACTCCAGCCACATGAGGTCTAGCATTGTCTTGCATTAGGAGGAACCCAGGGCCAACCACACCAGCATATGGTCTTACAAGGGGTCTGAGGATCTCATCTCGGTACCTAATGGCAGTCAGGCTACCTCTGGCGAGCACATGGAGGGCTGTGCGGCCCCCCCAAAGAAATGCCACACCATGACTGACCCACCGCCAAACCGGTCATGCTGGAGGATGTTGCAGGCAGCAGAACGTTCTCCACGGCGTCTCCAGACTCTGTCACATGTGCTCAGTGTGAACCTGCTTTCATCTGTAAAGAGCACAGGGCGCCAGTGGCAAATTTGCCAATCTTGGTGTTCTCTGGCAAATGCCAAACGTCCTGCATGGTGTTGGGCTGTAAGCACAACCCCCAACTGTGGACGTCGGGCCCTCCATGGAGTCTGTTTCTGACCGTTTGAGGAGACGCATGCACGGCCTGCTGGAGGTCATTTTGCAGGGCTCTTGCAGTGGTCCTCCTGCTCCTCCTTGCACAAAGGCGGAGGTAGCGGTCCTGCTGCTGGGTTGTTGCTCTCCTACGGCCTCCTCCACGTCTCCTGATGTACTGGCCTGTCTCCTGGTAGCGCCTCCATGCTCTGGACACTATGCTGACACACAGCAAACCTTCTTGTCACAGCTCGCATTGATGTGCCATCCTGGATGAGCTGCACTACCTGAGCCACTTGTGTGGGTTGTAGACTCCGTCTCATGCTACCACTAGAGTGAAAGCACCGCCAGCATTCAAAAGTGACCAAAACATCAGCCAGGAAGCATAGGAACTGAGAAGTGGTCTGTGGTCACCACCTGCAGAACCACTCCTTTATTGGGGTGTCTTGCTAATCGCCTATAATGTTGACCTGTTGTCTATTCCGTTTGCACAACAGCATGTGAAATTTATTGTCATTCAGTGTTGCTTCCTAAGTGGACAGTTTGATTTCACAGAAGTGTGATTGACTTGGATTTACATTGTGTTTAAGTGTTCCCTTTATTCTTTTGAGCTGTGTATGTGTATATATATATATATATATTACACATCTCGTGACTCGCCTGTAAGTTTGAGGAAAAAAATATTTTTTAGGCCAATTCACCCAGCCCTTCCTCGACGAGATGCATCCAAGTCACACAACCAATGTCAAGGCTTTAACTCGGCAGGCTAGAAAAGTCTTAACCCAGTCACATGTCACCCTTGTAATGTATACCCTTGCCGGTGACATGAAACATGTCTAACACACTCGTGTTCAGGTCTCATCACATAAGCCTGCGTCACCAAACCACACTCTTGATGAGTTGTAATAAAATACTTGTATTACTGTCGCAGATCTGATCAGCCTGAACTGAGCAATTGAAGGCCTTTTTTAATAGTGCGATGAGTTGGTATGCTACAGGAGGGTGGTTGCGAGTTTTCTCTATCACCCTCCCTTCTAATGTGTATTGCATGTCCTATGAGCACCATAGAGGGGAACGGAAGACCCAACCACGCTCCAGAGAGTCTTGGCTTTCAGGAATGGGGCCAGAATGGCTTACAGCCCAAACGCTAGAGCCAAATTCATAAGAAGGAAATAAATTCAACATGCCGCATTGGCTTCAGAAACCTGTTTAACACACAGCATTTGACTATCTGTTCTCTTCTACCATTCCCTGCTGGTAAAGTAGCAATCTTGTGTCCGGTTTTGATTCTGATTTTAGAGAACTGAATTTGAACATTTTAAATCTGCATGCATCTGAGAAGTTGAGCATAACTTAGGTAAGCTTTAAATTATTAAGTTGCTATGCAGACAAATGCAATATTTACCATATTGAAAGTGGTGTGTGTGTAACAATACACACACACCTCTTTCAATTCAGTTTTGAAACATGAAATACAAGTTCAATTTATGATTTCAATGATTGAATTTGTGCATTAGAACAAAATTAATGATCTATTTAAATGCAAATTCAAAATATTCAATTTAAATCGCTCTATATACATACACCAGTTTTGTTGCTGTTGGTCTGCTCGTAATCAACGGGTAAGATCCACATTTTGTTACGTTACTGCCTTATTCTAAAATGTATTAAATACAAATCCTCAATCTACACACAATACCCCTTAATGACAAAGTGAAGACAGGTGTTTAGATTTCTTAATTTACTTAAGTATTCTCAGACTCTTTACAATGAGACTTGAAATTGATCTCCGGTGCATCCTGGTACTATAGATTATCGTTGATGTTTCTACAACTTGGAGTTCACCAGTGGTAAATTCAATTGATTGGACATGATTTGGAAAGGCAAACACCTGTCTATATAAGGTCCCACAGTTGACAGTGCATGTCAGAGCAAAAACCAAGCCATGAGGTCGAAGGAATTGTTCTTAGAGCGCCGAGACAGGATTGTGTTGGCACAGATCTGGGGAAGGGTACCAAAACATTCTGCACATTGAAGGTCCCTAAGAACGGTGGCCTCATCATTCTTAAATGGAAGAAGACCTCAGACTGGGGTGAAGGTTCACCTTCCAACAGGACAACGACCCTAAGCACACAGCCAAGACAACGCAAGAGTGGTGTTGCACATTTTGGGGAATATTCAGAGGTGGAAACTTTCCATGGAAATAAATGCAAAATAATACTATTTAAATGTAGATGTTTTTTGCTTTTGATGTATTTATCATATGGAGACGAACCTTAACCTTTTACCTTATCATAAGTAGAAATATTTGTAAATGTATTAAATCCTTAAAATAGAAATAAAATAGTTATGAATTGAACTTTAATTAAATCAGTTGACTCATCACATGGGATGATTTCACTGAATAACAAAAGGGAATATTCAATGATTCATCTCCAAAAAAAACATTTTCAACATCTGTGAAATGATAGTTATCTTCCCCTCAGGCCTCCATGTGTTCTCCCTGGACCCCCTCAATGTCCACATCTTGAACATCCAGACTCTGAGACCTTGTCTTCACTGTCACTTTTCAACCTCAAATTTGCCTGGATGGCCACCAGTTTTTCAACCCTTTTTATATTGGTCAGCCTGTTGTGTTTTGGTGTGTGTGTGTGTGTGTGTGTGTTCCCAAACAAGGATCAGTTGTGCTCTGAGGCGGGTGATGTTGGTGGGTTTTGGAGGATGGAGGCAACAGGGGAAAGAGCCTCAGATCCACAAAGTCCTTTTTACCAGGCGGCTGATGAGTTGTTGCCACGACTGCCATATTGCTTCTCCATCCCAAAGCCTTAGCTTGGAAGTGTACTTCGCCAGACTGCAAAGAACCTTGCCATAGTCCAGGCCAAGGTGGCAAGACAAGGTAGTCATGACACCGTAGGTCTTGTTGATCTCTGCACCAGGCAGGATGCTGTTGCCAGCATACTTTGGGTCCAACATGTACACTGTGGAAAGTGTATGGACTTCAGGCAGAAGCCTTCACGCTTTTTGATGCATTTCAAAACTGCAGTTTCCTCTGCTTGGCGCAACAGTGAAGTGGGCAGGGCAGTACGGGTTTCTTCTCTTACATCTGCAAGCAGAGTCTGAACATCAGGCAGGATGGCAGTGCATTGGCTACTGTTATAGGTTTCAGGCTGCTTACCACTCTCCCAAAATACATCATCCAGGAGGATCCTCTTGATGGGGCTGTCCATATCGGCAGACTGTTATATGGACATTTCTTGAAGAGACTCCTTCCCTTCCAGGAGACTGTCAAACATGGTGACAACACCACCCCAACGGGTGTTGCTGGGCAGCTTCAATGTGGTGCTCTTATTCTCCACTTTGCTTGGTGAGGTAGATTGCTGCTATAACTTGATGGCCCTTCACATAATTAACAATTTCCTTGACTCTCTTGTAGAGTGTATCCTTTGTTTTCAGTGCCATGATGTCCTTGAGGAGCAGATTCAATGCATGAGCAGCACAGCCAATGGGTGTGATGGGAGGGTAGGACTCCTCCACTTTAGACCAATCAGCCTTCATGTTCACAGCATTGTCTGTCAGCAGTGCAAATACCTTCTGTGGTCCAAAGTCATTGACTGCCTTCAGAAGTCAGGACCATGAGCCGTTGCTATCGAAAAGGTGTCTTCGTAATTTTCACCTCGATTAGAAGTAGAGGGACTTTTGTCAGGTTATGAGCACTGAGGGAACTTTATGCCAGATGATTCTGCATCTGATTCTGCATCTTTGTTGCATTTCTCGCATGATTTGGCACAGTATTTGCAAATGTACACCGCTTTTCCTTCTACATTGGCTGCAGTGAAATGTCTCAATGCATCAGATAGTGCCCATGGCATTTTCCTGTGAAGATTAGGAAAAAATGAGTAAAAACAAATACAATGCCATGTACAGAAATGTTTTATCTTACAAAAGAGTTGTTTAAAATTGAAACGTGTATGGAAACAGGTGAATTAACACTCAGTTAGCAGGCTCAAGCAAGCTAAAACCCACATGGTAGCAGAAATGAACAATTTAGAAATGATTTGAACACTTTGCTGTAGGTTACTATTTAACAAAAACTCATGTATGATATACAATATATTCACCCCACCCAGTATTGTAATCAAAACTTACCAGAAAGCATGTAGTCCTTGGGTCAGACAGTGTAGTAGTGTGGGCTCAATAGCTTTAATCAGCTGTACATGGACATTCAATTGAATTGGGGATAGTTTAACCAAAATATGCCACAATACCTGGACTTGCCTTGTGAATCCCAAAGGTTCACTGTTATAAGCTAACTTTTCTTGATGAATTTAGCAAAATTCCCGGGCTTAACTTCCCATGGAAAGTTTCAGGGAAATTTCCTGGAAAGTTTGCAACCCTACGCAAGAGTGGCTTCGGAACAAGTCTCGATGTCCTTTAGTGGCCCAGCCAGAGGTCGAACTTGAACCCAATCAAACATTTCTGGAGACACCTGAAAATAGCTGTGCAGCGACGCTCCCCATCCAACCTGACAGCTTGAGAGGATCTGCAGAGAAGAATGGGAGAAATTCTCCAAATACAGATGTGCCAAGCTTGTCACTTCATACCCACGAAGACTGTAAACGCTGCTAAAGGTACTTTAACAAAGTACTGAGTAAAGGGTCTGAATACTTATGTAAATGCAATGTTTCTGTTTTTTTAATAAATTTTTGCAAACATTTCTGAACCATTTTTCTTTTTCATTATGGGGTATTGTGTGTAGATTATTTGCGTGTAGAACTATTTCATCCATTTTAGAATAAGGCTGTAACAATGTGGAAAAAGTCAAGGGGTCTTAATACTTTCAGAATGCATTCTATACTTTCTAGCTAGTGTCAGTACTTTCATGTTTGCATTGAGCCATGCACTAGAGCAGAGGAATTGATGGGTGCTTGTCTGTCAGATGTGGACAGCTGGAGTGAGGAGGAGCAGGGACCACTGGTGCTGGACCAGACATGGAGAGGAGATCCAGACAGTGAAGCTGACAGTGTCGACAGTGACCATGAGGATCCTCTCAAGTAAGACACCTTTTGGTGTTGTGTGCTTGCTAGTGCTCACATTACATGGGTCTTGTAATGTCATGAGATTAATTGTGATATTTTCAGTGTTTTATGTACTCTGTAAAAATGCTTTAACTTCAAGGTATTGATATCACATTTTAGCTCAACTTGTAAAAAAATATATATAAAAGCAAGATCATATCATGAAAGGTCATGAAATTGTCAGCCGGTGATTGTCAAGCAAATAACTGCCAGTCTCACCGTAATTAACAAACCCATTTAGCATCTCCTGGCTTCCAATCATAGCCTGCAAGCCACTGATGCAGACCTTTGAAACATCTACATTCTAATAAATCCATGTATTCTAGCCTACACATCACAATAAATCAATTTATTTTAGACTGGTCTAAAACATGATATGTTGTCTTTCAGAAGAACAGAATGGCATACTGAGTTGTCCTTATGTTAGGGCCTGCTATGGCTGTGTGCTACACTAGTTCATTTATCAGACAAGCGTTGCTTAAATTTCCATGACATTATTTTATAGTATGAAGAATCCAATTGAACATAGCTGAATAAAAGGCTATTTCCTCCAAACGATTTGAGTGCGCACATGGGGCTATTCTGTATTGAGCAGTTAACAAAGAAAAGGGGACTCTTATATGCTTAATTTAGAGCTATGTAACTTGTGATAAATATTGGGCTATATGTTTTCATTTTTAATAAAGGCTGCATGATGCGACTCGAATGATTTGAAAAGTTTCATTAAGCCATGCGCTCCTTTTCCCCCCGCTTTGGGCAGGCTGTACACACTTCATTAATCTCTCATTCACAATTTGACACGCACTTAATAATGCCTCTTTTTTTCCCCCGGCTGCTTCCCCTTCGTGTGGCCGTAATGCCGCATACCAACAACAAAATCCGTTGTGCCCTTGGGCTGAAAATAATCATTAGAATTCCCTTCTCCGGGCTGCGTGCCTGAAGCACCCCTCATTCACATGACTCTCCGTCATGTGATCGGGGTTTTCTCACCGGCTACAAGTGAAGACATCGGGGACACAACTGCGTGCGTCCTTATCCAATTCCGAGGCTCGTATCGTGGAACGACAATCCACATTTCAATTTTCATCCGCCAATAAGAGGAGTAGGCCTACCGAACAGCAAAAGCACTATGCCTATGTCAATCTAATATCCCCCATGTCTAAAAGTTGACCTAATATATTGGACAACTGGTCCTTCTATCCGAGAAATATTTCTAACAGTTGTGGGATGTGATAGATCCCCAATTAATACAACCACTAGCATTAAAAAAAACTGTTTTAAGCAATGAGCCTGACGCATCAGATGAACATTTTTAGCTTAATATGTTTAACTATTAGGCTATTTCTCCACATAAGCGTACATGGCAGTAGGTTATAAGCACGGATGTTCCGTTAGCAGGGAAACACCGTTCTCAAGTGTCGACAAATGTGATTATGCATGTATTGCTTTTATTATGAAGGTGCATTTTTATGGTGAAAATGATCTTCCCCAAGCCTGAAACTCACGTGGTGTGTATGTATGCCAGTTAGGCTCTACACCTGTTGTAAAGTGGATGAATGTGCTTTATTTTAAGGTATGGGCTAGGCTACATGAAGCATGCAACTATGATTTGAAGAAGTTGCAAAAAAATGCGCTGTTTGCCTTAAGCTGGGCGTCATTCACAAGTTATTATATAAACAAGTGATAAGCTAATTGTCACATCACACTTATTGATTTAATCTTGTCTTTACATATACATAAATGGAGAATGCTTTTCACGTGGTTCATTTTCATGCCAGCCAGGTAGGCTTTACTCCTGTTGTAAAGAAAGGCATTGTGCTTAATATTAGGAAAGTTTAGGTAAATATAGTAGGCCTAAATAAGAGGCCCACACCCTGTTTTCTCACGCAATTGCATAGCCTGTAGAGATAGTATGCAACATGAGCTCATGGGCTCTGTTTTTGATTTGTTTTTTGAATACATTTGCATTGATGTCAGTGATCATTATATACGGTCAGCTTAACAGCCCTAGATATGACACATTTGCTGTGGACTGTTGTAACTGTTTGCATGGATTGTTTGACCTACAGACATGCAGGGGTGTACACGGCAGAGGAGGTTGCTCTGATCACACGGGAGAAGCTCATCAGACTCCAGTCGCTCTACATCGACCAGTTCAAACGCCTGCAGCACCTCCTCAAGGAGAAGAAGCGCCGATACCTGCACAGCCGCAAGGTGGAGCATGAGACCCTAGGTAAAAGCCATGGTGCTGCACTAACCCAGCCTGTTCTGTCCTGTAGTTGGTCAGGTTTGCGACCAATAGGTTTCACTGTAGTGCAACATTTTGCAACGGAAAATAAAAATAATTTCTCCAATTGGACAGCTTCATATAGTACTTGTCCAGATGTGATCGTGGGTTTTTCTGATGAGATCATTATGGTTATTCCAGTAGCTGTCTGACCACCTGCGTAATGGGTGTGTTTGTGACAGGGAACCTGACCCTAGATCATCACACCTACTTTGACATGCTTTTTGAATACAGTCTCTGACCTCTTGTGTTTTCTGTCCAACAGGGAGTAGTTTGCTGACTGGCCCGGAGGGTCTCTCCATGAAGGAGAGGGAGAACCTGAGAAAGCTGAAGGCTCTGCGGCGGTATCGCCGCCGGTACGGCGTGGAGGCTCTGCTTCACCGTCAGCTCCGAGAGAGGAGACAGGCTGTCACTGAAGGAGCTCCTCTTCAGGTCTGTGGCTTAACTGTTTGTAGGGATGGACTCTAAATCCCGGGGACTCCAACGACTGTCCGTGGCCTGGCAGAAGTAAATAGTTATGTTCCAGGTTGTTTGAGTCTCAAGATTGAATGTGGAAATGCCTAGCAGCCCAGAGGGGCTGGGTGATATGGCCTAAAAATCATATCTAGAGTCACGATATGAGAGTATTTGGACTCTCCTTCAAACGAGTGGGTTCAGCTATTTCATCCACACCTGTTGCTGACGGGTGTATAAAATCAAACAATGCAATCTCTATAGCAAACATTGGCAGTAGAATGCATGGCATTACTGAAGAGCTCAGTGACTTCCAACGTGGCACCGTCATCTTGAGAAAGGTCAATGTAAAATTATACCTTGGCCAACTATAATTCTTCCACAACCTTACGACACTAATAATTGAAATTATTATTTTAACAAGCTTTTTTTTGCTATAATCACTGATCTGGCGTTCAAGTCTGTTTTGAAAATGCCATTTTGTTATACATTTAACCAGAACCATGCACATTCTCTAATTACAAACTTCTTGTAGCAGGTGAAAATTAACACTGGTCTCATAAACAATCTCTCAAGCACAAGGCCACATGCTAGCGAGTAGCCATCTAATCTTTATTTCAAGCCAACTTGGCTCTATTTGCTTGCTAACAAGGTAGAACTGTTTAACTGTTATGAATACACCCTCTTATCTGTCTCAAATGGTTTAAACAGCCTGTTCACGTTAAAATATTGAAATCAAGTGTCCTACCTGCGTAAGAAGATGCTTATTTCTCAGAATGAGAACAATTTGCCAATTTTCTGATTTTATAAATTAGTAATTTTATGCTCATTGCACATTTTATAAAACAGACAGCTATAGCACAGGAGTCTGTGGATAGAATGCTGCTAGCGGTATGTGATGCCGCGCACGACAAACTTAGCATTTAATTTTCGACAATCATGTTCATTGATACTTTCGTTTTAGTAGGGTCTGTTCTACCTTTTGGGATTTGAGACATAAGGGTATCGTTAGAAATGTCTATTCCAATAAAGTATCGAAGCGTTTCGGTGTCCATATAATCAGTTCTGTTGGACTAAACCTCTAATGCAAATAGCGAGTTTTAAACTGCTTTTTGTCAGAGGAAGTTATTTCATTGTGAGTGACGGGCTTGGTGTCTGAGTGGGAAGGTGCACAGAAGGCGTAACTGAGGCCAGACCAAAAAGGCAGCACACTCAGAAATGTGATTCTTGCGATACAGGTATTTGGAACATTGTGCTAAAACACCAATTTGATATATCGTCTCAGTACAATAGTGCCTGCAGAGGGAAAACTGTGTTTTGTGGGAACGCAGACAGTAATGCCGGATTTGGTGTATCCGGACTAAGACGTTGCATTAACTGGTCACCATATGCGTTTGGTTGAGGATCTTAAACCTGATTCCTGTTGTTGTGTGTGTTCTCTCTACAGGTGCATACGATGCGGTCTAGCCAGAGGTGTATCTCCTATGTGGAAGGGACCCGCTGTTCTAACCAGTGTCTCCCAATGACACGACATTGCGTCTCTCGTATCCTTCATACTGTTCTTCTGGTGTCCTCTATGATCAGTCATGTGTTTATCTAAAGTTCGTTTTCAAATTTGCATTCATCTTTTTCGTGGACTTTTGTGAAGGTGTTACCCTACACATACTAATGCTTGTTGTGCTGAAAGCGGGGGGCATTAGTTAACTGGAGCATTAGTTAGGTGGTCCAAGCTTGATAACCAGTCTGCACAATAACGTATTTCCCATTTGAACCCTAACTTACATGTGCTTGACCTGCAGAATATTCATGGACTAATTTCACTCTCCCTTTACTACACACGATTTGCGAAAAGGGCCCAAATCAAGTCTGACAGTTTGTGGTAGCTGTCCAGATCCTAACAGGGCCAACATTAACATCTCCCCTTGGTCTGTTGGTTTTCTCTATATTAACAAAGGGAATAGTCAATTCAGTTGGAAGGAACAAACGCCTCCTTTACAAGTCCATTATTATTTTATTTTTTACTTCATTTTTATTTTTTTTACAAACGTGCGTACGCCAGTTTCATTACGCTGTTGGTCTGCTCGTAATCAAGTGGTTGACATAGCAAGTAATTCTGCTTAAAATGTTATTCCAAGAATCAATAAAACCTAGTTAATTCCGAGCAAAGCGTTTGTCAACGTGTTGCAAAATATTGCTGTACAAAACCAACCAAGCCTTTTTAAGCCATTTATTTGTACCTTGCAGCGTCTCACACAACAAATACCCAAATACTGTTATTGTAGTAAACTTGTGATGTAATGCTAGTAAAAACTACCTAACTAACAGAAGTCGTTTTAATGCATGCCTATGATTCCTATAGATGCCCAACACCGAAGGAAGATGAGCTGATCTAGGCTACCTCACATTGGTTCCTATAGCAGAGTAATACACAATACTCTGAAGTATCTTAATGGGAGACTATAACTGATGTAATTGCCATTGTGGATGTCAGTTATTATTCTTTACCATAAGACATCCAGACATCTACCAGGACAGTAACCAGGTACTGTTCAAGATGTGTCCGGGGCTGAAGGATGTTCCCTGTGACCGGCCCGTTCACATGGGCCAGTCAGAGGAGCCTCGCTGCCCCCTGCACCTCTCCCTGCCTCCTCCCATGTACCAGCCTGAACAGGAGACGGCCCTGACCCCAGAGCAGCTGGATGCAGTACTGCCCAAAGACATGTACCTGAGTGCTGCAGAGCTACAGCCCACGGAGAGCCTGCCGCTAGAGTTCAGTGACGTACGTGAGGTCTAACCAAGTTTCCTGCTCTTATTTTTTTATCACCTTTATTTAACCAGGTAGGCTAGTTGAGAACAGATGTTTTGTTCTAACATTCCACTCCTTGTACTCTGGCATATGACACCGTACATGGGGTGGAATGTTACCACACAACGTGTCTGGATTTCAGGCTATGAGTGTCATAAGAACAGGAAACTTGCTGGGAGTCAGGTGTGTATCTCACTGATTTTGTATTTTATTTTTTAATTTCTTCACCCACCAAGATTTACTTTCACTCTTTCTGCTTACCATTATTGCTAAAGGTGCCCTAATCAAGTCTGACAGCTTGTAGCTGTCCAGATCCAAACCGGGCTAACATTAACATCTTCCCATGGTCTGTTGGTTTCCCCCATATTAACAAAGGGGATAGTCAATTCAGTTGGAAGCAACAAACACGTTTATTCCTCCAAAACCATTTTTTTTTTCACCCCCCAGAATGTCTAAACATGTTGCATGTATACTGAACAAAAATATAAACATTTAAAGTGTTGGTTTCATGAGTCTTTGATACCAAAATAGTGTCTAAAATACTTTGATTTCATACCTTCTAGAATGGCCTTAACCTGATACGTCGGGATTTTGTGTTTCTTCTCCAGTCTATGAACTCGTGGATACAATTGTCTCTGTGTGCAGTATGAAGGAAGTTAGAGGTAGTTTGGCAAGCCAATGCTCACTACCACAAATTCTAGTTAGCAATTGAGGTAATCCTCTTTTGCAACTTCTTTCAAACTGCATGTAGACAAATGGTATCCACGAGTTCATCTGATTCCTCGGAAGTAGATTATGGGCTTCATTTCCACATTCCCGACGTAATCCCTTTTAACAGGGCTCACAGCAGTATTATTCAAAGTCGACAGGCCCATTAAAAAATGTATTTTTATTTAAACAGATTATTATATGGGGCAATATACAAATGTTTTGAAAAATGTATTTATTGGTTTATTCGTTTTAAGAGATTGTAATAAATCCATTTATAGATTTTAAAGTTTCATTAGATTTGGTGGGATAGGGTAGGCAGAAATCTGGCGCAAAAAATGGGGTCCCCATTGAAAAGGTTTGGATTTCACTGGCTTGCTGTATGTGCTCAACCATAGCATTAGTGTTTGTTTATCCGTCACAAAACTGCCTTTTACTTCCCCTGTAATGTAGCTGTATTAATCTACTCGGCTGAGGAATAGAAACACCTTGTAACACTTACCCACTAATGTCTTCCCCGCCCCTCTCCTGTTCATCTCCTGTAGGACCTGGATGTAGTGGGGTGTCCTCCGTCCCCTCTGATGTTTGACACGGCCCTGGCTCTGGAGGACCAGACTATCAGGGCCATCGCTGAGGGTCCTATGGACATCCTGACCGGGGTCGAGCTGGATGCTTCGGGACACGATGACTCTGCTGACATGGAGCTCTCTGAGAGAGTTCTGCAGTCTATAGAGGACCAAGTGAGTTGTCGCCCTTGATTTCTTAACCCCCGAGAGTCGATTGAAGCGCTGGTCTAAGATACATACATTACATAAGTTGCATAACAAAAAAAATCCCTGTCAAAATCCATCGTTTTAGGCTAGGGATCTGTTTTTTTTTTTTTTTTTTGTTCGGATGCGTCTCGATCCACCACATCCGCCAGTGTCACACTTCTGCATCTGCGGTGACAGGTGGCTGAATTAGAGCAATGTTTGTAAGACCATGAGACATCCCGGAAATCGGTCTTCTCATGTAAACATCTGTAGCGTCCGAACCTTTTGGCCTACAAACTATTACCATTATGGAAAGGGGAGACTCGTGTGTGTTCTCCGTTTTGGTCTAGGACCCCCACAAGTGTCACAGGATTCGTATGAAGGTAATCGGTACCAGTAAAAAAGTGTGTACATTTCAATTAACAGGTGTGCCTTGTTAAAAGTTAATTTGTGGAATTTCTTTCCTTAATGCATTTGAGCCAATCAGTTGTGTTGTGACAAGGTAGGGGTGGTATACAGAAGATAGCCCTTTTTGGTAACAGACCAAGTCCATATTATGACAAGAACAGCTCTGATAAGCAAAGCGAAATTACAGTCATAATAAAAAACCTGGAATGAGTAGGTGTCAACTTTGGAATGGTCCTAAAATTCCAAATCAAATGGCTAAATGAACCATAGTTTTTATTTAACTAGGCAGGTTAAGAACAAATTCTTCTTTACAATGACGGCCTACCAGAAGGCAAAAGATATAGGACAAAACACACAGTATGACAAGACACCTCAATACTACATAAAGAGGCCTAAGACGACATTGCATGGTAGCAACACATGGCAGCAGCACAAAACATGGTAGAAAAATGATTGGGCTCAGACACCATCACAAAGGGCAAGAAAGTAGAGAACAATATATCACGCAAAGCAGCCACAACTCAGTAATTGTGTCCATGAATGAGTTTGAATGAAGAGATGGGAAACCAAATGTATGACAGTCTTAAAACAATTCCATATGTCAGTTTAGCACCCCAGCTCCCCAATGTCTTTGACTCTAATTTTAAACATGGTTGGGTATCAGCAATATGTAGAGTTTTCCCACATGTGTGTATGTGATTATTTATTATTATTCAGCATAGTAGTTGTAGCATTTCTGAAAAGAATGACTAACCAACAGAAATACATTCTTATAAAGTTGAGTAGATTGAAAATGTACGGTGCCTTCAAAAGTATTCATACCCCTTGAGTTATTCCACATGTAGTTGTTACAGCCTGAATTTAATCTACACACAATACCCCATAATGACAAAGTGTGGAGAAAAATGTAATTTTTGCAGATGTATTGAAAATTAAATGCAGAAATGTATCATTTATGTAGGTATTCACATAGAAGCACCTTTGGTGGTGATTACAGCTTTGAGTCATCTAGGGTATGTCTGTATCAGCTGTACATCTATTTGGGGATTTTCTCACAATCTGTTAAGTTAGATGGGGAGTGGCGGTGAAACTTTCTACAGATTTTCAATGGAATTCATGCCTAGAGTTTGGCTGGGTCGCTCAAGGACTTTCACGTACTTGTTCTGAAGCCATTAGTGACACTGTACGCTTGGCGTCGTTGTCCTGTTAGACTGGGGCAAAGATTTTGCGTTCCAAGGTCGTTTGCACTCTGAAGCATGTTCTCATCAAAGATTTGGCTCCATTCATTATTCCCCCTGCCTTTTGAAAAGCATCCCCATAGCGTGATGCTGTCACCGCCATGTTTCACGGTAGGGATGGCGTTACAAGGTTGAGCTGTGCCTGGTTTTCTCCAGAAATGGCACTTTGCATTCAGGCCAAAGAGTTCAATTTGTCTCATCACACCACAGAATCTTTTGCCTTATACTCAGTCTTTCACATGCCTTTTTGCAAACTCCAGGCGTGGTGTCGTGCCTCTCTCAGGAGTGGCCTCTGTCTGGCCACTTCTCCCATAAAGCCCAGATTGGTGAAGTTCTGTAGAGACCTTTGTCCTTCTGGCAGGTTCTCCCATCTCAGCCAAGGAACTCTGTAGTTTAAATGTCCAAACAATTTAATTGGCAACAAGGTGAACTCCAAGTTGTAGTGATCTCTCAAAGATAATCAAAGAAAGTTGGATGCACCTGAGCTCTATTTTGGAGTGTGTATACTTGTGTAAATTAGATATTTCATTTTCAATACATTTACAAAAATGTCTACACGTTTTCACTTTGTCATTATGTGGAGAAACAGATCTATTTAATCCATTTAGAAGTCAGGCTGTTACACACACACACTGTATGAATACTTTCTGAAGGCACTGTACATTGATGGCTAATGCGTGCTATAAATTAATCTAGGTTTAGCTAAACTGCTCATCTTCCCCTCCAGATTGTATCAGAGGTAATAGGAGGAGGGGACACCACGGAAAATTCATCAACAGAACTGGACCATGTTGCTGCAGACACCTCCAGATGAGAGCTTTGCCTCCAGACTTGTGTTGAATTCCAGAGACTAATGTTGAGTTGACCAATTCAAAGCCAGGATGGATCTTCAAGGTGGTAGATCATAACGAAGCCTTTGCACACCATTGCCAAATGACTACTGTTAAGTCATTGTTTAATCAGTTGTCATATTACTAACTTTTGCTGATACTCTCTGAGTCGGTTCAATGTCTGTCTGGTCTTGTGCACCGTTGCCTTTCTCAACTTTACCTGTGTAATTTAATAAATCCTGGTTTCTCCTTAAACATATGTATATCTTGTATACAAAGTCAGTGTTGGTGTAGTGAAGAGATGAAACACCACTTGTAACTGGTTTGTTACTGTTCAATAAACACTCCACAAATGCATTTATTGATTTTACCTTATTACACTTTATTATAAGGTTCTCGAAATGGGTGAAACGTAGTTATTGCAAGTAGTTTGAACATAATAGCCTATTCTTGAAACAAATGACTGACTATTTTCACCAGTATGTAACCGTGTCCATTGGATCCATTTTAATTCTGCAGCACCACTAAATTGTTTCTGAGAATGCCAATATTTTTGTTTGCCAAATGCTAAGAAAGTATTATTCTCCAAAGCATCATCCGCTAAACATGGACCTTTTGAGGCTGCAGGTGAGTTCAATGGTGGCTGTTTTATTATTGATGTGTGTATATATATAAATATCTCCTTCCGTGAGGTTGGTCATACTTGGCAATGTGGGGCTGTTTTACGTCACTATTCTCTAAACCAGTCTCGGACACAACGCTGCCTGCAAGGCTAAATGCAACCGAGAAGACATCGTCCTAAAACTGGATCTGTTTCATACAATTATTTAAATCTAGGCTAGCTATCTAATAAAGGAGCTATTTATACGTTTTATGGTACGTTTTCTGCGGTAGCCTAATCAACAAATGAGGTGAGTTTCATTGCAAGCGTAAATGTCTGCACTCACTAGGCTACTTACTCTAAATTGCTCTGGATAAGAGCTAAATGTGACGAACTGATTTTAAAAGGTGGCATCCTGTGACTGCCACGTTGAAAGTCACTGATCTCTTCGGTAAGGCCATTCTACTGACAATGTTTGTCTATGGAGATTGCATGGCTTTGTGCTCGATTTATACACCTGTCAACAATCGGTTAAGGGTTAGTTTCTAAAAACAACCATACCAAAATAACATGCCGGTGGCTGTGATCGATGTGGTCTCCCTCCAGATAAAACCGGGAAATTATACATCTAGGAATATATGCTGTTGCCCTCAAAGTCTACATAATGGCAATGTAGGCTAGGCTACTAATAACATTGTCTAGGTTGGTCTGTTGCCTGGCGGACATGAATCCAAAACATGGATTTGATTTAAGGGAAAACCCCAAACAATTTCTGGCCACTTTTGGAATGTAGGCTATTAGGTTATAAGGTATATTTGGTGTGCTCACTTACACCATAAACAGCAGTGACTAATTCAAGTATAATGGGCAGTAAAAGTATTCCCTCACCCTGGATAATTTAGTTCAAAAACATTTTTTAAATAATGTGTTGCAGGCCTTTTGTGTCCCACATGTCTGCCTAGAGACCGTTGAACGATATGTTATAAAAGGAAATTTTGCAGTGGATTTAGAATGATTTACAAACCCTAAAACGTGATGGCGTTTGGATCCATTGAGAGAAACATGGAATATTTTTCCCAAGTGAATTGTTACAAGATTGTTTCAAACACGCAGATAATTTTCAGTCATACGATGGAACATATGATCAAAACATATTTATTTGCCATTTGATCATATTGACATGCTTCGATGTATTGTTTTGTGACAGAATGATGCTGACAAAGAAATACTTCTCTTCTAATACATCAGCCATAACATGATGGCATAGCACTACACGAGACGTCTAGACGTAGTGTTTGACAAGTCCTTGTGCTCCTATGCATGGAGTAGGCCTAATTAGTGTTTTTGTTGAGATTATAACCTCTAAAATCAAGGTCATTCATTCCCTAGAGTATTTGTTTCAACGTTCCTGGTTGTGATGACTGTTCACTGCTCCAGTATAAGGAATTAGAGCAATGGAAACATGTCTGTACAGAGCTGCATTGAGACTTATATTAACACACTTCGACAATGCTGTTATTGAATGCCTTTTCGCAGACAGGTCAGTGTCATTGGGCTGTAAGAGGTGTATCTTTCTTAAACGTACTGCTTCCCCTCTGTGCATTTGCATTATCCCCCTCTTGCATTATCCCCCTCTCGTCTGTTATAAATACATGTTCACGCTATCGCCCTCTGCACCCCGCCTTTTTGCTGCATGCTGGTAGTTACCATTGTTATGCAGCCGAGTAGAGACGCTTCTGGAGCAGCATGTTAGCGTGTGTGTGTGTCTCTGGAGCCACACATTAGCATGTAGAAATATTCATAAATTACCACGTGGAGCTGGAACGATATGGCAGAGCTCAAAGCAGGAGGAATCACGAATATCTCCCGGTAACATCACTACCGTTTCCACACTGCAGATATGTCGATGTTGCCCCCCGCAGATATTTGGAAGACCCCCCCCCCATGTCCTGCAGCCGTTTGTTCTTCTAGGATAGTAAAACAAGTGATGTTCTCCCCTGTGGGGAGGTTTTATATAGTTTATATTAGGAGAGAAATAGAGGAAGAGTCAGCTAACTGACATTCCCCACGTCCCCGTGAGGCTAAAGTATATTTGAAATGTAGGGGTTAGGGAAAATAGGATTTTGAATGGAAATATGTTTTAGGTCTAAACGAGGATAGAACTGTGTGTGTGTGTGTGTCTCGACTAAAGGCCGAACATAATTTAGGGGTCATTATAAGGACAGTTTAAACTCTTCCTCTTCTATTTCTCTCCTAATATAAACTATATACAATCATTTGTTATTGAATGATAACAATAGCCTTTTGGGCTTAGATAGGCCTATGGCTACCCCAATTAATTCCTCTAATGCAGGGGTTCCCAACACTTAAATAAGCGTTAAAGCTAATTTCCTGCAATTCTACACATTTTGCCATGTCTTATGTGTGTTCATGTGATATCTGAATGACTGAAACATTACAACAAAATCAATGGGCAAAAAAAACGTTAGCTGACATGGACTGTATGGTCTGAAAAACATGGAGATACTTGGACAAACCATGAACATTATAAAGCTAGTATCCTCTGGTATGATACATTTATTTGATAACGGACAATGTTATTGGTCATTTTGGAGAGACCGAAGATAAACTTAGTTCTGTTTCCACTTTCCAACCATATAGTAACCATTCCATAACTTTACTTCAATTATATATATTTTATTCTATGAATAAGTCTTTCTGGGTCTGGCCAGACATGAGAACAAAGGATGTGGATGTTGAGATGTGAGAACAGGCTTGGCTCAGCTGCGATGGTTCTGTGGGTGTTTGTACTGACTGACACGGCTACGTCCCAAATAGCACCCTATTTCCTACATAGTGCGCAACTTTTGACCAAAGCTCTATGGGCCCTGGTCAAAAGTAGTGCACTTTATAGGGAATAGAGTGTCATTTGAGATGCGTCCACGGTGCCTGGCGTCCAGATGTTAGCTGCTGCTGGCTGGCTATGTCCATGCCCATATGTTAATGGTTCCTGCTCCACTCTGGCCTTGAGTGCAACACTGCTGTTCTATTACCAGCCTGTAGTCAGGGCCACATTCAGTCGAAAAATGTAGCGGAACATTGCAGAGGTCCAGGGTTGTGTCCAATAGGTACTACACAGTAGATAACTTTTTGAAGCTGGTGAAACAGTGAGGTACTACTTGAATTTGTTCAATAAGAAAAGCTCATATTCATTGGTATGTTTTGCCCTACTGAGCATTACCCAGACTTCATTGCCTGTCCATGTGCTGGCACGAGAACTCCAGTTGTTGGCAAGGGGATTCCTGTTATCACTGAAGTATTTACAGCTGTGTAAAAACCTGTCTGTAAACAGGTGAGACAAATGTTTTTCCTTACGGAGTTTAATGTTTAGTAGAATGTAAAGAGGAACAATACATCAACTTTTTATTAAGAACATCAACATTTTTACCTGAAAGGTATTTATAAGGGTTTTGTGGGGTTACTGGGTTCAGTTATAAAACATATTGGGTTTTATAACCCTTTTAGTTCGTAATGGCAAACAAATATATAATGTCATTTTATTAAAGCTTTGTTTAAAAAAAACTTGGATCATAAGTAAATTCATGCACTGTATAATTCATTTTCTTACCATTTTGAATCAATGGTGATAAATGTAGGGCCGGTCCTTGCGGTTCTGCCGCCCTAGCCAAGACCAAAAAATACCACCCGGGCGAAACTAGAATAGTCACAGTAAGCAAAATGTCGTTGAAAAGATGTCAGAAATACATATTTTCCAGACGTTGAAGTTCGGTTCAATTTAGGTTCTGAATGAAAGGTGAAAAAGTATTTTTCGGATGTTGAAAAATACATATTCTCTGGAACGTTGAAAAATACATATTTTCCGGACATTGAAATCAGGTTCATTTTCAGTTCTGAATTAGTTGAAAATAAGTATTTTCCAGATGTATATGTTTGGGCCAAATCAAGCCTGGTCCATACCAGACAAAATCTGAACCAAACATCGACGTCTATGATTGGTTAAGATTTGGACCGGACCATAAATAAATGACCATTGAAATCAAGGCCGGTCGGAACCGCACCAAATGTGAACTAAACATGATTGGTTCAGATTTGGTCCGGACCAAACACCAATGTCCGTGGATGTGGAAATCAAGGCCGGGCTGCACCAAAAAAAGAGGTCCAAAAGGTGTCTGCATCGGTCCGTGCTTACTGCTTACTGAGGTATATCCTATAGTGAATTTCATAAATGCCTAACTGTGGTAAGCCTAATGTTTGTAAAACACCAAAAAAAAAGACAATCCGATCCGGGCAGGACCAATAAAAGACGTCCAAAAGACATCGGCTCGTGCTGACTGGGGTGTAAGCCTACCTTGTCGCCCACAATGGAATTTATGTTGTTGGCCTACCTTTTGTAAAACAGGCTGTTTGCATTGGCTTTATTAGTCCCGATTTATGTGACTAATCAGTTTTGTCAATTCAAGCTCTGAATATCAGCTACCCAACTTTATCAGCAGTTATCGAGAGCCTATTCGCAGTGTGTTTACACAACGGGAAATGCAGAAGTACTTTCTTTTTCTCCATGATCAGCTTGTCAAAAATTGACGGATACAAACTTGAAACCACTGATCATGACAATGGGGTGAAACTCCTGGACAACAGTTGTGATTGTCCATTCCGTAGCATCCATTTGACTTTGACCTGTTGTCTTTGATTGAGCGTCATTTAGGTTAGGCTATTTGATCGGAGAAACCTGCATGATGTAAAAAAGTGTCTGTTTTTTGACAACGTTGGTGGAGAACTGCAGCGATGCGTCTCTCCAACAGCACAATGGAGAGGCGTGTTGGGAATGGACAAGCAAAATATTTTGCGCCCCTGACTTTGACAAAATGGACACTGCTTATCACAGGGCACCATCAGTGCTCACCTAAAAAGCCCATATGTCACTGGTTGAGATAAATTGTCATTGTTTTTGGGCAGTATTATGTGAGGTTGTATGTGTTGTTGTTGGAGGTGCGTCTTGGTCAGTTTAGCTCAGAAAATGGCGCCCTTTCAATCTGGCGCTATAGGCGGCTGCCCAATGAGCAGACAGGCCTTGGATAAATGTTCAAAGCTGTGACTGTTACAGGTAAAGGTTTTGAACTTTTAACTTAAGTAAATGAATGAAAAAAAATGATACAATTCCTTTCCCCAAGTCAATTCATGGTTTTGGTGACAAAATGTAATCAATGTCCACATGGTGTGATTTAACAGTGAGCCAGCATTTGGGTACCATTGTTCGGGGCGAGAGAGCTGGAGCACATGGTCTGAACAGATTGTAAGCTTTATCAGAATTGTTTATCAAAATATTGTACTTTTTTGCCATTGCCAAAAAAGGGGTACATTTCTTAGTCCTTTGGTGTGACGCCTTTTAAAAGTACAATTTAAAAAAGTATAATCTTTTGACAATTTAACGATAGAAAAAGCTATTAAAATATGTTGTGGTTAAATGAAATGGTTAGCCCAGCTACCACATTTGGTTCCTTGGAAGTAATGGGAACGTATGTTTTTGGTTTCACATTGGTTGTGGGAACAAAGCCATATGTTTCCTGACAGTTAAAACTGAACTTAATATAATGTTTACATTTCCTACATTACTCATCTCATATGTATATGTATATACTGTACTCTATATCATCTACTGCATCTTTATGTAATACATGTATCACTAGCCACTTTAAACTATGCCACTTATGTTTATATACCCTACATTACTCATCTCATATGTATATACTGTACTCGATACCATCTACTGCATCTTTCCATATTTATGTAATACATGTATCACTAGCCACTTTAAACTATGCCACTTTTATGTTTACATACCCTACATTACTAATCTCATATGTATATACTGTACTCGATACCATCTACTGTATCTTGCCTATGCCGTTCTGTACCATCACTCATTCATATATCTTTATGTACATATTCTTTATCCCTTTACACTTGTGTGTATAAGGTAGTAGTTGTGGAATTGTTAGGTTAGATTACTCGTTGGTTATTACTGCATTGTCGGAACTAGAAGCACAAGCATTTTGCTACACTCACATTAACATCTGCTAACCATGTGTATGTGGCAAATAAAATTGGATTTGATTTGAACGTTTCTTAAATGTTTTGAGAACAGAAGTGAAAATGTTGCCTGTTCTGGGGACATTTGTTTTTAGGTTGCAGGGAGGTTCTGAAAATGTTTTGCTCTGGTTCCTAAAGTTTTCCTGGGATGTTTTGTTAATGCTCTGAGAATGGAAATTGTAGACCATTTGGAGGTTTTTGAATAACTTCCTTAAAATGTTCACTGCATGTTTCAATTAGACATTTAATAACACTGCTAAATTATTTTGGGTTACCATTTTATTTATCTTTTACCCCTTTTTCTCCCCAATTTCGTGATATCCAATTGGTAGTTACAGTCTTGTCCCATCGCTGCAACTCCAGTATGGGCTCGGGAGAGGCGAAGGTCGAGAGTCATGCGTCCTCCAAAACCCAACACTGCTGAGCCGCAGTGCTTCTTGACACACTGCTTGCTTAACCCGGAAGCCAGCCACACCAATGTGTCGGAGGAGACCGAAGTCAGTGTGCATGCATCCAGCCCACCACACGGAGTCGCAAGAGCACGATGGGACAGACCCTCCCCTATCCCAGACGATGCTGGGACAATTGTGCGCCGTCTCCTGGTCGCGGCCAGCTGTGACGCAGCCTGGGATCGGACACGGATGCAGTTCCTTAGACCGCTGGGCCCTGGGTTAACTTTTTTGAACTCCAAGCACAGATAGTATACATGGAAATTAATTTCCTTAGGCATTAATCGTGCAAACACATTTATGTTTTATTGTGACAAGCCATCAGTAAGATTTCAACCTATAATCATCTGTTCTTTATCCATGGAATTAGTCCACTGCGTCACCATGAGGGAGGTAGCATGCCATGTTTTCTTTACACATGCAAAGCTGTTCATTTTAGTCTATTCAAACAGACCGCAATTCAAAGGGAACAAGCGCTCATTAAGATCAGGTGTGCCCAATTAAAAACAAATCAAATCAAATGTTATTTGTCACATACACATGGTTAGCAGATGTTAATGCGAGTGTAGCGAAATGCTTGTGCTTCTAGTTCCGACAATGCAGTAATAATCCAACAAGTAATCTAACTAACAATTCAAAAAAAAAACCTACTGTCTTATACACAGTGTAAGGGGATAAAGAATATGTACATAAAGATATATGAATGAGTGATGGTACAGAGCAGCTTAGGCAAGTAGATGGTATCGAGTACAGTATATACATATGAGATGAGTATGTAAACAAAGTGGCATAGTTAAAGTGGCTAGTGATACATGTATTACATAAGGATGCAGTAGATGATATCGAGTACAGTATATACGTATACATATGAGATGAATAATGTAGGGTATGTAAACATTATATTAGGTAGCATTGTTTAAAGTGGCTAGTGATATATTTTACATCATTTCCCATCAATTCCCATTATTAAAGTGGCTGGAGTTGAGTCAGTGTGTTGGCAGCAGCCACTCAATGTTAGTGGTGGCTGTTTAACAGTCTGATGGCCTTAGACCGCTGGGCCCTGGGTTAACTTTTCAGTCTCTCAGTCCCAGCTTTGATGCACCTGTACTGACCTCGCCTTCTGGATGATAGCGGGGTGAACAGGCAGTGGCTCGGGTGGTTGTTGTCCTTGATGATCTTTATGGCCTTCCTGTAACATCGGGTGGTGTAGGTGTCCTGGAGGGCAGGTAGTTTGCCCCCGGTGATGCGTTGTGCAGACCTCACTACCCTCTGGAGAGCCTTACGGTTGTGGGCGGAGCAGTTGCCGTACCAGGCGGTGATACAGCCCGCCATGATGCTCTCGATTGTGCATCTGTAGAAGTTTGTGAGTGCTTTTGGTGACAAGCCAAATTTCTTCAGCCTCCTGAGGTTGAAGAGGCGCTGCTGCGCCTTCTTCACGATGCTGTCTGTGTGAGTGGACCAATTCAGTTTGTCTGTGATGTGTATGCCGAGGAACTTAAAACTTACTACCCTCTCACTACTGTTCCATCGATGTGGATAGGGGGTGTTCCCTCTGCTGTTTCCTGAAGTCCACAATCATCTCCTTAGTTTTGTTGACGTTGAGTGTGAGGTTATTTTCCTGACACCACACTCCGAGGGCCCTCACCTCCTCCCTGTAGGCCGTCTCGTCGTTGTTGGTAATCAAGCCTACCACTGTTGTGTCGTCCGCTAACTTGATGATTGAGTTGGAGCGTGCGTGGCCACGCAGTCGTGGGTGAACAGGGAGTACAGGAGAGGGCTCAGAACGCACCCTTGTGGGGCCCCAGTGTTGAGGATCAGCGGGGAGGAGATGTTGTTGCCTACCCTCACCACCTGGGGGCGGCCCGTCAGGAAGTCCAGTACCCAGTTGCACAGGGTGGGGTCGAGACCCAGGGTCTCGAGCTTGATGACGAGTTTGGAGGGTACTATGGTGTTGAATGCCGAGCTGTAGTCAATGAACAGCATTCTCACATAGGTATTCCTCTTGTCCAGATGGGTTAGGGCAGTGTGCAGTGTGGTTGAGATTGCATCGTCTGTGGACCTATTTGGGCGGTAAGCAAATTGGAGTGGGTCTAGGGTGTCAGGTAGGGTGGAGGTGATATGGTCCTTGACTAGTCTCTCAAAGCACTTCATGATGACGGAAGTGAGTGCTACGGGCGGTAGTCGTTTAGCTCAGTTACCTTAGCTTTCTTGGGAACAGGAACAATGGTGGCCCTCTTGAAGCATGTGGGAACAGCAGACTGGTATAGGGATTGATTGAATATGTCCGTGAACACACCGGCCAGCTGGTCTGCGCATGCTCTGAGGGCGCGGCTGGGGATGCCGTCTGGGCCTGCAGCCTTGCGAGGGTTAACACGTTTAAATGTTTTACTCACCTCGGCTGCAGTGAAGGAGAGTTCGCATGTTTTCGTTGCAGGCCGTGTCAGTGGCACTGTATTGTCCTCAAAGCGGGCAAAAAGTTATTTAGTCTGCCTGGGAGCAAGACATCCTGGTCCGTGACTGGGCTGGTTTTCTTCTTGTAGTCCGTGATTGACTGTAGACCCTGCCACATACCTCTTGCGTCTGAGCCGTTGAATTGAGATTCTACTTTGTCTCTATACTGACGCTTAGCTTGTTTGATAGCCTTGCGGAGGGAATAGCTGCACTGTTTGTATTCGGTCATGTTACCAGTCACCTTGCCCTGATTAAAAGCAGTGGTTCGCGCTTTCAGTTTCATGCGAATGCTGCCATCAATCCACGGTTTCTGGTTAGGGAATGTTTTAATCGTTGCTATGGGAACGACATCTTCAACGCACGTTCTAATGAACTCGCACACCGAATCAGCGTATTCGTCAATGTTGTTATCTGACGCAATACGAAACATATCCCAGTCCACGTGATGGAAGCAGTCTTGAAGTGTGGAATCAGCTTGGTCGGACCAGCGTTGGACAGACCTCAGCGTGGGAGCTTCTTGTTTTAGTTTCTGTCTGTAGGCAGGGATCAGCAAAATGGAGTCGTGGTCAGCTTTTCCGAAAGGAGGGCGGGGCAGGGCCTTATATGCATCGCGGAAGTTAGAGTAACAATGATCCAAGGTTTTTTCAGCCCTAGTTGCGCAATCGATATGCTGATACAATTTAGGGAGTCTTGTTTTCAGATTAGCCTTGTTAAAATCCCCAGCTACAATGAATGCAGCCTCGGGATGTAGAGATTCCAGTTTGCAAAGAGTCAAATAAAGTTCGTTCAGAGCCATCGATGTGTCTGCTTGGGGGAATATATACGGCTGTGATTATAATCGAAGAGAATTCTCTTGGTAGATAATGCGGTCGACATTTGATTGTGAGGAATTCTAAATCAGGTGAACAGAAGGATTTGACTTCCTGTATATTTCTGTGATCACACCACGTCTCGTTAGCCATAAGGCATACGCCCCCGCCCCTCTTCTTACCAGAAAGATGTTTGTTTCTGTCGGCGCGATGCGTGGAGAAACCCGCAGGCTGCACCGCCTCCGATAGCGTCTCTCCAGTGAGCCATGTTTCCGTGAAGCAAAGAACGTTACAGTCTCTGATGTCCCTCTGGAATGCTACCCTTGCTCGGATTTCATCAACCTTGTTGTCAAGAGACTGGACATTGGCGAGAAGAATGCTAGGGAGTGGTGCACGATGTGCCCGTCTCCGGAGTCTGACCAGAAGACCGCCTCGTTTCCCTCTTTTACGGCGTCGTTTTTGGGGTCACCGGCTGGGATCCATTCCATTGTCCTGGTTGAAAGGCAGAACACAGGATCCGCTTTGTGAAAATCATATTCTTGGTCGTACTGATGGTGAGTTGACGCTGATCTTATATTCAGTAGTTCTTCTCGACTGTATGTAATGAAACCTAAAATGACCTGGGGTACCAATGTAAGAAATAACACGTAAAAAAAAAAAAAAACTGCATAGTTTCCTAGGAACGCGAAGCGAGGCGGCCATCTCTGTCGGCGCCGGAGCTAGTGGGTGTGGCCAACACACCTGAACACACTTAACAAGATAGAGGACAGAGGGAGTTTTGTTGATGCTGAGAATGGAATGTACAGTGCCGTGAAAAAAGTATTTGCCCCCATTTCTGATTTTCTCTATTTTTGCATATTTTTTTACACTGAACATTATCAGATCTTCAACAAAAACCTAATATTATATAAATGGAACATTTGATTTTATTTGACCTTTTATTTAAACCAGGCAAATCAATTCTTATTAACGATGACGGCCTGCCAAGAAGCAAAAGGCCTCCTGTGGGGATAGGGGCTGGTATTAAACATAAAAACAATGTAATACAAAACGAACAACACAGAGAGAAGACACTCGCAACAGCACAAATACAACAGCAAACAAACAGTGGATGTGTGTGTGAGTACATGCAGCAATGTGTGTGGTGTGTGTGTGAAGTAAAACATCATGCTCCCTTACATAAAGACAACACAAACTAGTGACATCGGATTGATCAGTCTCACATCTCTGTGAAGGAATTTTGGCCCACTGTTTCATGCAGAACTGCTTTAACTCCGCAACGTTTGTGGGGTTTTGAGCATGAACGGCTCCTTTCAGGTCCCGTCACAGCATCTCAATCGAGTTTAGGTCTCGACTTTGACTAGACCATTCCAAAATGTAAAATGTGTTGCTTATCAGCCTTTCTGATGTAGACCTGCTTGTGTGTCTTGGATCATTGTAATGCTGCATGACCCAGCTGTCCTTCAGCTCATGGATGGATGGCCTGACATTCTCCTTTAGAATGATCTGATACGAAGCAGAATTCGTAGGTCCTAAGGCAGCAAAGAATCCCCAAATCATCACACTACCACCACCATGCTTGAGCGCTGGTTTGAGATTCTTACTGTGTGTGGAATGCGGTGTTTGGTTTTTGCCAGACATAACGAGACCTATGTCGGGACCGATGTCGTCCACGCTGTGGCTGTGGGTAGGTCGGGTTCTGGGGTCGCCTTGAGGCCAGGTACACCTCAATGTTTTGGCGGCCTACCTGAGTGACCTTACCATTAGCATTATTCTTGTCTCAAAACTGAAGCCATGCAAGTATTGGTACACATGGCCGGTACAGTGAAACTGCGAATGGATAATTAAATCAGTTGTATTTCCTTTGATTGCTCCAACATTACTTGGATGACTACAACAATTCTAGAGCTAAATCAAACCAACAAGTGCTGACCTTTGGGGATGCGTGCATTCAATCAGACTCAAAACCCATGCAGGGTAGTCTCGGGCACCACGAACACTTTTCGATCGTACTTTCTGTGCCTACCATGCTGACCACGGGTAACAGGGAGTCAGGGTTTGATTTTGGGGAGGGAGCCCAAGACACGGCAACCAAAATCCAAGGAAGGCAGCAGGTGCCTAAATGAACCACTCCTGACTCGGAGAGGTAGTGATGAAAAATAACAATACAGGACTCTTTCGAAGCCCTTCAATTGGAATGAGTACACTTTAAATCTTTTAATGAGGATTCAGACACTTCTAAACGTCAGTAATGGTGTAATTTATTTATAGAAATGTATTGTTATTTTTAAGTCAAATTTGACTGCCTGTTGTCAATTGTCCATCGGTGTGACATAATGTCCAATGGGGTGACGCCAATAAATGAAAGGAAAAAAAGGTGTTGTCTTGAACAAAATGTAGAAATAACTGTTAAGCATGAGGCAGGTTAACATCATCATAATACACAATTGGACAAATTGGCACCCCAGTGGTGGAAAAGCACTTTTCTTTTCCTACTTACACTGACTTTGCTGATAACTACTTTGTTGAGGGAAAATCTACTTGCTGCGATTGTGAAATGTTGTCTCACCTAGCTATCTTAAGATGAATGCACTAATGTAAGTCTTTCTGGATAAGAGCATCTGCTAAATGACTAAATTATACATGTAAACGTAATCTAGGTTTAGTAAAATTACTGAATCTTACTCAAAATGTAATGGGGAGACACTTTGTTACCGTCATTATAGAAGGAAATTACGTGTTTTTTCAACTGAAATTCCAGAATATGATTACTGATTTAAAGACAGAGGTAACAAAATATTTGTATTGTCTATTCATTAAACCATTATATTAGCATTAATTATGATGTCACACCAGAGGACAAATTCAATTCAAGGAACTAATGCATGAAATTGTTAATAAAATTGGATTAAAACATGTATCGAATGTGGCCACATAACATTTTGAATTGTTTAGACAGTTTATTGCAACTATATATTTTTAAACTTGAATTTTAGAATAAATTATTTTTTCACTTTTGGTTTGGCCATAATGTCAACTACCCATTTGCAGTTTGCCGAGATTAGGCCTGATCCTTTTATGCATTCAAAACAATGTCAGTGTCTGTGTACGCTCCATGAATATGCACAGTTTAAATCAGCAATGCAAAAGCGACAGTACTTCTTGGTGATGTCTCTGGAATGGATAGTAAGATTTTGACTTCGTAATTAGCCCCAGGCTAAGGCATAACTGAGCAGTTCCATACAAATTACCATAAAGGCTACCATTCTCATTTTATCTACCCAGCTGTGGACACACCCTGCCCATCTCCCATTGCCCAGTAGAGAGAGATAGAGAGAGTGCGTGGGTGTGCATATGTGTGGGTGTGTGTGTGTATGTGTGTGCATCTCCCAGCAGAGCAGAGGCAGCCAGTGTCACATTTCTACTAGGTGAATTAGCTCCATCTCACATGGAGCTGTACACACTACAGGCCATTAAACTGTCACCTCTCAATAGGGTTTTACCCCATTAGTCTTATTTACAACCCCCTTTCACAGTAGTGAGGTTCGCTTTGCACAACAACTACCCACCCGCTCGACGAGGAAGAAGAATGGTTGAGATAGATGGACCATCTGTCAATGCATAGTTGCATTTCTTTATTTTGCTAGGCTGCTGTGCTGTATTAATTTGGTGCTTGTGAACGTTTGGTGCTTGTGTTTTTTTGGCGCATGGATGGCAGGTTGAACCGTGGAGGCTTTGGTGTTTTTTTATGGAAATTGACAGAGGACGCCAGTCTTATGGAATGAACTTGGCTTTCATAGGTTTGCATTGTGTTTTACTCAAATGTCTTGCCGTGTCTTGGCAAATCTGTAAGGGTCCAGGTGGAACGGTGCTCAGTGGTGGCCGGGTATGTCAGAATGTCACTACTAGTGACTGAATCTGATGATATACTGTAGCTGCATTAAAAATAAAAATAACGTTTTTTTTATTAGTGCTTACTAGTATCTATGTTATGAAATGTGAGCCCCTTAGCTACCAGTACTCTACCTGTTTTTACCTATCATCAACCAATTACGTGTCTAGCCTACAATCACCAACTCCTATAAATAGCGCTATAACATAATGTCAATATTGAGCATTCGATTAATATTGACTGTTCTATTTGTGAGTCGTGATCCTCAGAGAAGTGAAAGTGTATCTTTAAAAGGGTAACAATAGGCCTTTTATGTGAAATATGTTCGCATTCCCTCTGTTAGTTCCAGGGTACCATGTGACCTGCTCTCTCTCATCCAGGTCATGGCAGCCTCTGTGCAGCTTATCTGTCCCTCTTTGAGGAGACTGTTTCTGTGAATGTTCCGTTCACTACATCCATCCCATAGAGTTAGATGCCCGTGTGGATTAAGGTCTGACAGAGCAGAGGCATTGACAAAGTCCCAAACGGCACCCTGTTCCCTATATAGTGCACTACTTTTACAAGAGCTCTATGGGCCCTGGTCAAAAGTGGTGCACCATGTAGGGACTAGGGTGCCATTTGGGATGTAATAATGGTATCCAGCCAGATTCATTCACAATTTATATGACACTGGATGGAGGTGGAAGTGTATTCTCTCTCCCAACCACTAGGTGGACAGACAGATTTCTGCCTCTATGGTTGCCCTACAGTGATTCTGTTTCTTTGACAGCAGGAAGGAGGATGCACCTCAACCTAGTGCTACTTTAGGCATAGGTAATGCCACCTTTTCCCCCAATACAACATGTGGCAATACAGTGATATTTATCCAATTCCATGGTTAAATTGGCAGAGGTTTACATGATTTTATAGGAATGCGGCACCATTGGCAAGCTGCTTCGGTCAAATCTAGATTCCAAGAGAGAGAGAGAGAAGCTGAGAACACTGACATGGAGATAACCCCAGGGCTTTGTTATTTGAGTTCCGGAAGTCCTCTCTGGAATCAAGCACATTCAGGTCAGGCCTCTGCCATGTCAATTAGGGTCATTTACTGGAAAATATGAAACAATTCGGCTGACTGGTAGAAGGCATTTATTAAAGGTGTTATTTAAAAGCAGTATTAGCTGCATAGTGCTTGGTCAAATCACAGAGGAAAAATGCTATTACAAAGCAAACAGATTATTTGAATGATTAGCTCATGTATTGGTTGTTTATGTATAGGTTATTCATTCAATAACGTCTTTCCCTCTTTTGCATGGTCATGGGGGAGGCTATCCTCTCCTCATTAGTTGTCTGAATCGGTATGAAGATCCTCTTAACGCAGAACCCATGTTCTTTATACCAAGCAGTTGAATAGCCCTGGATGGATAATTCCATTACTCAACTAGCCAGCCAGCCAGACTGTCGGATATCCTCTCTGTGTCCACGGCTCCATACCGTTGTCGGTTACGTGGTGGGATTTCATTTGAAACCTAACCCCTTTCTTTCTCTCTATCTCCTTTATGGCCTGACCAGCAGCTGCGGGGTTAATGTTTAGCAGCAGCAGCAGAGGCAGTAGTTTTAGGAGGAGGAGAGAGGAGAGGTGGGGGCTAGTCCACAGCTGTTGTAGTAGGCAGGGTCTATTGGGGCAGGAAGCCTGCCTCCCCACTCGCCCTGGAACAATGGGAGATATGGCAGCCACTGCAGGCAGACAGCACAGGGCAAGCAGAGAGAGATGCACAATGCACATGCCCAAGGACTGGCCTTTTCTATCAGTAGTATAAACTGGAAGACATCACCTTGAGGATAAAACCCTTCTTCAATCGGAAGGGCTCTTTCGGATGCTTTAAGCGGATGCTAGGAAACAGAGCAAGGTGAGCCTGGGTGGTCATTTTTGGACACGCACGTTGAAAATCAGACAAATATATCACTGTTAAAACTGATTTTGCGCTGTTATGGTGATTTTAGGGTGGTATTCTGATGCTATTGTCTGCGTAGATTTGGACTTGTAAGGCTGGTTGTGACAGGTGATGTGACAGAACCATAACAGATGATGTATAAGCTGTGGTCTGAGAGGACAGATGGACATGGGAAGCAGAGCTCAGATGCCCACCGCCAGGTCCCTTACTTTCTGTGTCATAGTGATCAGTGTACTAGCCTACATTTTGGGGCAGCACTAAGTAAACAGTTTCCATAAGCATATTAGTATTAGAAGATCATAGAAGAGGAGGGACATGTGTTCATGAATTCTTGTTTGTTGTTCAGTGTGCCCAATTAGGACAGAATCTCCCTTGTCTCGCTGTATCAGGACTGGCAGCCTTGTAATTCTGTTCCAGTGGGGAGGACGGATGGTGGAGGGTGGGGTTTTCGGGGTTGCCTGGCAAAGATTTTGAAATATCACAGAGAGGCCTGCGCCATTCTGTTGGATTACTCTCAGACATGGCATGGGTCCAACCTCTGGATTCTTTTGGGAATCGTCCCTCCCTTCCCCAAATCCGTTATTCCCTCTCTCCTCTATCTCTCCCCTCCACCTTCAGTCAAAACGTTGTTATTGGATTATCAGGCCCACTGTTATTTTGGCTAAACATCAGAAGCCATAGTAACAAAGGAATCCGATTAGTATGAATCTAGTCTATGTACCATCTCACTATGCTTAGATGTATGCCTACAGTGGCATATTTTAGAAATCATGGTTATAGTTGCATTGTTGTTCCTGTGAGGTGTGGTTCCTAATTTGTCTGAAGGGGTCTTCTGTGCGATGATGTTGTTTACCCCTCCTGCCTACACACTTGTTTGTTCACACCGAGAGAACTCCAATCTGTGCCATCCCAAATTGCCAAAAGGGAAGGGTGGCATTTGATATAACCTGAGACAGCCTCCGCTTGGCGGCAGCAGCCAAATCCCCAAGTGTGTGCCTGACATGATTAAAGGAGCGTGAAGGTTTTTGGTTCTGCTGAGTTGTCTTTGATTTGTACTGTAACTATATTCCATGAATATAGAGTATAAGTCTGCGCTTGGCTTATTCCTCGTGGCATGCATCACACCAGACTTGCCACTTTGAACTCTGAGCTCCATTCAGATGACCTCACACAACACAGCATAATATCAATATCAATGTTGCCAGCCTCCACAGGCAAAACACATTCTCAAGAAAATCATTATGAAGAAGTGCTATTTTTTCCGCGGTCTCTTGGATGTGATCAGGTGTGTGCACCCAGTAACATTATATGCCAATGGCAAAACCCATTCTCAAGTGCCATTTTGTCTGGTCTCTTGGATGTGATCAGCCATTTTGTCTGGTCTCTTGGATGTGATCAGGTGAGCAGCTAATAACACAATATGGCTATGGCAAGTGAATCACAACAATCATCTATTACACTTGTTTCGCGTCGCTCAACAACAGATAGCCAAGATCACAGATCAGGATTTTCACACATGGAGCAGGTGTGTTCTCCTGACTCAGAGACAGGCGTGCAGACTCCTCTGCTCTAGTTAATCTGCAGCTGAAACCCAGAGTGGAAAAGGCAGATGCTAAATACTGCTAAACCCATTTGGAGTTGATGAGATCTAAAAGGGATCAGCCGTGGTTCCCATGTGGGCTGCTTGGGAGTGAAGAGTTAACGCTGTAGCTCAGTCTAAACTCATCTTGTCTGAAGGAGCGCGGCCAGACTAGACTGAATCTGAAGCCAATGGCAGTGACTGAACATGCTCCCATTTAGCAAGTTACAGTATGAGGACAAGACTGCATCCTAAATGACACCATATTCCCTATGTAGTGCCTAGTAGTGCACTACTTAGGGAATAGGGTGCCATTTGGGAGTTAACCTTTGGCAGCGAGCATCTGACCGTGCTCCCATTTATCAATGAGGGCAAGTCTTGTGGAAACCAAACATAATTACCAATGAGAGTACAGTAATGGGAAATCCCAGATTACCGACTAGACGACATAGAGGTTCAATACAGTGATTGTAATACCGGGTGTCTGTAGCCTGCATGCCATAGTGTTATCACTGGAACATGAAAGGGGACTTCTAAACACTACTGGGTCTCTCTGCTGAATTATTCATCCATCTTTCTTTCATTACATTTTACAATGACTTGAGATGAAAAGAAGGGAAGATGAGAGGGAGGGGGCGGGGTTGTGGTTTTGGCGGGCTGCCATCTGCAGACATTGTCCCCTGCAGGGCATGGAGATTCCTCTCAAATTCCTGGTCTGTCTGACAGGACAGGAAGACCATTCCAGTTCCATAGCCTGTCCCAATTTGCTTCCTACCACTTCCCCTTAGCCCTAACCCTTCGATGTGTGCAGATCTGTAAAGTGGAGAAAATATGGTGGAAGCTCCAGACCCTTCCGATATTCAATCATCAAAGGGTTAGGGCCAATGAGGAGGGAGAGTTGCAGAATTCGGACTGGCTGCCTATTCTGATGGTGACAGTCACATTCATTGCGTTTGGTCAATACCAAAAAAAAAACAGTATGAAGCTGCTCTCCTCTCTGGAGATGACAGGGATGTGATGTTTGAGTGTCCATCTGGGGAAATCAAAATGGAGCAAGAGAAATATGGCCTTGATGTCATAAACATGGCGCGACGGTTACACTGTTACCCCAGGAAATCTTAAGTCTTATTACATACAGCCAGGAAGAACTATTGGATACAAGAGCAACGTCAACTTACCAACATTACGACCAGGAATACGACTTTCCAGAAGCGGATCCTCTGTTTGGTTCACCACCTAGGACAATGGATCGGATCCCAGTAGACAACCTAAAACAATGGCGCCGCAGAAGGGGCAGACGGAGCAAGTATTCTGGTCAGGCTCCGTAGACGGGCACATCGCCCACCGCTCCCGAGTATTCTACTCCAATGTCCAGTCTCTCGACAACAAGGTAGATGATATTCGAGCAAGGGTTGCCTTCCAGAGAGACATCAGAGATTGTAACATTCTGTTTCACGGAAATATGGCTCACTTAGGATACGTTATCAGAGTCGGTACAGCCACCCAGTTTCTTCACGCATCGCGCCAACAGAAACAAACATCTCTCTAGTAAGAAGAATGGCGGGGGTGTATGCCTTATGATTAACGAGTCGTGGTGTGATCATAACAACATACAGGAACTCAAGTCCTTTTGCTCACCTGACCTAGAATTCCTTACAATCAAATGCCGACCGCATTATCTGCCAAGAGAATTCTCTTCGATTATAATCACAGCCGTGTATATCCCCCCCAAGCAGACACCTCGACGGCCCTGAAAGAACTTCGTTGGACTCTATGTAAACTGGAAACTGCATATACTGAGGCTGCATTTATTGTAGCTGGGGATTTTAACAAAGCTTATCTGAAAACAAGGCTTCCTAAATTTTATCAGCATATAGAATGCGTGACCCGGGCTGGCAGCATTGCTACTCTAACTTCCGCGACACATTCAAAGCCCTCCCTCGCCCTCCTTTCAGCAAATCTGACCACGACTCCATTTTATTGCTTCCAGCCTATAGACAGAAACTTGAACAGGAAACGCCCGTGCTCCGGTCTGTTCAACGCTGGTCCGACCAATCTGATTCCACACTTCAAGATCGCTTCGATCACGTGGACTGGGATATGTTCTGGATAGCCTCAGACACCAACATTGATGTATATGCTGATTCGGGGAGCGAGTTTATTAGCAAGTGCATCGGTGATGTTGTACCCACGGTGACTTTTAAAACCTTCCCCAACCAGTAGCCGTGGATTGATGGCAGCATTTGCGCAAAACTGAAAGCACGAACCACTGATTTTAATCATGGCAAGGCGACCGGAAACATGACCGAATACAAACAGTGCAGCTATTCCCTCCGCAAGGCAATCAAACAAGCTAAGTAGAGTCGCAATTCAACGGCTCATACACGAGACGTATCTGGCAGGGTCTACAGTCAAACACGAATTACAAAAAGAAAACCAGCCACGTCGTGGACACCCACCTATTGCTCCCAGACAAACTAAACAACTTCTTTGCTCGCTTTGAGAACAATACAGTGCACTGACACGTCCTGCTACCAAAACCTGCTGGCTCTCCTTCACCACAGCCAACGTGAGTAAAACATTTAAACTTGTTAAACCTCGCAGGGCTGCCGGCCCAGACGCATCCCTAGCCACGTCTCCCGAGCATGTGCAGACCAGCTGGCTGGTGTGTTTACGGACATATTCAATCAATCCCTATCCCAGTCTGCTGTTCCCACATGCTTCAAGAGGGCCACCATTGTTCCTGTTCCCAAGAAAGCGAAAGTAACTGAGATATATGTCTATCGCCCCGTGGCACTCACTTCCGTCATCATGAAGTGCTTTGAGAGACTAGTCAAAGATCGTATTGCCTCCACCCTACCTGACACCCTAGACCCACTCCAGTTTGCTTACCGCCCCAATAGGTCCACAGACAACACAATCACACTGCACACTGCCCTAACCCATCTGGACAAGAGGAATACCTATGTAAGAATGCTGTTCATCAGCTACAGCGCAGCATTTAACACCATAGTACCCTCCAAGCTCGTCATCAAGCTCAAGACCCTGGGTCTCGACCCCGCCCTGTGCAACTGGGTCCTGGACTTTCTGACAGGCCGCCCCCAGGTGGTGAGGGTAGGAAACAACATCTCCACCCCGCTGATCCTCAACACTGGGGCCTCACAAGGGTGCGTTCTCAGCCCTCTCCTGTACTCCCTGTTCACCCATGACTGCGTGGCCATGCACGCCTCCAACTCAATCATCAAGTTTGCAGACGACACTACAGTGGTAGGCTTGATTACCAACAATGACGAGATGGCCTACAGGGAGGAGGTGAGGGCCCTCGGAGTGTGGTGTCTGGAAAATAACCTCACACTCAACGTCAACAAACAAAGGAGATTATTGTGGACTTCAGGAAACAGCAGAGGGAGCACCCCCCATCCACATCGACTTGACAGTAGTGGAGAAGGTGGAAAGTTTTAAGTTCCTCAGCGTACACATCACAGACAAACTGAAATGGTCCACCCACACAGACAGCGTGGAGAAGGAGGTGCAACACTGCCTCTTCAACCTCAGGAGGCTGAAGAAATTTGGCTTATCACTGAAAACACTCACAAACTTTTACAGATGCACAACCGAGAGCATCCTGTCGGGCTGTATCACCGCCTGGTATGGCAACTGCTACGCCCACAACCATAAGGCTCACCAGAGGCTAGTGAGGTCTGCACAACGCATCACCGGGGGCAAACTACCTGCCCTCCAGGACACCTACAGCACCTGATATCACAGGAAGGCCAAAAAGATCATCAAGGACAACAACCACCTGACCCACTGCCTGTTCACCACGTTATCATCCAGAAGGCGAGGTCAGTACAGGTGCATCAAAGCTGGGACCGAGAGACTGAAAAACAGCTTCTATCTCAAGGCCATCAGACTGTTAAACAGCCATCACTAACATTGAGTGACTGCTGCCTTCATACTGACTCAAATCTCAAGCTACTTTAATAATAAAAAATTGGATGTAATAAATGTATCACTAGTCACTTTAAACAATGGCACTTTATATAATGTTTACATACCCTACATTACTCATCTCATATGTATATACTGTTCTATACCATCTACTGCATCTTGCCTATGCCACATGGCCATCGCACATCAATATATTTATTGTACATATTCTTATTAATTCCTTTACACTTGTATGCATAAGGTAGATGTTGTGAAATTGTTACATTACTTGTTAGATACTACTACACGGTCGGAACTAAAAGCACAAGCATTTCGCTACACTTGCATTAACATCTGCTAACCATGTGTATGTGACCAATAAAATTTGATTTGATTTGTATAAAAATAACGCTTGATATCTGCAAACCGCACTAAATCCCCTGACTGAAAAATGCTCTGACTGGAAAAGGGAGGGGGGAGAGGAAGAGTTGAGAGGATGATAATAACAAGATGTGTCATTTCGTTTTTTTCCCCAGCTCCTTGGCTCTGACGTGGGGAGAGTAGAGAAGTGGCTTACACGCACAGGAGTAAGACTGAGTACTCTGCTCTAAGGAGAGCTGGCATCACAGGTGAGTGTCTGTTCTGGAAGACTCTATTCTACTCTACTGTTGTATGTTCTTTGGCTTTCTGTATGTTTCCAACTATGAATATGGACCTTCCTAGCAATATTTTCTGGGTATTATACCTTCAGGAGACAGCATGCTTGGCTATTTATTTCTGGCGCGTGACACATTTGTTTTGCAGGCCTATAGTGTTACACATTTTCTTCTCCTTATAAAAGCTCCTAAAATGTCCTCAGGATGACTTTTTTTTAGAGCAGATATCCATTTTACACTCATTTTAGAGGGGGGGAAAGTGTTATATGCATTCCAGCTCAGTGATGACATATGATATATCTTGTTTTGTTCTCTTGCTGTTCCCTTTAAACTGAAAATTGTGCGCCGTTTCACCTGGTTTAGTCTGTATTTCGTGGATCTATTTGATGAAAGAGCAGTGGGGGTGGAAGCATCATTGAAAAAGAGCAGGGGGGTGGAAGCATCATTGAAAAAGAGCAGTGGGGGTGGAAGCATCATTGAAAAAGAGCAGTGGGGGTGGAAGCATCATTGAAAAAGAGCAGTGGGGGTGGAAGCATCATTGAAAAAGAGCAGTGGGGTGGAAGCATCATTGAAAAAGAGCAGTGGGGGTGGAAGCATCATTGAAAAAGAGCAGTGGAGGTGGAAGCATCATTGAAAAGAGCAGTGGGGGTGGAAGCATCATTGAAAAAGAGCAGTGGAGGTGGAAGCATCATTGAAAAAGAGCAGTGGAGGTGGAAGCATCATTGAAAAGAGCAGTGGGGGTGGAAGCATCATTGAAAAAGAGCAGTGGAGGTGGAAGCATCATTGAAAAAGAGCAGTGGAGGTGGAAGCATAATTGAAAAAGAGCAGTGGGGATGGAAGCATCATTGAAAAAGAGCAGTGGAGGTGGAAGCATCATTGAAAAAGAGCAGTGGAGGTGGAAGCATCATTGAAAAAGAGCAGTGGGGATGGAAGCATCATTGAAAAAGAGCAGTGGAGGTGGAAGCATCATTGAAAAAGAGCAGTGGAGGTGGAAGCATCATTGAAAAAGAGCAGTGGAGGTGGAAGCATCATTGAAAAAGAGCAGTGGAGGTGGAAGCATCATTGAAAAAGAGCAGTGGAGGTGGAAGCATCATTGAAAAAGAGCAGTGGGGGTGGAAGCATCATTGAAAAGAGCAGTGGATGTGGAAGCATCATTGAAAAGAGCAGTGCTGCTCCAAAAGCAACGCGTACTTCATGGTGTTCAGGGTTCCCCTTTGTTATCTCTGTACTTCACTCTCTGTTTTCTCTTCATATCCTTTGTTATCTCTGTACTTCACTCTCTGTTTTCTCTTCATATCCTTTGTTATCTCTGTACTTCACTCTCTGTTTTCTCTTATTGTCCTTTTTTATCTCTGTACTTCACTCTCTTTTTTCTCTTCATGTCCTTTGTTATCTCTGTACTTCACTCTCTGTTTTCTCTTCATACCCTTTGTTACCTCTGTACTTCACTCTCTGTTTTCTCTTCATGTCCTTTGTTATCTCTGTACTTCACTCTCTGTTTTCTCCGCACGTCCTTTGTTATCTCTTTACTTCACTCTCTGTTTTCTCTTCATGTCCTTTTGTATCTCTGTACTTCACTCTCTGTTTTCTCTTCATGTCCTTTGTTATCTCTGTACTTCACTCTCTGTTTTCTCTTCATATCCTTTGTTACCTCTTTACTTCACTCTCTGTTTTCTCGTCATATCCTTTGTTATCTCTGTACTTCACTCTGTTTTCTCTTCATGTCCTTTGTTATCTCTGTACTTCTCTCTCTGTTTTCTCTTCATGTCCTTTGTTATCTCTGTACTTCACTCTCTGTTTTCTCCTCACGTCCTTTGTTATCTCTTTACTTCACTCTCTGTTTTCTCTTCCTGTCCTTTGTTATCTCTTTACTTCACTCTCTGTTTTCTCTTCATGTCCTTTTGTATCTCTGTACTTCACTCTCTGTTTTCTCTTCATGTCCTTTGTTATCTCTGTACTTCACTCTCTGTTTTCTCTTCATATCCTTTGTTATCTCTGTACTTCACTCTCTGTTTTCTCCTCACGTCCTTTGTTATCTCTTTACTTCACTCTCTGTTTTCTCTTCCTGTCCTTTGTTATATCTCTGTACTTCACTCTCTGTTTTCTCCTCACGTCCTTTGTTATCTCTTTACTTCACTCTCTGTTTTCTCTTCATGTCCTTTGTTATCTCTGTACTTCACTCTCTGTTTTCTCTTCATGTCCTTTGTTATCTCTGTACTTCACTCTCTGTTTTCTCTTCATGTCCTTTTTAGTGCATGTCACAGTGTCAGTGTCCTTTTGTGGCATTTGAACAGGAAACAGGGGCAGCTTCTCTGTCACTGTGGTTAGATATGTCATTGATGGTGGTGAAAAATCGTATTTGCTTTTTTAGAGGTTCCTCTTTTTAGATCCTCCTGTGTGTCAGTCAACAGAGGAAATATCTGGGATATTAGTAATGATCAGGCACTCAAGGGATGAGGGTGAAGCCTCTGTTCTATGTATCTCACGGGCAGACAGTCCTTATCTACAGTAGATAGTAAACATTTGAATTATAGTCAGTGTTCTCTTTATCACACAATGCAGAAGAGAAGAAGGAGATGATGGAAGTATGTACCGTATATATTTCATACTTCTTATCACGGACTGCAGATTGTAATAAAGCACGTCTTGTTTTTATCCGGGTATATCATAAATTGTTTGGGAGTCTCCCCTGTTTATAATTTTAGAATGGGAAAATAAGGTAGCAAGCAATATGGCCGCCCTCCTTGTACACAAACTCCTTTTGCATGCAGTGCTTCTCCATGGGTCTCAGTCTCATATCAGCACATTTCTGTAGCAGGGCATCTCTCTCTCTCTTTTCTCTCCCTCGCTCTCTCTCTCTCTTCACGAGCCCTCTCTCTTCTCCCGCTCTCTCACTCTCTCCCTCCCCCCCTCCCACGCTCTCTCCCCCCCTCCCACGCTCTCTCCCTCCCCACCCCTTGCTCCCTGCCTGGCACAGCAGTCTCTGGGCAGACACACTGATCTCCTCTCCCTGTGAATGGTTATCTGTTTGGGCACGCTGAAGCTAGTCAGTGGCCTAAGCACCACCCCCACAATGACAATGCTGTCCTTCACCACACTACAGTTGACCCCTACAGTTCTCTGTGACCCCTGCCTAGAATTTCATTGTATCCGCCATGATCGGATGTAGGATCTGTTGTATAATCAATATCAGTTGAATTGGTCTGATGGGGGGGCGGGGGAAGAGGATGAGGTTAAGGATGGGGGAGAGAGCATGAGGGTGGGTGAATCAGCTTTGATCAAGCTGCAATCAATAAATTGTGTCACTTTGGAATTGTCTGGATTAAATTCAGAAAAGAGGCATTCTCCTTTATCTCTTTGTTTTGGTCGCGATTCAAGGTTCTGCCCCACAGAGTACAGTACCTAGCAACAGCATCATCTACCATGTTATATTTAGTCTCACTTTTATGTTTTGGTTAACGTGGAGTTCACATGGAGTTCCATCCCACTGGGCACGGACGTCATTTCAACGCGGAGTTTTACTTTACGTTTGGTTGAGTTGTCCACACAGCGAGCTCAAAAACAGAATTAGCAACATGTCATTGGATTTAGACAAATGCCCTGATGTTGATGACTTTTTTTGTTGAAAAATCCAATCAGTTTTCCATGTTGATTCAATGTCATCACATCCCTAGACAGGATTTAAATGACGCTGAAACGATGTTGATCCAACAAGTTTTTTGCCCAGTTGGACGTTGTGAACGTTCCCGAGAACACGCAGATGCTGTTATGCGGAAGAGGAGTTTTGTCGTTTTGTCCTGTTCATTTGTTATGAATAAACAAACCAGGTGTATATTGTACTGTAGCTTGCCTGGAGCTGTAACGTGCATTAAGCGAAGAATAGCTGATATTTATAACTCCTCCTTAACACTCTGGCAGGTTAAACATGCAGCTAATATCGTCTTCCTTATGCCTTTATAGGAGACACGTTGATCAGCCCTCCATTACAGGCCCAATTGGCCTTTTCTCAGTTGAATACAGCTCAATCCGTCAGTTTAGATGGTGCTGCTGAGTTCTCAGACTGGCGGCGAGGGCGAGGATGGGCCAGTAATATTAGACCTGTTCAGATGCGTCCTCTGGGGGTGTCGAGGTTTCCCGTAAACGTATGCGCACTTTGCACTCCGCAGCACTCACCTCTTAGACTTACAATGCGCTCATCCCCACGGTCGGTTTGTGTTTGAGAACAGGGGGTTAACTGTACTGTACATGACCTGTCTGTTTAGCTCCGGGGTGAAGGGGATGACTTGGCAGGATTTCAGTACTGGTGTTAGATCAGTCTTATCCCCGACACTGTTTAATGCTCCTGAGAAACCCAGGGATATATCTCCAGACCTTCCCCTCCAATCACAGCTGTCACAGAACCCTACCACCAGCACTCCCACCATTATGTTCTGCTCCTATGGGCTTTGTCCAACAACAAAAAACTCTTCAGTATGCTCTACATTACTATAGATTACTCAGTAATCTAGCTAAAGCCAACCAACAGGTTGATACATCAGTTATGCATTCATCCGACCAAACACACCCAGTCTTAACATGGCAGAGTAGCGTTAGATCTCTCCATCGCCAAGAACCTAACACTAGAGGGATTTGTTACGGTTCCGTTCTCACCAGAGAAAGTCCTGATATTTGTATTTGTATTTATTATGGATACTGTACTCTTCCTGGGGTCCAGTACAATTAAGGCAGTTAAACCATTTTAAAAAACGTTACAATACATTCACAGATTTCACAACACACTGTGCCCTCAGGCCCCTACTCCACCACTACCACATATCTACAACACACTGCCTTCAGGCCCCTACTCCACCACTACCACATATCTACAACACACTGCCTTCAGGCCCCTACTCCACCACTACCACATATCTACAACACACTGCCTTCAGGCCCCTACTCCACCACTACCACATATCTACAACACACTGCCTTCAGGCCCCTCTCCACCACTACCACATATCTACAACACACTGCCTTCAGGCCCCTACTCCACCACTACCACATATCTACAACACACTGCCTTCAGGCCCCTACTCCACCACTACCACATATCTACAACACACTGCCTTCAGGCCCCTACTCAACCACTACCACATATCTACAACACACTGTGTGCCTTCAGGCCCCTACTCCACCACTACCACATATCTACAACACACTGCCTTCAGGCCCTTACTCCACTACTACCACATATCTACAACACACTGCCTTCAGGCCCCTACTCCACCACTACCACATATCTACAACACACTGCCTTCAGGCCCCTACTCCACCACTACCACATATCTACAACACACTGTGTGCCTTCAGGCCCCTACTCCACCACTACCACATATCTACAACACACTGCCTTCAGGCCCCTACTCCACCACTACCACATATCTACAACACACTGCCTTCAGGCCCCTACTCCACCACTACCACATATCTACAACACACTGCCTTCAGGCCCCTACTCCACCACTACCACATATCTACAACACACTGCCTTCAGGCCCCTATACCACTACCACATATCTACAAAAAAAAATCCATGTGTACGTGTGTGCATAGTGCGTATGTTATCGTGTGTGTGTGTGTGTGTGTGTGTGTGTGTGTGTGTGTGTGTGTGTGTGTGTGTGTATGCATGTGTCTGTGTTTGCGTTGCTTCACCGTCCCCGCTGTTCCATAAGGTGTATTTTTATTTGTTAAATCGTATTTTACTGCTTGTATATCAGTTACTTGATGTGGAATAGAGTTCCATGTAGTCATGGCTCTATGTAGTACTGTGCGCCTCCCATAGTCTGTTCTGGACTCGGGGACTGTGAGGTAGGCATGGGTGTCCAAGCTGTGCGCCAGCATTCAACATGTCAATACCTCTCATAAATACAAGTAGTGATGAAGTCAATCTCTCCTCCACTTTGAGGCAGAAGAGATTGACATGCATATTATTAGTATTAGCTCTCTGTGTACATCCAAGGGCCAGCCGTGCTGCCCTGTTCTGAACCAATTGCAATTTTCTTAAGTTCCTTTTTGTGGCACCTGACCACATGAGTCCAGGTGCGACAAAACTAGGGCCTGTAGGACCTGCCTTGTTGACAGTGCTGTCAAGAAGGCAGAGCAGTGCTTTATTATGGACAGACTGCTCCCCATCTTAGCTTCTGTTGTATCAATATGTTTTGACAGTTTACAATCCATGGTAACTCCAAGCAGTTTAGTCGCCTCAACTTGCTCAATTTCCACATGATTTATTACAAGATTTAGTTAAATACAATGCTTTTAGTTTTAGAAATATGTAGGATTCATGTATTCCTTGCCACCCACTCTGAAACTAACTGCAGCTCTTTGTTAAGTGTTGCAGTCATTTCAGCCGCTGTAGTAGCTGACGTGTATAGTGTTGAGTCATCCACATGCATAGACACACTTGCTTTACTCAAAGCCAGTGGCAAGTCATTAGTAAAGATTGACATGGGGAATTCCTGATTCTACCTGGATTATGTTGGAGAGGCTTCAATTAAAGAATACCCTCTGTGTTCTGTTAGACAGGTAAGTCTTTATCCACAGTATAGCAGGGGGTGTAAAGCTATAACACATACGTTTTTCCATTACCAGACTATGATCGATAATGTCAAAAACAGCACTGAAGTCTAACAAAACAGCCCCCACAATCTTTTTATCATAAATTTCTCTCAGCCTATCATCATAGAGACATAAAAAGTCTCTCTAAGGTCAGGGCGTGACAATACACCCCCCACCCCCACCCCAAAGGTGCGGACTCCGGCCGCAAAACCTGAACCTATAGGGTACGGGACGTAGACCCCGCTCCACCTCTAGCTCACCCCACTTTAGTGCCGCCTCTGGTTCGGGGACCCTCGCCGCGGGCCCCGGAATGGGGACCCTCGCCGGAGGCTCCAGACTGGAGAATGCCGCCGGAGGCTCCAGACTGGAGAATGCCGCCGGAGGCTCCGGACTGGAGACTGCCGCCGGAGGCTCCGGACTGGAGACCGTCGCTGGAGGCTCTGGACTGGGTATCGTCGCTGGAGGCTCCGGACTGGGGATCATCGCTGGAGGCTTCGTGCCATGGATCATCACTGGAGGCTTCGTGCCATGGATCATCACTGGAGGCTTCGGGCCATGGATCATCACTGGAGGCTTCTTGCCATGGATCATCACTGGAGGCTTCGGGCCATGGATCATCACTGGAGGCTTCTTGCCATGGATCATCACTGGAGGCTTCGGGCCATGGATCATCACTGGAGGCTTCTTGCCATGGATCATCACTGGAGGCTTCGTGCCATGGATCATCACTGGAGGCTTCTTGCCATGGATCATCACTGGAGTGAGGAGACGTATGGGCAGCCTGGTGTGTGGAGCTGCCACAGGGCTCACCAGGCTGGGGAGACATACAGGAGGCCTGGATCTGGGAGCAGGCACAAGACTCACCAGGCTGGAGATCCATGCCAGGATCTCCTCCCAAGTCCAGGATCCTTTGCCGTCCAGGATGTCCTCCCATGTCCAGTCCTCCTGAAGACGCTGCTCTCCCTTACCACGCTGCTTGGTCCGTTTGTGGTGGGAAGTTCTGTCATGACCGTCGTTAAAGGAAGACCAAGGTGCAGCGTTGTGAGCGTACATTTTCTTTTATTTAGTAAAATGTCGCCAACAAAAACAAGAAATGACAAAAAATGACCGTGAAGCTTACAAGGGCTATCGTACCCCTAACAAAGACAACTTCCCACAATGACAAAAGGAGAAAAGGCTGCCTATCTATGATTCCCAATCAGAGACAACGATAGACAGCTGTCCCTGATTGAGAACCATACCCTGCCAAAACATAGAAATACAAAAACATAGAAAACAGAACATAGAATGCCCACCCAAATCACACCCTGACCAAACCAAATAGAGACATAAAAAGGCTCTCTAAGGTCAGGGCGTGACAGTCATTTGTGTAAGTGCTGTGTTTGTTGAATGTCCTTCCCTATAAGTGTGCTGAAAGTCTGTTGTCAATTTGTTTACTGTAAAATAGCATTGTATCTGGTCAAACTCCATTTAAAAAAAGTTTACTAAGGGTTGGTAACAGGCTGATTGGTCGGCTATTTGAGCCAGTAAAGGGGATAGTGGAATGACTTTTGCTTCCCTCCAGGCCTGGGGGCACACACTTTCTAGTAGGCTTAAATTGAAAATATGGCAAATAGGAGTGGAAATATCATCAGCTATTATCCTCAGTAATTTTCCATCCATGTTGTCACACCCCGGTGGCTTGTCATTGTTGATAGACAACGATCTTATTTTTTTTTTACCTCTTCCACACTCACTTTACGGAATTCAAAATTACAATGTTTGTCTTTCCTAATTTGGTCAGATATACTTTGATATCTCTACAAATCAAAATCATCAAATGTATTTATAAAGCTCTTCTTACATCAGCTGATATCACAAAGTGCTGTACAGAAACCCAGCCTAAAACCCCAAACAGCAAGCAATGCAGGTGTAGAAGCACGGTGGCTAGGAAAAACTCCCTAGAAAGGAACCAGGCTATGAGGGGTGGCCAGTCCTCTTCTGGCTGTGCCGGGTGGAGATTATAACAGAACATGGCCAAGTAATCACGGTGGTTGTCGAGGGTGCAACTGGTCAGCACCTCAGGAGTAAATGTCAGTTGGCTTTTCATAGCCGATCATTCAGAGTATCTCTACTGCTCCTGCTGTCTCTAAAGAGTTGAAAACAGCCAGTCTGGGACAGGTAGCATGTCCGGTGAACAGGTCAGGGTTCCATAGCCGCAGGCAGAACGGTTGAAACTGGTGCAGCAGCATGGCCAGGTGGACTGGGGACAGCAAGGAGTCATCAAGCCAGGTTGTCCTGAGGCATGGTCCTAGGGCCATGTCTCAACGCAAGGGTATAGATGACTTACTGTATGTTGGTGATTACATAGTACATTGATGTTTTGGGTGTAAAAGTGAGACGATTGTAACATTATGAACCTCCTTGTGTTCCAGATGAGAACGATGTCTGATGCTACAGAACCGAGGATGTGTGATGAAGACCTGGAGTCAGACGAGGGGGACGTTGAGGACTACCTGGAGGAAGAGGAGAACAGCGGAGAACTCATGGACCGACTCAGAGAGCTGGAGGTGAGTCAACCCCAATCTTAATGAACTGAATATAAAGCGTCTCAAATTATGTCATTTTTAAAATATAGTTTCACCACATATTCATTTGCTTTCATTTCAATTTTCAAATTTATGAAAGTTATTGTCATGCTAAACATTTACAGTTGTGAATAATCTATTGGCTTCTTTTAACAGGCAGAGAATTCAGCTCTCGTGTTGGCAAATGAGAGTCAAAGAGAGGCATATGAGAGATGTCTGGACGAGGTGGCCAACCATGTGGTCCAAGCTCTACTCAACCAAAAGGCAAACTGACAAGTCATTCTCAACAATCCATCATTTTTTTTGAAAGCCCATTTTGAATCACAACCGGTAAGACATGGGTTGTGGTTTTAATGATACGCTTTTGTGTATACATATACGCAGGATCTGCGAGAGGAGTGCATCAAGCTGAAGATGCATGTGTTTGACCTGGAGAGACAGAACAGAGTGCTCTGTGAGCTCTTCCAACAGAAACTACCCAACCATTCAAGCCCTCACGACCAGGTATAAAGTAACAATCTGCCCTGAGACACGGCAACATTACACCAACTGTCACGCCCTGACCTTAGAGAGACGTTTTATTTCTCTATTTGGTTAGGTCAGGGTGTGATGTGGGGTGGGCATTCTATTTTTTGTTTTCTAGGTTTCTTTATTTCTATGTTTTGGCCAGGTATGGACCTCAATCAGGGATAGCTGTCTATCGTTGTCTCTGATCATACTTAGGTAGCCCCTTTTTCCCTCCTTTCAGTGTGGGTAGTTATCTTTGTTAGTGGTACTAGAGCCCTGTAAGCTTCATGGTTGTTTTTCGTTTCTTGTTTTGTTGGCGACATTTTAAATAAAAAGAGAAATGTACGCTCACCACGCTGCACTTTGGTCTACTTCCAACGACGGCCGTGACACCAACTGAGTCTAGAGCCATGTTAAACACTCTTAGAGAAAAAAAGGTGCTCTCTAGAACCTTAAAGGTTTCTCCAGGCTAACCCCATAGGAGAACCCTTTAAAGAACCCTTTCTGGTTCCAGGTACAACCATTTTGGGTTCCATGTGAACCCTTTCTACAGAGGGTTTACATGGAACCCGAAAGGGTTCTACCTTGAACCAAAAATAGGTTTTCTAATCTGGACAGCCTGAAGAACACTTTTGTGCGCGCCATAGGAGTATACAGCCATGTCTCAGGGCAACGTCATAATCTGTCATAATCTGCTGTGTAGTGATGTAGCCTATTGTATAGAGCCCTATAACTATTTTTTGCTTAAAGTGGTGTACATGATATCCTAATTGCATTGAATTTACTGTTACAGGTGCAGCCAGGACCCCTCCCAGTGTACAATACACAGCTGCTGCACAATGTCTCTGACAAACAGGTGGAGTCACAGTCACAGAGTCAAGCACAAGCCAAGGTGAGGACAAAGCACGGTCAACACTTAATCCTGAGACATGGCTGTAGACTCCTATGGGGATAAACACTGTCTGGGTTACGGCAGCAGTAATGACGTATACTGTTGGGTCTATGGTTTCTCATGTGAAATGGATATCCTTTCTATTTCTCTATTGTATTCAAGAGACCTGGACTTTCTCTGTTAAACTGATTTCCTTCACTTATGCCAACAGTGGTTTGTTCTGTCGATATTTCATACACAGTATAAGGCTGCAGTCTGGTGGAAGTGATATTGAAAGAAATTATTTGAATCTTGTTTATAACCTTTGTTTAACCAATTTAGTTATTGAGAACACGTTCACACCTATAATAACAACCTGACAATATTTCTCTCGACAGGGAAATGGGTTCCACCGCACACTGCCACAGGCCCCAGCGACTCCCCCCCGAGGCCCAGCCGCATCCATGGATGCCCTGTCCCCATTCTTCAAGAAGAAAGCACACATCCTGGAGGTCCTCCGCAAGATGGAGGAGACCGACCCCCTCAAGTTCCACCCCTCGGCAGGCAGCGTTTCCTTCTGTGACTACAGCCAGGTTCTGATGTCCACGGAGGCTGTGCTGGCTGCTGGAGACCTGTGTCAGAAGCACCAGGCACGCTGCCGCTGCTCCTGCTCAGACTCTGACAGCACGCAACACCAACAGTGTGTCGATGGTGAAGGGCGGTTATGTCCTACTCACTGCAAGAGGAGCACAGACAGTCCGGTCAAATGTAACCATATTTGCACTCCGAAGCCTAATTCAACGCCGAACCACGTCAAAGGCACACCCACCGCAGCTGCTCTAAGTGAGTTCCACATCAAGAGCACATCAGTGGAGAAACACCAGACAATGAATGACCACCAGCAACCAGCGGGTCCCAACTCTTACTTGTCAGTCACAAGCGTAGATCAGACTAGTCCAGCCAATCGGTGCCCAGAGGCAGCGATAAAGACAGGGCAGGTCCAGGGCACAGATGAAGAGGAATGTCTTAAAGGAAAATCTGAAGACAGCAGTAGTTTGTTTACCTCCCAGCTGCCTGTCCCTGGAGTGAAGGACAACCCTCAGATTGCATACTGTGAGCTGGAAACCAATGGGTTTCTCCTCTCCTCCAATGACAGTGATAATGTTTTGAGTGATGTAGTTATTCCAGAGAAAGACAGTGGCCCAGCAGAGGAGGGAGCTCTCTCAGGGAGAGCCAATGTGGCCTTCAGCCCCATCCCCTCCTCCTGCCTCATCGACGTCAAAGCTGCTGCGATCAACTCCCCGTCCAGGATCCTAAAGTTTATAAAGATCCCCACGATGGCAGAGAGGACCCAGGCAGCGGCCAGTCCTATCCGTCTGAGCCCACAGCTCACCCGCACCTCCAAGATCCCCTGCCGTACCAATAACTATGAGGTGTACCACTCCCCCGTCCCCTCACGCAGAGCCACCACCACAGAGAGGACCAGGCACCCTCCTCCACCCGCTAGGTCAGAGTCCTACCCAGCCACCACACACTCAGCCTCAGCCCCCACCTCCCCGCCACAGCCTGAGGATGCCAGCTCCCCTCCAGCCAAGGAACTTTGCTACAGCAGCCTCTCGGTCCCCAAGGCAAGCTGTGTGGTCCCCAAGCCACTGGCCCCTGGCACATCACAGACACCCAGGGCCTCTCCTCAGAAGGTCCCGTACTATGAGAATGTTTTGGAACTCTCCACCTCGGCTCAGCTGGAAGAATCCTTAGTCCCAGAGAACGTAAACACATCATCTTCCTCTCATACCAACACAGATAGTGACAGGAAGCTAGTGAATCCACTACTACAGAAAGAGAATGTCCGTAGTCTCCAGCTGCAGCATTTCTCCCCTGCCTCGGACTCCTCCTCCTCCTCATCTTCCTCATCTTCTTCATCCTCGTCCGATCAGGATGTGAACACAGAGAGCCCAGTCTGGCACGGCCACCACAGTCTGCCCAACCCCTCTGCCCTCAGAGCAGCTCAGTTTCAGGGGAGCCCTGCTCACTACGCCAGCATGAAAGACAGAGGATCGCAGGACCAGGACACTAGAGAAACCACCATGCAGAACTCTGATCTCTCCCAGTCCCAGCCTCCAGCTCTCCCAGCCAAGAGACATGATCCCTCATCCATTCCCAAGAGGCCTTCTCGGGTAGCAGGGCCAGGGAGGCAGCCAGCCGAGTCTAGTCACACATTCAAAGACAGGTTGGCTGCACTTGGCAAGCTGAGGAGCTCTGAGGATTTACAAGTCAATGTGCTGCTGCCAGTAGACAAGCCAGACCCTCATAGTGATGAGAGTATAGTCACTTTTAACGATGACAGGAGTAAGACAGCAGAGAGGCCTGTGGATCATAATTTAGAGGAGCAGAGGCACTCAAAATATACAGACTCTTTGGATGGTAAGCCTAAAGGTATTCTTGGTAGTGTTGCTTTGATGTTCCCTGGTGCTTGTCAGTCCTATGATCCAGCAGCTAAGTCTCTTCTCTCTGGCTCTTCAGTCGCTAAGGCAGAGCTGGAGACGCTCTCATCCAGAGTGGGTGTGACTAATACAGACAGCCCCAAAGGTAAACTGGGCCTCCCATCCCCAAACACGGACTCTCCCATGGTTCCACACAACGTGAAATGCCCAGCTTCTCTGAACCTGTCTTACCAGGGTAAACAACCTGCACCCTGTATCCCTCAGAGCAGCAGCAGCCCCAACAAAGTCCTGCCTAAGTCCCCGTCTAAACCCTGCCAGGCCCCGGCTCCCTCACCCTCAGCTGTCAGTAGAGGTGGAGCTGGGAAACCCACTCTGGATGCCCCGGCGCTGACGCCACGCTACTCATCCAAGTCCGAGGACAGGAGCAAGCTCAACGCAAACAGGAAGAGAAACACCACGGCGCACGGAGACAGCTTTCCTCCCCCAAGGCCAACGTCAGGCACGCAGCAGGAGGAGGAGAGGCACCTTGTCCCTATTGTCCCCGGCCCCACCCCCGGCCCGACGTCAGCCATGGAAGAGAAGGTGATGAAGGGTATTGAGGAGAACATGCTGAAACTGGCAGAGCAGGACCGAGACAGAGGACAGGTATTGATGGTTGTTTTCTCTAACTGTGTTGTAGTGTTGAGTCGTAATTTGATATTATCAAGTATTTCAGAGTGTTTGCTGTCATCAATTTGATAAATAAACACTTTGAACAGGTCACCGAGGTGAAACAGAAAGGCTCCAATGGCATCGCAAGCTGGTTCGGCCTGAAGAAGAGCAAACTCCCAGCTCTGAGCCGCAAACCAGACATACCCCCTAAAGTCAAAGACGAAAAGAAGGGTGGAGAGTGGAGGCTGAACATCCCTTCCAAGATGGCGGGGTCTAAGTCTAAAGGAGATGGGGTGGGGGTGGAGAGCCTGAATATCTCTATGCTGATGGAGAAGGCGGAGGGTCTGAGGAGAGCTCTGGAGGAGGAGAGAGCCTACATGAACGGGGTCGAGGGGGTTGGGATAGACCGCTCTGGGAGGGGTCACTCCTGTGAGGTGGTGATGGACCAATCACAGGGCCAGCTGGCTGTTATGTACAGGGGAGCGCGCTCAGACAATTTCATGCAGCAGTTACTGAACAGGTGAGGAAATGATAGAAGCAAGCACTGTTGGATTCTATGTATAAGCCAGTTAAGATTGATCTGATTTTGTAAAAAGTCAATTTTGTGCTTAGGTGAAAATATCAGTTGTTTTGTGTTGCCTTTCCTTTAATAAACCAATTCCGTTATCTGGTGTGACTGTAGGGTGGATGGGAAGGACTTCAGTGGCATCAGTGTGGCTCAGAGACGCCTCTCCTTTGACTGTAAGACTTCCAGACCGTTCAGCAGCCACCACACTGACAGCATCATCAGCCACACCGCCAACAGAGAGGACATGCAGAAGGTAGGCTGCAGCTGAGTTACAATGAGTATTCATTAGGGGTTCAAAGTTATTGTTATTGTCTGAATTCTTTTTCTTATTTTTTCCTTGACATGGTCAAATAACTCAAGCATTTAAAAAAATAGATAGATAATTTGATACACAAAAACTGGAGCCCACTTTGCGTGTAGGCGTCTTTCTTCATGCCGAACAACTTTGCTTCATCATTCTGGAAATTGGGAAAACCTTTTGAAAAACCTATTCCCATTCCCATGAACCATAATAACACGATGTGTAGGCCCATGGGACAGCTCTTAACTTAGTTTGAGGAAAACCTAAGGGATTGGTTAAGAGATGGCTAAGTCATTGATAATTCAATAGTTTTAAAAATAGCTTCTATTTGACCAAAATTCCATGACGTACATTAAGGCAGATGGGTGAATGCAGTTCAAGCATGAATAACTGATTCATTTAGTCACCCGCTGAATATGATCACCCGCTGAATGTGAACACCCGCTGAATGTGAACACCCGCTGAATGTGAACACCCGCTGAATATGAACACCCGCTGAATATGAACACCCGCTGAATATGAACACCCGCTGAATATGAACACCCGCTGAATATGAACACCCGCTGAATATGAACACCCGCTGAATGTGAACACCCACTGAATGTGAACACCCACTGAATGTGAACACCCACTGAATATGAACACCCACTGAATATGAACAAAAATATAAACGCAACATAACATGCAACCTTTTCAAAGATTTTACTGAGTTACAGTTAATATACAGGAAATCAGTCCATTGAAATATATCCATTTGGCCCTAATCTATGGATTTCACATGACTAGGAATACAGATATGCATCTGGTGGGACCACCATTTGGCTCATGCAGCGCAACACATCAGCGCAACACATCTCTTTCGCATAGAGTTGATCAGGTTGTTGATTGCGGCCTGTGGAATATTGTCCCACTCCTGTTCAATGGCTGTGCAAATATTGGCGGGACCTGGAACATGCCGTCGTATTCTTAGATCCAGAGCATCCCAAACATGCTCAATGTAGGGCTGGGTGATATGGCCTAAAAATCATATCTACATTTCTTTCATACTTATGGCCGATTCACAATGTACAGTGCATTCGGGAAAGTATTCAGACCCCTTGACTTTTTCCACATGTTGGTACGTTACAGCCTTATTCTAAAATGGATTAAATATTTTTTTCCCTCATCAATCTACACCCCATAATGACAAGGCGAGAACAGGTTTTTAGGATTTTTTTTGCAAATTCAATTGATTGGACGTGATTTGGAAAGGCACACACCTGTCTATATAAGGCCCACAGTTGACAGTGCATGTAAGAGCAGAAAGGAGGAATTGTCTGTAGAGCTCCGAGACAGGATTGTGTCGAGGCACAGATCTGGGGAAGAGTACAAACCGATTCTGCAGCATTGAAGGACCCCAAGAAGACAGTGGCCTCCATCATTCTTAAATGGAAGAAGTTTGATACTTTTTCTATAGCTGGCCAACCAGCCAAGCAATTGGGGGAGAAGGGCCTTGGTCAAGGAGGTGACCAGGAACCCGATGGTAACTCTGACAGAGCTCCAGAGTTCCTCTGTGGAGATGGGAAAACCTTCCAGAAGGACAACCAACTCTGCAGGACTCCACCAATCAGGCCTTAATGGTAGATTGGCCAGACGGAAGCCACTCCTCAGTAAAAGGCACATGACAGCCCGTTTGGAGTTTGCCAAAAGGCACATAAAGGACTCTCAGACCATGAGAAACAAGATTCTCTGTTCTGATGAAACTAAGATTGAACACTTTGGCCTGGATGCCAAATGTCAAGTCTGGAGGAAACCTGGCACCATCCCTACGGTGAAGCATGGGGGTGGCAGCATCATTCTTTGGGGATGTTTTTCAGAGGCAGGGACTGGGAAACTAGTCAGGATTGAGGGAAAGATGAACGGAGCAAAGTACAGAGAGGTCAAATCAAATCCAATTTTATTTGTCACATGTGCCAAATACAACAGGTGTAGTAGACCTTACAGTGAAATGCTTACTTACAAGCCCTTAACCAACAATGCAGTGTTAAGTATAAAATAGACAAGTAAAAAATAAAAAAAATAAAAAAAGTTAAAGAGCAACAGTAAAATGACAGTAGCGAGGCTATTTACGGGGGGTATCTGTACAGAGTCAATGTGAGGAGGCACAGATTAGTCAAGGTAATTGAGGTAATATGTACATACAGGTAGAGTTAAAGTGACTATGAATAAATAATAACCAGAGAGTAGCAGCATCTTAAAATAAGGGGGTTGAGGGGGACAATGCAAATAGTCTGGGTAGCCATTTTATTAGCTGTTCAAGAGTCTTATGGCGTGGGGTAGAAGCTGTTAGAAGAAGCCTTTTCAACCGAGACTTGGAGCTCTGGTACCGCTTGCCGTGCGGTAGCAGAGAGAACAGTCTATGACTAGGGTGGCTGGAGTCTTTCACAATTTTTAGGGCCTTCCTCTGACACCGCCTGGTATAGAGGTCCTGGATGGCAGGAAGCTTGGCCCCAGTGATGTACTGGCCAGCACTACCCAAAGTTGTGCCTTGCGGTCGGAGGCCAAGTAGTTGCCATACCAGGCAGTGATGCAACCAGTCAGGATACTCTCGATGATGCAGCTGTAAAACCTTTTGAGGATCTGAGGACCCATGCCAAATCTTTTCAGTCTCCTGTGGGGGAAATGGCTTTGTCGCGCCCTCTTCACAACTGTCTTGGTGTGTTTGGGCCATGATAGTTTGCTGGTGATGTGGACACCAAGGAACTTGAAGCTCTCAACCTGCTCCACTACAGCCCCGTCGATGAGAATGGGGATGTGATCGGTCCTCCTTTTCCTGTAGTCCACAATCATCTCCTTTGTCTTGATCACGTTGAGGGAGAGGTTGTTATCCTGGCACCACACGGCCAGGTCTCTGACCTCCATATAGGCTGTCTCATTGTTGTCAGTGATCAGGCTACCGCTGTTGTGTTGTCAGCAAATTTAATGATGGTGTTGGAGTCGTGCCTGGCCATTCAGTCATGGGTGAACAGGGATTACAGGAGGGGACTGAGCACACACCCCTAAGGGTCCCTGTGCTGAGGATCAACATGGAAGATGTGTTGTTACCTACCCTTTCCACCTGGATGTGGTCCATCAAGAAGTCCAGGATCCAGTTGCAGAGGGAGGTGTTTAGTCCTAGGGTCCTTAGCTTAGTGATGAGCTTGGAGGGCACTATGGTGTTGAACGCTGAGCTATAGTCAATGAATAGCGTTCTCACATAGGTGTTCCTTTTGCCCAGGTGGGAAGGGCCGTGTGGAATGCAATAGAGATTGCATCATCTGTGGATCTGTTGGGGCAGTATGCAAATTGGAGTGGGTGTAGGGTTTCTGGGATAATGGTGTTGATGTGAGCCATGACCAGCCTTTCAAAGCACTTCATGGCTACAGACGTGAATGCTACAGGTCGGTAGTCATTTAGGCAGGTTACCTTAGTGTTCTTGGGCACAGGGACTATGGTGGTCTGCTTGAAATATGTTGGTATTACAGACTCAGTCAGGAACAGGTTGAAAATGTCAGTGAAGACACTTGCCAGTTGGTCAGCGCATGCTCAGAGTACACATCCTGGTAATCCGTCTGGCCCTGCAGCCTTGTAAATGTTGAACTATTTAAAGATCTTACTCACATCGGCTGCGGAGAGCGTGATTACACAGTCGTCCGGAACAGCTGATGCTCTCATGCATGCTTCAGTGTTGCTTGCCTCGAAGTGAGCATAGAAGCTATTTAGCTTGTCTGGTAGGCTTGTTTCACTGGGCAGCTCGCAGCTGTACTTCCCAGCCCTAGGCTGTGCTTCCCTCGTACGACAACGTCGGAGCCGGTGTAGTGTGATTCAATCTTAGTCCTGTATTGACTCTTTGCCTGTTTGATAGTTCATCTGAGGGTATAGCTGGATTTCTTATAAGCGTCCGGGTTATAGTTCCGCTCCTTGATGGTGGCAGCTCTACCCTTTAGCTCAGTGCGGATGTTGCCTATAATCCATGGCTTCTGGTTGTGGTATGTACTTACGGTGAGAGTGGGGACGACGTCATCGATGCACTTATTGATGAATCCAGTGACTGATGTGGTGTACTCCTCAATGTCATAGGAAGAATCCCGGGAACATATTCCAGTCTGTGCAAGCAAAACAGTCCTGTAGTTTAGCATCTGTGTCATCTGACCACTTCTTTATTGACCGAGTCACTGGTGCTTCCTGATTTAGTTTTTGCTTGTAAGCAGAAATCAGGAGGATATAATTATGGTCAGGTTGGCCATACGGACAGCGAGGGAGAGCTTTGTATGCATCTCTATGTGTGGAGTAAAGGTGGTCTAGAGTTTAATTTCCTCTGGTTGCACATTTAAAATGCTGATAGAAATTAGGGAAAATGGATTTAAGTTTCCCTGCATTAAAATTCCTGGCCACTAGGAGTGCCGCCTCTGGATGAGCGTTTTCCTTTTTGCTTATGGCCTTATACAGCTCATTGAATGTGGACTTAGTGCCAGCATCGGTTTGTGGTGGTAAATAGACAGCTACGAAAAATATTGATAAAAACTCTCTTGGCAAATAGTGTGGCCTACAGTTTATCATTAGATACTCTACCTCAGTTGAATAAAACTTTGAGACTTCCTTAATATTAGATTTCATACACCAGCTGTTGTTTACAAATATACACAGACCGCCACCCCTTGTCTTACCGGAGACAGCAGTTCTATCTTGCCGATGCAGCGCAAACCCTGCCAGCTGTATTTTATCCATGTCGTCGTTCAGCCACGACTCTGAAACATAAGATATTACAGTTTTTTATGTCCTGTTGGTAGGATATTTGTGATCGTAGCTCGTCTATTTTGGTGTCCAATGATTGTATGTTGGCTAATAGGACTGAGGGTAGAGGCAGATCACTCACTCGCCGTCAGATCCTTACAAGGCACCCCGACCTACGTCCCCGATATCTCCGTCTCTTTCTCCTGCGAATGACGGGGATGTTGCCCTTGTCGGGTGTCTGAAGTCAATTCTTCGCGTCCGACTCGTTAAAGAAAAAATCATCGTCCAGTACGCGGTGAGTAAACACTGTCCTGATATCCAGAAGCTTTTTCAGTCATAAGAGACGGTGGCAGAAACATTATGTACAGAATAAGTTGGAAATAACGTGAAAAAAACCACGCAATAGCACAATTGATTAAGAGCCCCTAACACGGCAGCCGGCGCCATTCAGTATCCTTGATGAAAACCTACTCCAAAGCGCTCAGGACCTCAGACTGGGGCGAAGGTTCACCTTCCAACAGGACAACAACCCTAAGCACACAGCCAAGAAAACACAGTAGTGGCTTCGGGACAAGTCTCTGAATGTCCTTGAGTAGCCCAGACAGAGCCCGGACTTGAACCCAATCGAACATCTCTGGAGAGACATGAAAATAGCTGTGCAGTGACGTTCCCCATCCAACTTGACAGAGCTTGAGAGGATCTGTAGAGAAGAATGGGAGAAACTCCCTAAATACAGTTGGTCCAAGCTTGTGACGTCATACCCAAGAAGACTGGAGGCTGTAATCGCTGCCAAAGGTTCTTCAACAAAGTACTGAGTAAAGGGTCTGAATACTTATGTAAATGTGATATTTATGATTTTTTTTAGATTTGCAAACTTTTCTAAAAAAACATTTTTTGTTTTGTCATTATGGGTCATTGTGTGTAGATTGATGAGGGGAAAAAACTATTGAATCCATTTTAGAATAAGGCTGTAACGTAACAAAATGTGGAAAAGGTCAAGGGGTCTGAATACTTTCTGAATGCACTGTCTATCTCTATTTAAAAAATGTTTTTTACCTAAAATGAGCATGGTTGTACAATTAAAGATCAAATACACTGCAATTTAAACAGTCAGCAATAATCTAATGAATTCAGGACTTGTGAAGTAATACCTATGCTATATATAACACCCACTAATAATTTAATTATTCTATCAAAATGATAATAAAAATGATCTGGCTTTCAAGTCTGTATATAAAAATGCATTTTTTTGCTAGTGATTAGCTGGCTAATCTTTATATTTACAGTTTAGCTGATTTGGATCTACAGTATTTGCATGCTAACAAGGTTGAACCATTTAATTGTTATGAACATACCGTTCTGTCTGTCTCCAACTGTTTGAAAAGCATATTAGCCTGTCCGTATGTTGAAATCAAGTGGGCTACCTTATTTCTCAGAATGAATTGCCAGTTCCTTAAATAATTGTGTTTTAAGCTTGTTGCACATTTATCAAACACAGACTAGACAGCTAGTATAACAATGAATTAGGTGGTACCCCAATGCTGTGTGTGACAAACTGAGCATTCATTTTCCAGAATCAATGTTCATTGACACTCTCAGTAGTGTCTGCTCGGCGTGCAATTTGAGTAGTTGAGACATAAAAAGAGTATTGTTAGAAAAGTGAACGTATCCTCTATTACAGTAAAATTATGTCTCAATGTGTTTGTGTCCATATGACCGATTCTGTTGGACCAAATCTTAAATACAAATAGCGAGTTGAAACTGCATTGTTAGAGAGGAAGATGTGGTCTATCATCTTTGTTGGCGTGAGAGGCTGGAGGGTCAGTAATACAGGGCAGCGTCAATCTGTCACGATCTTCCTCCTCTTCATCTGAAGAGGAAAGGCGAGAAGGATCAGAGGACCAAAATGCGGCGTGGTATGTGTTCATGATGAATGTTTAATTAAAGAAAGAACTGAACACTGAATACAAAAACAATAAACAAATAAAGACCGTGAAGCTATCATAAGGACTGTGCTGACACAAGCAACTAACATAGACAATCACCCACAAACAAACAGTGCAACCCAGGCCACCTAAGTATGATTCTCAATCAGAGACAACTAATGACACCTGCCTCTGATTGAGAACCATACTAGGCCGAAACATAGAAATCCCCAAATCATAGAAAATCAAACATAGACTGCCCACCCCAACTCACGCCCTGACCATACTAAATAATGAATACAAAACAAAGGAAATAAAGGTCAGAACGTGACACAATCAGGGACAGAATGGCAAGAAACAGGAGATAGAGGTTTAATCCTAGACACATGAAAGGTGGGATGTATACAGAGGGTGTGGGGCAACAGAAGATAAACAGCAGAGGGGCTAAGAATGTTTGAGATGGGGAAAGGGCCAATAAAACGGGGGGGAAGGTTTACGGGACTCCATCTGGAGGGGTAGATCCCAAGTGGGCAGCCATACCCTCTGCCCAAGACGGTAGTGGGTAGCAGGGGTCCGGTGGCGGTCCGCCTGTTGCCGATACTTGGAGGTGATCTTGAAAGAGCCGAGGAGACGAGGAGACGAGGCGGACGAACATCTGGGCCAAGAGCCGTCTCCTCAGGTCCTCGCCCGACTGGCCCAGTTAGGCCAGGGGGGAAAGGTGAAAACCAGATTCCAGGGCAGGCTGGCCGAAGAGCCGTCTCCACCCAATGAGGGTGCAGAACGCCTTCCAGAAACTGAGGACCACGATCGCAGACAATGTCCACCGGAAGTCCATGGAAGATGTGCTGCACCATGAGTTGCGCCATCTCCCTGGCTGAGGGTAACTTCGGAAGGGGAATGAAATGGGAAACTTTGGAAAACCTATACACCACTGTAAGGATCGTGGTGTTGCCATCTGATGGAGGGAGACCAGTGACGAAGTCCAGGGATATATGAGACAAGAGGTAGGGAGGATGGTCTCGGGGTCCGACGGTGTAGCAGCTGGGCTAGAGAAGCATGAGACTGCTTCACATTCTTGGACCCCGGGCGGTAGGAAATCGTGAATTGAACCGAGTGAAAAGCAGGGCCCATCAAGCTTGCCTAGAGTTGAGGCAGTGCGGAGATATTCCAGGTTCTTGTGATCAGTCCACACTACGAATGGATGTTCCACCCCCTCTAACCAGTGCCTCCACTCCTCCAACACCATCTTGGCCGCGAGTAGTTCTCGATTTCCCACATCATAGTTCATCTCTTCGGGGTGAAGACGATGGGAAAGGAAAACGCAGGGATGCAACTTTTGGTCATTGGCAAAAGGCTGGGACAGAACAGCCCCCACTCTGAAGTCTGAGGCAAGCTGATGGGACGGGTCCGGATGGGTTAAAATGGGAGCTGTAATAAACCAATGCTTGAGGTCCGAGAACACCCAGTCAGCTGCTGGAGACCACGTGAATGGAACTTTGGGAGAGGTGAGTGCTGAGAGGGGGGAAGCCAGGGTGCTGTAACCCCGGATGAAGCGGCGGTAGAAATGAACAAACCACAGGAAATGTTGCAGTTGTACTCTGGATGTGAGTTGAGGCCAATCCATCACCACTCTCACCCTGTCAGAGTCCAGCTGAATATTTCCAGCAGCAATGACATACCCTAGGAAGGAGATGGAATTCACATTTTTCTGATTTAACAAAAAGCTCTCGTCGGCCCCAGAGTCAATGAGCACCCGGAGAGATTTGGACTGGTCACCCCACAACAAAATAGCATGGAGAGGGGTGCGAGTAATGGAAGAAGGGAAACTTCCTGTACGGCTCACCAGCGTACTCATACCTGCTTGATGACCCTGGTCTTTTAATGGACAGGTAGATATGTAATGTCCTGCAGTTCCACAATACAGACAGCTCTCGGTGTTCAGTCTGCATAAGTGTTCAGCAGGAGAAAATCTGGCCCTGCCAGTTGCATGGGCTCCGGAGGAAGCGAGTCAATAGCCCTCGGTGATTCCCGTGGGAACTCGGGTGACATCGGATTCTCCCGGGTACTTCCGGGATTCCTCTGAGGTGAGGTTGGCACCTTGGACGAGCGAGTGTGACAGGGAGCAGACTATTGCAGTCAAGGCTATGAGAGAGTCGAGGTCCATGGGAAGCTCCCGGGCTGCGAGCTCGTCTTTGACTACCTCTGATAATCCATTCAGGAACGTGCCGAAAAGAGCTTACGGGTTCCAGGCATTCTCAGCGGCCAAAGTGCGAAAAAATACTGCATAGTCTGCCACACTATGGGAGTCTTGGCGCAGATGCTTACGAGCAGCCTCTCTCCCGGACAACAGAGAATCGAACACCTTTCTAACCTCTGCCACAAATTCCTCCAGACTGAGGCAAATGGTGGATTGTTGCTCCCACACTGCCGTAGCCCAGGCGAGAGCCCTCCCAGACATCAGCGTCATCAAGTATGCTATTCTCGAGCGATATGAGGGAAACGAAGAGGGCTCCAGCTCAAAGATGAGAGAACACTGGGAGACAAACACCAGGCAGGATCCTGGATCTCCAACGTAGCACTCCGGAGGAGGTAAGCAGGGTTCTCTGGAAGCCGGGCTAGATTGGGGAGTAGCGCCACTGGTAGCGGGGAGTTACTGTAGTGGCTTGCTGCTTAGTAGATAACCCGCGGAATTGCTCCAGCACTGAGTTGAAACCCTGGTCATGGCATTCCGCCAAGGTATGGAGTCCTTCCATAAGGTTCTGAAGTAGCTCCTCGTGTCTTCCAATGGTGGCTCCTTGTAGGCAGACAGCGTTGCGGGCTGGTAGGATTCTGCTGGGCAAGTCATGGACAGTTCGTACTCTCACGACTCAGGATATGACCCAGATACAGACACAGGAGGTAGATGATTCAGTTCTCAGATAATTTATTATAACACGGGGAGCAGGCAAAGGGCAGGTCAAGGACAAAAAGAGGTTTGCAACCAGATCAGAGTCCGACAGGTACAGGACGGCAGGCTCAGGGTCAGGGCAGGCAGAATAATCAGAACGAGGAGGACTAGAAAACAGAAACTACAAAGACTGGAAAACTGCAAAAAGCGCTGGTAAAACTTGGCAAGACAAGACGAACTGGCAACAGACAAACAGAAAACGCAGGTATAAATACACAGAGGATAATGGGGAAAATTGGAGACACCTGGTGGGGGGTGGAGACAAGCACAAGACAGGTGAAAAAGATCAGGGTGAGACAGGTTGTCACAGCCTTCCCGCATTTGGGACAATGACTCCCATTGCTAGGGCGGAGACGTGAATCTCGTCATTATATTGATCTCTGGTGTAAATAGGAAGGTGCACACAGAGGAGCGAAGGAGACAAGACCAAAAATACAACATGAGAATAAGCGGACACAAAACCTGCATTCTTGCGATACAGGCAATTGGAATATTGCGCAAAAAAAACATACATTTGAATTAATTTGATATATCGCTCAGCTCTAGCTCAATGGGTGGTGACATGTCTGTGACATTTTCAGCTTCCAGGAATTGTGTACAGATCCTTGCGCCATTATTATCGTGCTGAATGGGCCTTAGGATCTCGTCACGGTATCTCAGGGCATTCAAATTGCCATAGATAAAATGCAATTGTGTTTGTGGTCCGTAGCTTATGCCTGCCCATATAACCCCACCGCCACCATGGGGCACTCTGTTCACAACGTTGACATCAGCAAACCGCTTGCTCACAAACGCCATACACGCTGTCTGCCATCTGCCCGATACAGTTGAAATTGGGATTTGTCTGTGAAGAGCGCTCTCTGAATCAGGTGAACAAGTTCTGTGTGAAACCTCTGGGGTTCCCCGAGGAGAGGTTTGAGGACCACTGGGCTAACCTAACCAGGTAAAACTTCAGACCCAAGTTGAAGGGTATAACAAAGTAATAAATCAGCTGTAAAACGTTTTTTTTCTGGGACAAGATTTTTTTTATTTTTAAATAATAATAGTTATTGACAACAACTGCGAATGGACAATAGAACTAAGAGGGCTGAGTTTGCTTTCTGCAGGGTTGCATCGTGTAGGCCTTTGCATCTGTAATTAAAAAGTTACTTGCACAGTGGTCTAAGGCACTGCATCTCAGTGTTAGAGGCGTCACTACAGATCCTGGTTCGATTCCAGGCTGTATCACAACCGGCTGTGATTGGGAGTCCCATAGGGCGGCGCACAGTTGGCCCAGCGTCATCTGGGTAGGCCGTCATTGTAAATGAGAATTTGTTCTTAACTGACTTGCCTAGTTAAATAAAATAAATAAAAATGTCATCACTATTGTGTTGATTAATTCCAGTCAATAATTTTGAATTGATAAGGTCTAGGTAGCCAGGCCACCTGAAGTTTGAATGCAAACCAAATTTGATCACACTCACATTTTCTCTTAACACAAATGGCTATACATACATTACATAGCTTAGGCTATAAATGCATTACATAGCTTAGGCTAGAAGTAAATGACGTTACCTCTTCTTTTCCCTTGGTCAGAGGGGATCAGCGTGCATAGGCGTCTCTAGGCTACCTGCAACTGTGGTTGTTATCAGTAAGCTACAGTTGATCAGACTGAAGCACAGATGAATTGTGCACAAGTTGACAAATCATGAGGCAAATCAGTCTAAACAATAGTACTTTTCCCTCTTTTCAACGCTTTTGTGTCAATATTTTTTTATTAAACTGAATCAAAAGTGTTGGGGAAAATTCCAGCTCGCCACAGCCGGTGGCCTTGCTGTACTGATCTCTGCAGCGTGGATAGATGGAAATTGCCACATAATGCTACAAATGAAGAAACATATCCTATGTTCTACTATTTTCAAAATTCAAGTTGGTATCTCAAAATTTGGACTTAGTATCTTGAAATTCTGACCTAGCATGTCGAAATTTAGAGATAGTATGTCGAAATTTTGACTTAGTATTTTGGCATTTTTAGATAGTATTGAAATTAAAAAATGGTGGTGGGAATTGGCTTCCATAGGTGTCAGTAAACATCAGCAAAAAAAGTGATTTAATTGTTGCCGGCAGCACAGTTAGTCACTAATCCTCCAGATAACATGTACAGCTTAACCAACTTTGCTAGGGTGAGTGAAATGGTCAGTGAAGTGTTCTCTAATTTGTTTCTGGAAGTAACTAGCAAGCTAGCCAGCTTTAGCCAGTTAGCTTGGGTGCTTGACTGCCGTTGTGAGGAAAGCTCGGATCAACCCTACTCCTTGGCCAGAGCGTCCAGTGTCCAGCAAAACTCTCTGAACTTACGAACACACAATCTGACAACGCTCTGAGTTTACAAACAACCCAGAGCGCACTCTGACACACTGGAGGCAATTTACAAACGCACACTCATTTTCCTGAAAACATTTTTTTTAGAGTATGAATGTTACAGTTCCCACAACAACAAAATTAAATTATGTAATTCCATTCATTCCCGTGGAGGACTGATCCTACTAGGGAGTGCCAATATGGCCGACCGGTGGCTTCAAAGACTCTCAATGGCCAATAAATAGCATCTGCAATCTAGGGTTCATTTAAATTATTGGTTAGTATTTTTTATTATTTTTTACATTTTATTTCACCTTTATTTAACCAGGTAGGCTAGTTGAGAACAAGTTCTCATTTACAACTGTGACCTGGCTAAGATAAAGAACACAAACAACACAAACACAAACAACAGAGTTACACATGGAATAAACAAACGTACAGTCAATAACACAACAGAAAAGTCAATATACAGTGTGTGCAAATGTAGAAGATTAGGGAGGTAAGGCAATAAATAGGCCATAGTGGCGAAATAATGACAATTTAGCAATTCAACACTGGATTAATGAGTGACACATACACTAGGTGACCAGTAGGGGGTGTTGTGTTAAAGCCACTGTGCCTCCTTTCCTTCAAAAGTATTTTAAAAGATATAGAAATGCATTTATTAATGTCTACATTTGTTTTTGCCACCTGTATTCTATTACAGACACCTTAATGCATACTTTTAAATTATTGTGTGAGCTAAACATACAAACATATGTTTTTATATATTTAAAAAAAATACTTATTAAAGTAATAATTCATTGAGATGACTAATGTTACTGTCCCCACTACAACAACAAAAATACTTAAATACGTGTCATTTTGTCCTTGAAACATTTATACTGAACAAAAATAGAAACGCAACATGCAACAATTTCAAAGATTTTGCTGAGTTACAGTTCATATAAGGAAATCAGTCAATTTAAATAAAATCATCAGGCCCTAATCTATGGATTTCACATGACTGGGCAGGGGTTCAGCCATGGGTGGCTGAAAGACATACATTCTCCTCTTTTATTTCAGCTAATGAAACATGGGACCAGCACCTTACATGTTGTGTTTACATTTTTGTTCAGTGTAATTTAAATACTGTTGAATTCCATTCATTCCTATGGATGACTGCACCTACTGGAGAGTGCCAATATGGCCTACAGGTAGTTTCAAAGCCTCTCAATGGCCAATACATAGCATTCGCAATCCAGGGTTTATATACATCAGTGGTTGGGACAAGCATGCATTGGCAGGCAATCTGCAGAAGGACGAGTAGGCTACTATTCTCCATCGTTTATCAGTGCAATTTTGACGGCCAACTAGCTGAAAAACGTTTGAGAGGGTTTATCTAATATTCCCTTGTTTATTTTAAGATCATCTCACTCTGGCTAGCATTAGTTGTGGATATTGTTGTTGTTGATGTGCATAACTGAGGGAGAGAGCCTATCTTTTCATGGTTGTTTGATCAAAAGGACTGTAAAATTCTCAAATGTAAGAGGACTCTCTTGGTATTTACTGTACATATTTTCAGAAATCCATTCAGGTGTATTTTTTGGCTTTTGAAGAATGTGTTCTAATGATCTAAAGCTGCGCTGTTGAAAATGGCTTATTTGCATAAAGGCTTACTGTAGCTCTGATTGGCTATAACGCACCGGTCTGCGTAGACTCCTGTCCTGGACGACAGATGTTTTTATTAGGTTTTATTTACTGCAGTGTCTATTAATTTTCCAAGCGACACGGCCACTTTCCCACTCTATATTGCTACAGAATCTTCACAAATACCTTACTCTACCTCGTTCCCAAACATTCTATGAATTTATGAAAATGTGAAAATTACAAAACATTTTTTTTTTTAAGTTGTCATTCTTCCTGGGGGTGTATATGAACAGATTTTAATCAGATTTAATATTACTAAAATGCTGTCAGTTCCACTTGAACTTAGTTTGAGAAAAGCTAAGGGATTGGTCAAATCTGACTTTACATGTCCATTTAAACCACTGTTAATCCACTCCACAGTTGCCTATCACCTTGAAACTTGGCATCTCTATCATGGTCGTCCCTAAGATGAAACACACTGAATTTGGTATTGATATCTCAAACAACAAGGAAACTATTAACAACTCATTCTTGCATAGGTCACGCTAATGCTCAAAAAACTGATCTTGATCCTGTGAACCCCATTCATTGTTGCTCAAGGTTGTATTTTTTACTTTATTATGTGTGACTTATGTTATTATGTGATTATTGTTGTGTGTACTATGTGTTTTTTGGCTGTTATTTCACTTAATTAACTCTGTTTTTGTTTTTTCTTTACTCAGGGTTCAGAACATCTGATAAGCAACGTCCCCTCAGATGAGAATTTAGCGGACCTAGTTCACTACCCGCCCTTTGCAGGTAGGAAAATGGTCTGCTCACAATCCTTGTTGATGGAGGGATCCAGTCTTGCTTGTATTTAGTTCTTCCTTACACTTTACATAATCAAAACAGAGAATATTTTCCATTTCATAATTGCCTTTGGTACATACAGTTGAAGTCGGAAGTTTACATACACTTAGGTTGGAGTCATTAAAACTCATTTTTCGGGCCTCCCGGGTGGCACAGTGGTTTAAGGGCGCTGTACTGCAGCGCCAGCTGTGCCACCAGAGACTCTGGGTTCGCGCCCAGGCTCTGTCGTAACCGGCCGCGACAGGGAGGTCTGTGGGGCGACGCACAATTGGCCTAGCGTCGTCCGGGATAGGGAGGGTTTGGCCGGTAGGGAAATCCTTGTCTCATCGCGCACCAGCGACTCCTGTGGCGGACCGGGCGCAGTGCGCGCTAACCAAGGTTGCCAGGTGCACGGTGTTTCCTCCGACACATTGGTGCGGCTGGCTTCCGGGTTGGATGGCGCTGTGTTAAGAAGCAGTGCAGCTTGGTTGGGTGGTGTATCGGAGGACGCATGACTTTCAACCTTCGTCTCTCCCGAGCCCGTACGGGAGTTGTAGCGATGAGACAAGATAGTAGCTACTAAAAACAATTGGATACCATGAAATTGGGGAGGAAAAGGGGTTAAATTTAAAAAATAAAAATAAATGTTTTTCAACCACTCCACAAATTTCTTGTTAACAAACTATAGTTTTGACAAGTCGGTTAGGACATTTACTTTGTGCATGACAAAAGTCATTTTTCCAACAATTGTTTACAGACAGATTATTTCACTTATAATTCACTGCATCACAATTCTAGTGGTTCAGAAGTTTACATACACTAAGTTGACTGTGCCTTTAAACAGCTTGGAAAATTCCAGAAAATGATGACATGGCTTTAGAAGCTTCTGATAGGCTAATTGACATAATTTGAGTAATGTCTTGACGTAATTTGAGTGTACCTGTGGATGTATTTCAAGGCCTACCTTCAAACTCAATGCCTCTTTGCTTGACATCATAGGAAAATCAAAAGAAATCAGCCAAGAGGTTAGAAAAAAAATTGTAAACCTCCAATTTCCAAACTCCTGAAGGTACCACGTTCATCTGTACAAACAATAGTACGCAAGTATTAACACCATGGGACCACGCAGCCGTCATACCGCTCAGGAAGGAGACACGTTCTGTCTCCTAGAGATTAACATACTTTAGTGCGAAAAGTGCAAATCAATCCCAGAACATCAGCAAAGGACCTTGTGAAGATGCTGGAGGAAACAGGTGCAAAAGTATCTATATCCACAGTAAAACGAGTCCTATATCGACATAACCTGAAAGGCCGCTCAGCAAGGAAGAATCCACTGCTCCAAAACCGCCATAAAAAAGCCAGACTACGGTTTGCAACTGCACATGGGGACAAAGATCCTACTTTTTGTAGAAATGTCCTCTGGTCTGGCCATAATGTCCATCGTTATGTTTGGAGGATAAAGGGGGAGGCTTGCAAGCCGAAGAACACCACCCCAACCGTGAAGCACGGGGGTGGCAGCATCATGTTGTGGGGGTGCTTTGCTGCAGGAGGGACTGGTGCACTTCACAAACTAGATGGCATCATGAGGTAGGGAAATTATGTGGATATATTGAAGCAACATCTCAAGACATCAGTCAGGAAGTTAAAGCTTAGTTGCAAATGGGTCTTCCAAATGGACAATGACCCCAAGCATACTTCCAAAGTTGTGGCAAAATGGCTTAAGGACAACAAAGTCAAGGTATTGGAGTGGCCATCACAAAACCCTGACCTCAATCCCATAGAAAATGTGTGGGCAGAACTGAAAAAGTGTGTGCGAGCAAGGAGGCCTACAAACCTGACTGTTACATCAGCTTTGTCAGGAGGAATGGGCCAAAATTCACCCAACTTATTGTGGAAAGCTTGTGGAAGGCTACCTGAAACATTTGATCCAAGTTAAACAATTTAAAGGCAATGCTACCAAATACTAATTGAGTGTATGTAAACTTCTGACCCACTGGGAATGTGATGAAAGAAATAAAAGCTGAAATAAATCATTCTCTCTACTATTATTCTGACGTTTAACATTCTTAAAATAAAGTGGTGATCCTAAGACAGGGAATTTTTTACTATAATTAAATGTCAGGAATTGTGGAAAATTGAGTTTAAATGTATTTGGCTAAGGTGTATGTAAACTACCAACTTCAACTGTAGGAGCTATTAACCGAAAATGACAACATGGACATTTATTAAAATGTAACAATTCCTCTCCTCTCTCTCTCTACCGTCTCCCCTCTCCTACTAGCTTCTGGAGCCTCCACTTACACACTAGACAGTGGCATTGGAACGTTCCCTCTGCCTGACTACAGTAGTGGGGCAGCAGGAAGAAGCCTGTCTAAGATGAGGGGGGCTGGAGCTGAGCATGGCTCCTCTGGTTCCCCAGGGAGGGTAGGAAGGAGGGCTAGGACCCTGGACAGAGAACCCTCATCCCTGGAGCAGTGCTATCAACCTCACAGAGAGATGACCACCCCGGTACTGTACGGGTCTGTGCTGGAGGGGAAAGGCATGAACAGACAGACAGCTGGGGTCATTCATGAAGGTACAGTAGTGAGAAATATACATCACAATTCATAATATCAAATACATTATCACAGTATGTAATACACTATATTAAATATTCAATACTCAATAACAAACATATCATCATAAGGGTATAGCAATCTGATGATTTGGTATAGGAAAAATGTTAATGAGTTTTATACAATATCAATGTGCTTTATGTATGCCCTGTTTCATTTAAGAATCCAATGTATTTTGTAACCTTTGCAGACAAAGAAGCCTATGGAGCTCACATGCTGTCCCCCCACTCAAAGACCTGGACATTCCCCAACCTGAAGACCGCTGCAGGGCCCACTGAGGTGTACCTGGCCATGGAGGAAGAGGTTGAAACTGCCCCCTATGGATCCCCATTCAGAGGGGTGGGTTGAAAACATGACAATAATGTCAGACTAACTATTTTCCATTTGAAATATGTGAATTCTTTACAATGATGTGTTCATGAATCATTTAGAATAGGATTATTCAAAATGAATTGTGGATTTGTGACATTTGTGAACTCTTTACAAATGACTGTCTCTCTCTTCCCTCCCTCCTTCTCTCCCCCATCCTCTCCCTCTCCTCTCTCCACTCCTCTTCCGCCTCCTCCTTATAGAAGGCCTGTGGTCCATCTGTCTCTCGTAACATGGACCCCAGCAGTCTGCCGGTGCCGGCCCAGACAGGGTTGAGCCGACGTGGGAAGATCCGCAGTACGCCCAGTGCCCCAGAGATGGGCCTTGGCCGGGAGACGGGCCTAGAGCTGGTGAGGGAGAGGCCTGAGGAAGCCCTCTCCCCCAGCCGACCCCAGGTCCTAGAGACCCCTGAGTCACTCAGTGACTCGCTCTACGACAGCCTCTCTTCCTGTGGTAGCCAGGGATGACAGGGGGAGGCAGAGAGACAGGTGCTTTGCAGATCTTACTGCGGTGCTGACTGACCCACCTTAATAGAACATGGGATATGGACTGTGCTAAGATATACCCTTTTCACACTATCGTGTCAACCCTATTCACATTGGACTGGCTCGACTATTTCCTTTTCACATTGTCCTTTCCAGAATGGTTTCAGCTTCTATGGTGGATGCGTAACCAAGCCAGCCAGATACAACTTGGTTTGACCCAGTATTGTGAAAAGGGTACAAGTGGCACTGACCACCTTTAGAAGAATATGGATAAGACCTGTGATAAGATGGTCCCCTTAGGACTTACATGTATGCTTTCTCACCAGCTATGTTGCAAGGTTAACTGGAAAGAAAAACCTCTCCTCAGGATAACTACAACCCAAAGGATATAGACTATTCAGAATATCACTGTTTTATGATGGGAGGTAATTGGAAAGAACACACTCCGCTAACCAAAATAGTCATTTAAATCATTTTAGGATTATGAAATATCCAGACAAGATGACAATATCAAACATTCTCAGTCTTTGTTGAAATTGAATATGCCTTGTTCAATCTTACTCTGACCCTCACCAAAAGATCTTACTATATTTATTATAGACTACAGAGCGCTGAACACCCTGACCATGCAAGTACTTACCAATATGTCCTTCTCTTTATCAGTTCAGACAATGTACTGATTCCGTTATCTTGAGCTCTTAAAAAAAATGAATGTTAATGTTTGTGATTTTTCGCTATTGAATAAATACATTACAATTTTGAAGTATAAAATTATTTGTTGATGGTGTCGTTCAGATTATGTCTCTGTAACTGCCAAGAAAGCTTGTCAGAATATGTTTTTAGTTTAGCTCACCATTCTTTGAAGGTAATAGATGCCAGCAATAATATTGTGAAAAAGAGATGTGGCTACATTATTGTCCAATTAATATGTATTTGTATTATTTATTTTCATGTTAAATCAACTCCACATAATTTGGGTAATTGTCCATTGTTTTGTAATATTGTGTAAATGCAGTCACCTGGCTAAAATAGATTCTTGTTTCACACTGGATGTCAACATACTTTTAAAAATGTTTTTATGATTATTTCTTGTGTTCTCACTGAAGCACAAATAAATACAAGAAAATTGCACCATATACCTTGCAATTGAAATGTGTATCAGCATGTTTGCGTGCATGTACTGCAATGAAAAACAGGCATTTAGTTAAGCATTTTTAAATGTATTTAAATAAAATGTATCAAATTAGATTATCATAATTACACTTAGAAAATGTGTTTTTCACAGTATACAGATGATCAAAACTTGAAAGAAAATACAAATTTGGCACAAATCTTGCGAGAGTATGCAGTTGGTTCATCTATTCTACAGCCTTGACCAGTCCTTTTTGTGCCGCAAAAGCTCACCAGTCTGACCATAAAGTGCACTAAATCTTCATGAAAAGGTCATCTGAATTACCAAAACGGTACCAAGAGATTGTTTATAAGGTTATTCTTCAAGGTAGCATACATAAGTGGAGCAGGAGACAATAATAGAGAAAGCTCAAGGAGTGGTGCTCAAGACTATCACAGGTCATGATGTCCGTCACATAACTTTCTATAAATTAAACAAAACAAAAACGATTGCGGGGAATAGCACTGACAACGAACCAAAATATTATGACTTAAAATACAACCAAGCTCAAAACAGTCTGCCGAAATATCTTGCCAAAAAGAATTCACAGTTCTGCGAACGTAGGCCTTCATAGAACAACCACTCTCCCTACAGGACAAGCATCATCACTGCAGCAGTAGCTTAAAATACAGCCTTTTATCGTAACCTTCTTTTGCAAGCTCAAAACAAAAGAAAATAAACAATATACCATAAGTTAACAAAGAACGACAAATAGTAAAAGCACCAACAGCATTGCAGACCAGAGGCTTTGTTGCTGGTTCTGTTCCTTCTCACAGATAATTTATTTGAAACTTCAATTGGATTTCTTCCATCTACTTCTTTTCTTTATTCTTGTCCTGAAAATATAAAATATCACAATTTGCATATTGTGAAATGTGCTTACATGAGGGAAAAGTAAATTATATGATAGATTCATATTTTGTCTGTAAAAAAAAAATAATACAAAAATGACCTTCTCATTCATGGCAAGAAGAATCATGAGTTTTCTGAAAATGGTCACAAAGTCGAGGAACAGGTCCACGCAATGCCTTTCAAAAGACAGAAAAACATTTACTTCATTGCAATTACTTTACATATTATTTTTCCATTCTAATACATCAGCAAAGTAAAAAGCTTTATGACTGATTATTTGGTGAAATGTTGAAAAGACTCACCAGACGTAGTCCTTGTCTCCGTTCTCGGCTTTCTCAATGATGAGCTGAGTGTCGAACAGAACAAAGCCACACATAATGACCAGCCCCATGTACATGTGAGCCTGTTAGTGAAGAGAAGAGCTATGTTACACCTGGGTCACCTTGCTGAGACCTCACAATTATACTACACACTTCCAATGTATTAGTGGAATCACTTCACATCCAAGTCCCGAGAGAGATAGATCTATAAATATTTAGGCTACCTTGAAGAGTATTGCTGATCCAAAGCACATGTTCAACACAGACACAAGGAACAAGATGGACAATCCAGACATCAGAGTCCCTGAGAAGACAACAAAGAACACATCACATCAAAGTAGTAAATCACATGGTAAAAAAATATGTATATAGGGTTTATGTACAGTGCATTCTGAAAGTATTCAGACCCCTTGAATGTTTACACATTTTGTTACGCTACAGCCTTATTCTAAAATTGATTAAATTGTTTTTTCCCCATCAAACTACACAAAATACCCCATAATGACAAAGCAAAAACATGTCTAAACATTTTTGCAAATTTATTTTAAAAACTTAAATATCACATTTACATAAGTATTAAGACCCTTTACTCAATACTTTGTTGAAGCACCTTTGGCACCAATTA